>NC_045990.1:17712276-18012276 GCF_010909765.2 Amblyraja radiata
GTCAACATCTCCGATGACCTCTCTTGGACCCACAATACCTCAACTCTGATCAAGAAGGCTCACCAGCGTCTCTTCTTCCTGAGGAGACTGAAGAAGGTCCATCTGTCTCCTCAGATCCTGGTGAACTTCTACCGCTGCACCATCGAGAGCATCCTTACCAACTGCATCACAGTATGGTATGGCAACTGCTCTGTCTCCGACCGGAAGGCATTGCAGAGGGTGGTGAAAATTGCCCAACGCATCACCGGTTCCTCGCTCCCCTCCATTGAGTCTGTCCAAAGCAAGCGTTATCTGCGGAGGGCGCTCAGCATCGCCAAGGACTGCTCTCACCCCAACCATGGACTGTTTACCCTCCTACCATCCGGGAGGCGCTACAGGTCTCTCCGTTGCCGAACCAGCAGGTCCAGGAACAGCTTCTTCCCGGCGGCTGTCACTCTACTCAACAACGTACCTCGGTGACTGCCAATCACCCCCCCACCCCCGGACACTTATTATCACTTATTATTATTTATTTAAATCATTTGCTATGTCGCTCTTCCAGGGAGATGCTAAATGCATTTCGTTGTCTCTGTACTGTACACTGACAATGACAATTAAAATTGAATCTGAATCTGAATCTGAACAACATCATCCTACTCACACTACACAACCGGTGCCGACCAACTAGCGGGAGTTTTTACGGACATTTTCAACCTCTCACTTCTGAGGTCTGAGGTCCCCACCTGCTTTAAGAGGGCATCATTAATACCAGTGCCCAAGAAGAGCAAGGTGACGTGCCTCAATGACTATCGACCAGTGGCACTAATGTTTGTGGTGATGAAGTGCTTTGAGAGGTTGATCATGGAGCAAATCAACTCATACCTCGACAAGAACCACGACACACTCCAGTTCGCTTACCGCCACAACAGATCAACGGTGGATGCGATCTCGCTGGCTCTCCACTCCGCACTGGACCACTTGGATAACAGAAACTCATATGTCATTGACCACAGCTCGGCATTTAACACAATCATCCCCTCCAAACTGGTTACCAAGCTCTCAGATCTGGGTCTCTGCGCACCCCTCTGCAATTGGATCCTCGACTTCCTCATTCACAGACCACAGTCTGTCCGTATTGGTGGAAATGTGTCATCCTTGATAACAATCAGCACGGGAGCACCTCAAGGCTGCGTGCTCAGCCCCCTGCTGTACTCACTCTATACTCATGACTGCGTAGCCGGTCATAGTGCGAACTCCATCATCAAGTTCGCTGACGACACCACTGTTGTGGGACGTATCACTGATGGGGACGAGTCAGAGTATAGAAGAGAGATCGAGCGACTGTCCAAATGGTGCCAGCACAATAACCTGGCCCTCAACACCAGCAACACCAAGGAACTGATTATGGACTTTGGAAGGGGTAGGATGGGGACCCACAGTCCCGTTTATATCAATGGGTCGATGGTGGAAAGGGTCAAGAGCTTCAAATTCCTGGGGGTGCACATCTCTGAAGATCTTTCCTGGTCCGAGAACACTAATGCAATTATAAAGAAAGCACATCAGCGCCTCTACTTCCTGAGAAGATTACGGAGAGTCGGTTTGTCAAGGAAGACTCTCTCTAACTTCTACAGGTGCACAGTAGAGAGCATGCTGACCGGTTGCATCGTGGCTTGGTTCGGCAACTTGACCGTCCATGAGCGGAAAAAGCTGCAAAAAGTTGTGACCACTGCCCAGTCCATCATCGGCTCTGACCTCCCCACCATCGAGGGGATCTATCGCAGTCGCTGCCTCGAAAAGGCTGCCAACATCATCAAGGACCCACACCATCCTGGCCACACACTCATCTCCCCGCTACCATCAGGTAGAAGGTACAGGAGCCTGAAATCTGCAACATCCAGGTTCAGGAATAGCTACTTCCCCACAGCCATCAGGCTATTAACCACAACATCAAACAAACTCTGAACTATAACAGCCTATTGCACTTTATCTGTTTAATTATGTGTGTATATATAATATATAGTCTATGGTATATAGACACACTGATCTGTTCTGTATTTATGCCTACAATATTCTGTTGTGCTGAAGCAAAGGAAGAATTTCATTTTCCTATCTGGGACACATGACAATTTACACATACACCGAAGCCAATTAACCTGCAAACCTGTACGTCTTTGGAGTGTGGGAGGAAACCGAAGATCGCGGAGAAAACCCACGCGGTCACGGGGAGAACGTACAAACTATGTACAGACAGCACCCGTAGTCGGGATCGAACCCGGGTCTCAAGCGATTTGAGGCAGCAACTCTACCTGCTGCACCACTGTGAAGCCAGTCTCATGTGTAGGGAAGAACTGCAGATGCTGGTTTACACCGAAGATAGACACAAAGTGCTGGAGTAACTCAGCGGGACAGGCAGCATCTCTGGAGAGAAGGAATGGTGACATTTCAGGCCGAGACCCTTCTTCAGACTCTTCACCCCAGTCTGAAGAAGGATCTCTACCCGAAACGTCACCTATTCCTTTTCTCATAGATGCTGAGCTACTCCATCTCTTTGTGTCTATCCTGTGTCTATGTAGCCACATGGCCGTGATCATGTGTTGGGCTGGACTAAGCCTCACAGGTTGGCCTGGGTTACGCCAGTGTGGGCATGGGGTGCCAGCACTCGTACCTCTCCTCCGCACCACCCTCAGAGGGCTGGACGATGGTCAGGCCGTACAACTTCGCTCCCCGGGCAAAATCCTCCCCCTTGGCGTTCAGTCGCCAGAGGCACTCCAGACGGACGGGCTGCCTCACCAACAGGGCGGCTGGGACACAGGAGTGGAGAGCATCCGCCTTGCCCATCACCTCCTCCTAGAGACACAGGGGCCGACAGAGCGATCAGTGACAACACAGCACCCTGATACAACATGCAACAATGCACCACAGGATCATGCATACTGTCATAGAACATGCAACGCTGCACAGCACAGGATCATGCATACCATCATAGAACATGTAACATGCAACAATGCACCACAGGATCATGCATACTGTCATAGAACATGCAACGCTGCACAGCACAGGATCATGCATACCATCATAGAACATGTAACATGCAACATTGCACAGCACAGGATCATGCATACCGTCATAGAACATGTAACGCTGCACAGCACAGGATCATGCATACCATCATAGAACATGTAACATGCAACAATGCACCACAGGATCATGCATACCGTCATAGAACATGCAACGCTGCACAGCACAGGATCATGCATACCATCATAGAACATGTAACATGCAACATTGCACAGCACAGGATCATGCATACCGTCATAGAACATGTAACATGCAACAATGCACCACAGGATCATGCATACTGTCATAGAACATGCAACATGCAACGCTGCACAGCACAGGATCATGCATACCACCATAGAACATGCAACGCTGCACAGCACAGGATCATGCATACCATCATAGAACATTGAACATGCAACATTGAACAGTACAACACAGCACAGGAACATGCATACCGACATAGAACATTGAACATGCAACATGGAACATGCAATAGAACTGGATCATGCATACCGTCATAGAACATGCAACATGGAACATGTAATAGAACAGGATCATGCATACCGTCATAGAACATGCAACATGCAACATGGAACATGCAACAGTGCAGCACAGCACAGGATCACGCACACCGTCATGGAACATTGAACATGCAACATGCAAGAGGATCATATGTGTCATATTGTCGTATGTTGAAAGAATGGAGCGGCTGGGTTTGTATACACTGGAGTTTAGAAGGATGAGAGGTTATCTTATCGAGACATATAAGAATATTAAAGGGATTGGACACACTAGAGGCAGGAAATGTTCCCGATGTTGGGGGAGTCCAGAACCAGGGGCCACAGTTTTAGAATACGGGGTAAGCAGGAACGGGGTACGGATTGGGGATGATCAGCCATGATCACAGTGAATGGCGGTGCTGGCTCGAAGGGCCGAATGGCCTACTCCTGCACCTATTGTCTATTGTCTATTGATCATGCACACCATTATAGAACATGCAACATGCAACATAGAAAATCGGTACAGGAGTAGGCCATTAGGCCCTTTGAGCAAGCACCGGGTAACTCAGCGGGTCAGGCAACATCTCTGGAGAAACAGGACGGGTGACGTTTCAGGTCTGGACCCTTCTTCAGACTGCTACTAGAGAATGGTCCCAACCCAAAATATCACCCATGGATTTTCTCCAGAGATGCTGCCTGACACGCTGAGTTACTCCAGCACTTGGTGTGTATTGCTTAAAATTTGAATGACATTTGGACAGGTGCATGGATGGGAAAGGTGTTGAGCGATATGGGCCAAATGTGGGCAAATGGGAATAGACTCACTTTGGTGGGGCGTGGACAAGTTGGGCCAAATGGCCTGTTTCCATGCTCTACAATCACATCATCTTTTGGGTTCAGACTTGAGATTTTTGTAGTCAAGTCTACCTCCTGAGGAGTTTCCTTCATCGCACATTCAAGACCAGCGACCGTCGATCTCACATCACTTGGGAGAATCTTCACCACGTTGTGGTGGCCCAAGAGGTCCACTCAGACCACCTACTCAAAGGCCAGTCACTGGTGGGCAGGAGATGCTGGACCTGCAGTAACGTCCACATCACTCAAAGTAATAGCGGTGGCACGGTGGTGCAGCGGTAGAGTTGCTGCCTCACAGCGCCAGAGACCCGGGTTCCATCCTGACTACGGGTGCTGTCTGTACGGAGTTTGTACGTTCTCCCCGTGACCGTATGGGTTTTCTCCGGGTGCTCTGGTTTCCTCCCACACTCCAAAGACGTACAGGTTTGTAGATACCTTGTACCTTGTGGGCTTCACTTTCGACGTGTCCACCAGGGACTATACTGGAAGCTGGACCATTGTATACTGGACAATTTTTACATTTACCAAGCCATTTAACCTACAAAGCTGTACGTGTTTGGAATGTGGGAGGAAACCGAAGATAGGAACATAGAGAAACATAGAAAATAGGTGCAGGAGGAGGCCATTCGGCCCTTCGAGCCAGCATCACCATTCATTGTGATCATGGCTGATCGTCCCCAATCAATAACCCGTGCCTGCCTTCTCCCCATATCCCTTGACTCCACTAGCCCCTAGAGCTCTATCTAACTCTCTCTTAAATCCATCCAGTGACTTGGCCTCCACTGCCCTCTGTGGCAGGGAATTCCACAAATTCACAATTCTCTGGGTGAAAAAGTTTTTTTCTCACCTCAGTCTTAAATGACCTCCCCTTTATTCTAAGACTGTGGCCCCTGGTTCTGGACTCGCCCAACATTGGGAACGTTTTTCCTGCATCTAGCTTGTCCAGTCCTTTTATAATTGTATATGTTTCTATAAGATACCCCCTCATCCTTCTAAACTCCAGTGAATACAAGCCTAGTCTTTTCAATCTTTCCTCACATGACAGTCCCGCCATCCCAGGGATCAATCTCGTGAACCTACGCTGCATTGCCTCAATCACAAGGATGTCCTTCCTCAAATTAGGGGACCAAAACTGCACACAGTACTCCAGGTGTGGTCTCACCAGAGCCCTATACAACTGCAGAAGAACCTCTTTACTCCTATACTGAAATCCTCTTGTTATGAGATCCCGGAGAAAACCCACGCAGGTCACGGGGAGACCGTACAAACTCCGTACAGACAGCGCCCGTAGTCGGGATGGAACCCGGGTCTCCGGCGCTGCATTTCGCTGTAAGGCAGCAACTCTACCGCTGCGCCACCGTGAATGTGCAGGGATGGCTGGTCAGCACGGACTCAGTGGGCCGAAGGGCCTGTTTCCGCGCTGTATCTCTAAACTAAACTAAACAAGAAAGGAATTGTGTTCTTCATCATCAACTCCTCGTTCACAAACAGAACTGACAGCGAGATGCTCACCTTGGAGAACACTTTCTTTTGTCCATTTTGGTCCAGGGGGATAACCAACCTGAAACAGGAGAGGATTGGACCAGAGAGCACGTTAGTGATTCAGGCGTAGACGTGAACCGTAGACGCCATCTAGTTCTCTCTCACAGCGATAACAATTATCCTCATTCTTCTCGGCATTAGTTTCAGACAGATCAGGTTCCAGGGTCAGGGTTGGAAGATGTGTGGGAAGGAACTGCAGATGCTGGTTTACACCAAAGACAGACACAAAATGCTGGAGTAACCCAGCGGGGACAGGCAGCATCTCCGGAGAGAAGGAATGGGTGACGTTTCGGGTCGAGACCCTTCTTCAGACTGACAGTCAGGGGAGAGGGAGGCACGGAGATAATGAAGGGTAAGGTGTGAAATCGAGAGATCTAAGGGGACGAATATAAAGGAAAATGTCGAATAAATCATTGTTCGCTAGGGGAAGTTAACAATGAAGCATAAAGAGGTAAAATTTAATCAGGAGGACAGTCAAACTCGCCTGAGAACTGGGATGGGAGAGGGTTTAAGAAGGAACTGCAGATGCTGGAAAATCGAAGGTAGACAAAAGTGCTGGAGAAACTCAGCGGGTGCAGCAGCATCGATAGAGCGAAGGAAATAGGCAACGTTTCGGGCCGAAACCCTTCCGGGTTTCGACCCGAAACGTTGCCTATTTCCTTTGGGTTTCGGCCCGAAACGTTGCCTATTTCCTTCGCTCCATCGATGCTGCTGCACCCGCTGAGTTTCTCCAGCACTTTTGTCCACCTGGGATGGGGGAGGGATGGAGAGAGGGTAAGCAAGGGTCACTTGAAGTTAGAGACTTCAATCTTCATACCGCTGGGGTGTAACATATGCCCAAGCAACATATGAGGTGCCGCTCCTCCAATTTGCTTTGAGCCTCACAGAGAGTGGAGGAGGCGCAGGTCCGTGTGGGAATGGGAGGATGGGTGGGGGGGGGAAATATTCTGGATACAACTGATAGAGGCCGGGAGTCACAAAGCGCAGAAACAGGTCCTGAAGCACAACAACCCCGCACTCTCATCAACCACCCACTCTCACCGACGCCACTTCAAACCCATTTTTATTCTCCACAGAATCCCATCCTAACCCCACGGATTCTACACACTTGGGGCAATTGGTTCAATGTGGAACCCGATGCCAAGACAAACTCTTATTTGACTGCACGTAATCCTTGTCCCTCACTTCTCTGCATATCCATGTTTAGTTTAGTTTAGAGATACAACGCAGAAACAGGCCATTCAGCCCATCCAGTCGACACCGACCAGCGATTCCCACACACTAACACTACCCTATACACACACTAAGAACCATTTTACATTCATACCAAGCCAATTAACCTGCAAACCTGCACGTCTTCGGAGTTTGGGAGGAATCCGGAGATCACGGGGACAACGTACAAGCTCTGTACAGACAGCACCCGTAGTCAGGATGGAACCTGGGTCTCTGGCGCTGTGAGGCAGCAACTCTACCACTGCGCCACCGTGCCATTTTGCATTGTCTCAAAACATGCCAGACAGTCACTGACGAGGCAGTCACGGTGGCACAGCGGGAGAGTTGCTGCCTCGCAGCGATTGCAGCGCCGGAGACCAGGGTTCGATCCTGACTACGGGTGCTGTCTGTAAGTAGTTAATACGTTCTCCCCAGGGGTTTTCTCTGAGATCTTCGGTTTCCTCCCACACACCAAAGATGGGCAGGTTCGTAGGTTAATTGGCTTGGCATTAGTGTAAAAATTGTCCCTAGTGTGTGTAGGATAGTGTTAGTGTGCGGGGATCGCTGGTGGGCACGGACCCGGTGGGCCGAAGGGCCTGTTTCCGCACTGTATCTCTATACTATGGCGAGTCTTGCATGCTGTTTGTGTGGACTATTTCGTTGTACTAATCGGGTATTGTGCTTATGGACGGCAATACTTTACTGAACTGTATTACTGAAAAAATAATGTCCTGTACCTCTGTACCTGTGATAATAAGAGACCATTGGTCCAAGGTGCGTACTACACAACATTCCCAATCCCATTCCCGTTTCTGGGAGTTACCTGAAGACGAGGTGATGTTGCTGTTTGATTGTCCTAATCACATCATTGCGGAGACATTCCACAAAGCGGGACACGGCTCTCTGTACGTCTGTCCCGATGATGACAAAATGTAGGAGAATATCGACAGCGGGAGGCAGGTCATAGAAGGTTCCGGTGAAGATGCCCGGCCCTGTGAGACCAGACAACACTTGGACCTGGAATTGACGCAGGAATGTTCAAAATGGATTCGTTTACGGATGAAATGATCCAAATGTCTTCACGGACAAACTGAGCCTTTAGTTTAGTTTACAGATACGGCGTGGAAACAGGCGCGTCGGCCCACTGAGTCTGGGCCGACCAGCGATCCCCCCTGTACACTAACACTATCATATACATTAGGGCCAATTAACACAGTGGTGCAGCGGTAGTGTTGCTGCCTTAAGGGCCTGTCCCATTTGGGCGTCATTTACGCGTCATTTACGCGACAGGCCGGCAGTGACTGACACGCGACAGTTGCGCGAAAATCGTCTAGCAGTACGACAGTCGTGCGCCAAGGGCCCTTGAGGGCCCTGCTTCGTTTGGGAGCCATTTACGATGTTGTTTGTACTTAGCCCGACCTCCGTGGCAAGGATTTTCCCAGTGAAATTTTTTTTAAACTCGGCGCGCTTTATACCCGGGTGATCACGTGGTGCGGCGCTCAAATGAAGCGCAAATGGCGCGCCGACATCGTACGCAGCGACGCATGGTTACAGACATTGACGCACGGTGACGCAGAATAATTTAGCATAGGCGACGTTCGTGTGTCACCGTGCGCAACCATGTGTCACCACGCACTACACGTACGCCATCAGTGCGTCAGTGTGCGCGAGGGATACGTCTCGCAGGTGGCGGGCGAGGATTTTGAACATTCCAAAATCCTGGGGCGATAGGGAAGCACCAAGCGTTACCGCGTGTCACTGCATACGCCGCCACGCCTCGCCACGCCTCGCCACGCCTCGCCACGCCTCGCCACGTGCCAACCAATTTTCAGGATGTCACGTAAATGACGCGCAAATGACGCCCAAGTGGGACAAGCCCTTTCCAGGGCTTTCAGCGGCAGAGACCTGGGTTGGATCCGGACCACATTGCTGTACAGACTGCACTGGGTACTGGAATCCTCCACAATCTTTAACTTGGATCCATGGGAGTTTCTACATCTGTCTGAGAGAGAGAGATGCCTCGATTGAGATTTTCTTCTTTGATAGACGGCTGCCACTCTTGACAGCACAACACGCCTGCAGTGTAAGGCGGGGACCAGACTACAGTGTTGCGCTTGTGGTTCTGCAGAGGGCCTTAAACTTGCATCTCCATACCTGCGACTCTCCCAGTTTGTTTCAGAAGGATGGACCGGAGAAGAGGACGGACACGAGACCGAGTGCCGGTGAGAGAGTGAACCGGGGTCTGGCCTTCCTCCTGCACCCTCAAGGTCGGCTGCGGGAGGCCACTCCCCGGGCACATGGGCTGAAGGTGGGCGGGTGGGCGACGGTTCCCTGGACAATCTGTATGGAGGCAACGGCTGGAGGCCCTACAGCAGCCTGGAGCTCACCTGGATCATGCCCTGTTGAACCAATGACCAGTGAACCATTGACCATTGAACCATTGACCATTGAACCATTGACCAGTGAACCATTGACCATTGACAGTTGACCATTGACCATTGAACCATTGACCAATGAACCATTGACCATTGAACCATTGACCAGTGAACCATTGACCATTGACCAGTGAACCATTGACCCGTGAACCATTGACCCGTGAACCATTGACCCATGAACCATTGACCAGTGAACCATTGACCATTGACCGTTGACCATTGACCATTGACCATTGACCAGTGAACCATTGACCATTGACTCTCCAGAGTCTCATTGGGGACCAGGCCACCAGCCTCCAGCACTCCAAAGAAAAACGTCCCAGACTATGCAACTTCTCCCGGTAACTCAAACCCACAAATCCCAGTAACACGCTCAATGGTTCAGCGGTGAAATTATTTTTGCATATTTCCACATGTGGGCGCCGCCATGTTTTGGCGCCATTTCCATTGTCCGGTCGGCCTGCGCACTCGGTCTACTGAAGCAGTTCCCGATCCGAGCGAGCCCCAGGCTTCAGCAGGGCCTTTCCCCCCGTCACCTTCGACCAGCTGGGCCCGCCACCTCGCGTCCCTCTCTTCGCCGCGCCCGGCCGTCTCTGTGTCCGGTGGGTCCTACAGCTGACCTTGAAAAAGCTGGGGGCATCACCCCGGTTCACTCTCCCTCCCTCCCTCCCACCCTCGCTCCTCATGTCCGGAGTCTTCCGCTCCCACCAGGTACGGCGGTCCGCCGAGACTTTGGGTTTCCCGGGTGGGCACCACGGCCGTGGCACCTCGGTCAGGCCTGACGGGAATGCTGGTGAATGTCTTCTGTCCTCTTTCCAACTTAATAACATACGGGTCATATTTCAGTTCCCTTTCGATTTTGAATCCCGTGCCCCTCAGTAAAGCCTAATCTCAGTAACTACTATCTACCTCATTGGAGACTCTCGGGCTATCTTTGATCGGACTTTACTGGCTTCACCTTACACTAAATGTTAGTCATGATATTCCCTTCATCGTGTATCTGTACACTGTGGACGGCTCGATTGTAATAAAGTATAGTCTTCCCGCTTACTAGATAGCAGGCAACAAAAAAGCTTTTCATTGTACCTCGGTACACGTGACAATAAACATATGCCCCTGTCCCACTTAGGAAACCTGAACGGAAAACTCTGGAGACTTTGCGCCCCACCCAAGATTTCCGTGCGGTTCCCGGAGGTTGCAGGTGATTGCTGGAGGTTGCAGGTAGTGGAAGCAGGTAGGGAGACTGACAAAAACCTCCGGGAACCGCACGGAAACCTTGGGTGGGATACAAAGTTTCCAGAGGTTTCCTAAGTGGGACAGGGACATAAGGGTCTCGATCCGAAACGTCACCCATTCCTTCTCTCCAGAGATGCTGCCTGTCCTGCTGAGTTACTCCAGCGTTTTGTGTCCACTCCGCCATTCAATCATGGCTGATTTATCTCTCCCTCCTAATCCCATTCTCCTGCCTTCTCCCCATAACCCTTGACACCCGTTCTAATCAAGAATCTGTCTATCTCTGCATTTAAAATATCCACTGACTTAGCCTCCACAGCCTTCTGTGGCAATGAGTTCCACAGATTCACCACCCCCTGATTAAAGAAGTTCCTCCTCACCCCCTTTCTAAAAGAGCACCCTTTAATTCTGATGCAATAAGCTTCTGACTGTGCTACACGTGTGACGACTGTCCATTCCTCTGTCCTGTAGTAACTCCCTATAAGCCTTTTCTTGATTCTTACGTTCTAGGAGTAGAATTAGGCCATTCGGCCCATCAAGTCTACTCCGCCATTCAATCATAGTTGATCTATCTCTCCCTCTCAACCCCATTCTCCTGCCTTCTCCCCATAACCCCTGACATCTATACTAATCAAGAATCTATCTATCTCTGCCTTAAAATATTTCCATTGACTTGACCTCCACTGCCTTCTGTGGCAATGAATTCCACAAATTCATCCCCCTCTGATAAAGAAATTCCTCCTCATCTCCTCCCTAAAGAAAAGCCCATTAATTCTGAGGCTGTGACCTCTGGTCCTAGACTCGCCCACCAGTGGAAACATCCTCTCCACATCCACTCTATCCAGGCCTTTCACTATTCTGTAAGTTTCAATGAGGTGCCCCCTCATCCTGCTAAACTCCAGCGAGTACAGGCCCAGTGCCGTCAAACGCTCATCATATGCTAGCCACTCATTCCTGGGATCATTCTTGTAAACCTCCTCTGGGTGTCAAAGGGTTGGTGAATGGGTGGGATTCATTATCACAGACAGACTGTTCAAACACTGTATCACTTGTGGGTCAAGGTGAACTGTTTCCATGCTGGGTGGGAAGGAACTGCAGATGCAGGTTTAAATCGAAGATAGACACAAAAAGCTGGAGTAACTCAGCTGGACAGGCAGCATCTGTGGAGATAAGGAATGGGTGAGACCATTCTTTAGACTGAGTCAGGGGAGTGGGCGGTACTCACCGTGAGTGTGCTGGTCTGGTGCAGGCTGGCAATGGGAGGGGTGGCGTTTGCCAGCAGCCAGCGGTACTGCTGGAGGTGAGCGGGGGAGACACAGCGTAGGACAGCGGGTAATCCCCACACACGGGACGTGTGGCCGGCACCTGCGGGATGTAATAAAGAGGGAACGTTATGGAGAGGGGGGCAGCGTTCCGGAAACTGCCCACAGGGGCCTTGGTGCCAGCTCACACCTAACGTGGGCTGACTGGCACTGGGCAATGTAAAGATGCTTCCATTCCCCATCCACCTCACACAATAAGGGATCCCCCATGGAAACATAGAAGATTGGTACAGGAGTAGGCCATTCAGCCCTTCATGCAAGCACCGCAATTCAATATGATCATGGCTGATCATCCAGAATCAGTACCCCGTTCCTGCTTTCTCCCCATATCCCTTGATTCCGTTAGCCCTAAGAGCTAAATCTAAAGGGTCTGTCCCACTTGGTGATGTTTTCGGCAACTGCCGGCATCATTGACTGACGTATGAGGTCACCGAAAAACTTGCGGCGTGATGACGTTTTTCAAGTGTCGATTTTTAAATGTTCAAAATCTTTTGCCGACCCTGATATGACGACGGCAGTCGCCGAAAAAATCTCCAAGTGGGAAAGGCCCTTAACTCTCTCGTGAAAGCTTTCAAGATCTTCTCTTCTCTTGAAGATTTTCAAAGGGGCAGATTTTCACCGGGTTCAGTGTTTTTCATTTACACAGAGAGCTGTTGTCATTAGTTAAGTTTAAGTCTAAGTCTAAGTCTAAGTCTAAGTCTAAGTCTAAGTCTAAGTTTAGTTTAGTTTAGTGAAACAGCATGGGAAACACTGACCCATTCAAACTAGTTCTATGTTATCCCACTTTCTCATTCACTCCCTACACACACTAGGGATAATTTACCCAGGCCAATGGACCTACAGACTGGCACGTCTTTGGGATGTGGGAGGAAACCGGAGCACCCAAAGGAAACCAAACGCAATCACGGTGAGAGCGTGCAAACTCGACACAGATAGCACTGGGGTCAATTAACCTACATATCCCCACGTGTAGTTTAGTTTAGTTTAAAGATAAGGCACGGAAACAGGCCCATCGGCCCACCGAATCCACGCTGACCGTCGATAACCCATTCACACTAGTTCTGGTATCCCACATTCTCATCCGCTCCCTACACACTAGCGGGCGTGGGCCAATGGACAGAGGGCCAATTAACCTGCAAACACCCTTGTCTTTGGAGTTTGGGAGGAAACTGGGACACACGGAGGAAACCCACGGAGTCACGATGAGAATGTGCAAACTCCGCACAGACAGCATATAGACAGGGCGATTAACGTACACAACCCCACATGTTTAGTTTAGTTTGGAGATTCAGCATCGAAACAGACCATTCGGCCCACCAAGTCCACACTGACCCATTCACACCAGTTCTACGTTATCCCACACACTAGGGCCAATTAATAACTACACAGCCCAACATCTTTAGCTTAGTTTAGGTTAAAGATAAGGCATGGAAACAGGCCCTTCGGCCCATCGAGTCCTCACCGGTCAATGATCGCCGCACACTATCACTATCCTACAAACACTAGGGACAATTTACAATTTTACCGAAGCCAATTAACCTACAAACCTGTCTGCCTGTGTAGTGTGGGAAACCAGAGCGCCTGGAGAAAACCCACGCGGGTCACAGGGAGAAGGTACTAACTCTGTACAGACAAGCACCGGTAGTCAGGATGGAACCCGGGTCTCTGGCGCTGTGAAGCAGCAACTCTACCGCTGTGACTTGTCCAATGTGCCAGCTTGGTTGGCATGGTTCAGGTAGTCGGGGGGGCCTGTTTCCACACAGTAAACCTAGATGATTTTCGGACTGTAACAGCAACAGCGAGAGGTTGATATCTGGTGGGGGACCTCGGTCGCGGTGACCCTGCGGAGTGTCAGTGACCGTGAACAACGCTGGGTG
The DNA here is from genome assembly GCF_010909765.2 of Amblyraja radiata. NCBI lineage: Eukaryota > Metazoa > Chordata > Chondrichthyes > Rajiformes > Rajidae > Amblyraja > Amblyraja radiata. The sequence goes on from NC_045990.1 coordinate 17,726,292, forward strand.
ACCACGACAATGTCTGCGCCGCGCGTTACTGCACCTGAGATGTATCCAACCGCCGTGGAAAATGTGGGCCAACTCAGATCGGAAAGGATCCTTTCAGGTGGCGTGGAGTTAATTAAGCGAAACCTAGGGGTAGGAAACACAGCGAAGAAAACACAGCATTGTAATGGTTAAGAAGGAACTGCGGATGCTGGAAAAATCGAAGATAGACAAAAATGCTGGAGAAACTCAGTGGGTGAGGCAGCATCTATGGAGCGAAGGAAATAGGCAACATTTTGGGTCTAGACCCTTCGTGAGGGTGGGGGGGGAGGGCGAGAAGAAGAAAGGAAGATGCGGAGACAGTGGGCTGAGGGAGAGCTGGGAAGGGGAGGAGAAAGCAGGGACTACCTGAAATTGGAGAAGTCAATGTTCGTACCGCTGGGGTGCAGACTGCCCAAGCGGAATATGAGGTGCTGCTCCTCCAACTTACGGTGGGCCTCACTCAGGCCATGGAGGAGGCCCAGGACAGAAAGGTCGGATTCGGAGTGGGAGGGGGAGTTGAAGTGATGAGATCAGGTTGGTTATTGTAATGGTTCTCACTGCAGAACAGCAAATCATATGCACTCAATTCGTTATTTGAGTCACACAGCACAGAAACAGGCCCTTCAGCCCAACTCGTCCATGCCAACAAAGATGCAAGATTTCAAGAGAAAGTTAGAGTTAAGGGCCTGCCCCACTTTCGCGACTTTTTCGGCGACTGCCGGCACCCGTCATAGGTCGTTGCAGGTCGCCGAAAATGTTCAACATGTTGAAAATCCAGCGGCGACCAGAACAAGGTACGACTCTTTGGGCGACTACTCACGACCATACCGGCTTCATGTACCCCGCGACATGTCGCCAGGGTGTCGCCTGTATGGTCGTGAGTCGTCTCCTCAGTCGCCCAAAGAGTCGTAGCGTCTTCCTGGATTTTCAACATGTTGAAGATTTTCGGCGACCTGCAACAACCTATGACGGGTGCCGGCAGTCTCCATAAAAGTCGCGTAAGTGGGACAGGCCCATAAGATTTAGCTCTTAGGGTTAAAGGAATCAAGGGATATGGGGAAAATGCAGGGTACTGATTTTAGATGATCAGCCATGATAGTGCTGCCTCGAAGGGTCGAATGGACTACTCCTGCACATATTTTTCTAATCTACGCTTGCCCCATTTTCCTGTGTTTGACCAATATCCCCCTAAACCTTGTGGTTGAAGAAGGGTCTCGATCTCGACCCGAAATGTCACCCATTCCTCCTATCCGGAGATGCTGCCTGTCCCGCTGAGTTACTCCAGCATTTTGTGTCTATCTTACCTCTAAACCTTTCCAGGTTCGACAGACCTGAGGTCAGGATTGAACCCGTGTGTCCGGCGGTGTAAGGCAGCAACTCTATTACTGGGCCAGGGTGCGGAGCGGGAGCCCCTGGAGACATCGGAGGTGAGGAGCGACTTCAAGGTCGACTGCAGGAGGTGCCCCCGGGACACGGAGAGGAGAGGAGAGGAGAGGAGAGGAGAGGAGAGGAGAGGAGAGGAGAGGAGAGGAGAGGAGAGGAGAGGAGAGGAGAGGAGAGGAGAGGAGAGGAGAGGAGAGGAGAGGAGAGGGGAGGGGAGGGGAGGGGAGGGGAGGGGAGGGGAGGGGAGGGGAGGAGAGGGGAGGAGAGGGGAGGAGAGGGGAGGAGAGGGGAGGAGAGGAGAGGAGAGGAGTGGAGAGGAGAGGGGAGGAGAGGGGAGGAGAGGGGAGGGGAGGAGAGGGGAGGAGAGGGGAGGAGAGGGGACGGGAGGGTTGGCGGGCCGAGACAGTCGGGGGCGACAGAGGAAGGCCCTGCAGCAGCCTGGAGCTCGCCTGGATCAGGAGCCCCTACAATAGACCGAGCACTCGGGCAGACCTGACTTTGGAGTTTGGAAATGGCTCCAAAACCTGCATGTGTAAATATGATGGAAGAATTTCATCGTGGAGTTCCACATGTGATAAATAAAGCACCATTAAACCATTCATATTCATCGAACAGTCCAAATGGCCGTTAAATGTTGTTATAGTCCCTGCCTCAACTACCTCCCCTGCAGCCCGTGCCATTCACCCTCCACCTACTGTGTGAAAAAGTTGGCCTTTGGTTCCTATCTTCCACTGTACCAATTGGTGCATGTGACAATGAATGTGAACTTGAGCCTCCCTCTTACAATAGACAATAGACAATAGATGCAGGAGTAGGCCATTCGGCCCTTCGAACCAGCACCGCCATTCAATGTGATCATGGCTGATCATCCCCAATCAGTACCCCGTTCCTGCCTTCTCCCCATACCCTCTGACTCCGCTATTTTTAAGAGCCCGATCTAGCTCTCTCTTGAAAGCATCCAGAGAACCTGCCTCCACCGCCCTCTGAGGCAGAGAATTCCACAGACTCACAACTCTGTGAGAAAAAGTGTTTCCTCGTCTCCGTTCTAAATGGTTTACCCCTTATTCTTAAACTGTGGCCCCTGGTTCTGGACTCTCCCAACATCGGGAACATGTTTCCTGCCACTAGCGTGTCCAAACTATATGTTTCATACCTTAAACCAATGTGTTCCAGTTCTTGGTTCCTCTAACTCCGATCAGCCATGATCACAATGAATGGCAGTGCAGGCTCAAAGGACCGAATGACCTCCTCCTGCACCTTATTTCTATGTTTCTATGTAACTTGGAGAAAAGACCCTGTCCCTTCCCCTCATGATCCTAAATCCTTGTCATGTTTTTGATAGAACGTTGAACTGTACAGCACGGGAACAGGCCCTTCGGCCCACAAAATATCTGTGCTGTACATGATGCCTAGTTGTACTCATCTCCTCTGCTGAAACAATGAACTGCAGGTGCTGATTTACCACAAAAAAACGACACAAAGTGCTGGAGTAACTCAGCCAGTCATGCAGCATCTCTGGAGAACATGGATAGGTAACATTTTCAGTCGGACCCCTTCTTCAGCCGAACCCGCTGAGTTGCTCCAGCATTTGCGGCTTTTTTTATTACTGATTTTATTATTCTAACTATTTTATTTACTGATCCATATCCTTCCAATCCCTGCATATCCACTACGTGTCTATCTAAATGTCTCCTAAATGCCACTGTTTTATGTGCCTCCACCACCACCCCTGGCAGCCTATTCCAGACACTCACCTCCCTCTGTGTAAAAGACTTGCCCCTTAACCATTCCCCCTCTCACCTTAAAGCAAAGGTGTTTTGTGAGACTTTCGCTACTGCTCCAGTAGAGGATACCCCATCTAAGATAGTCCCTTTTGCCCATCGAGTATGTTATCAACTGAACTATTTTTTTTTTTAGTTTAGTTCAGTTTAGTTTAGAGATACAGCATGGAAACAGGCCCTTCGGCCCACCGAGTCCATGCCGACCACTAACACTATCCTACACTCTAAGGTGGATTTTTAACCAAACCAATTAAGCTACAAAGCTGCACGTCTCTGGAGTGTGGGAATAATCCAGAGCACCAGGAGAAAATCCACGCGGTCACAGGGAGAACGTGCAAACTCCGTGCAGGCAGCACCCGTAGTCGGGATCGAACCCGGGTCTCTACTGGTGTGACAATAGGTGCAGGAGTAGGCCATTTGGCCCTTCGAGCCAGCACTGCCATTCAATGTGATCATGGCTGATCATCCCCAATCAGTACCCCGTTCCTGCCTTCTTCCCATATCCCCCGACTTCGCTACTTTTAAGTCCTATCGAGCTCTCTCTTGAAAGTATCCAGAGAATCGGCCTCCACCGCCCTCTGAGGCAGAGAATTCCACAGACTCACCACTCTCTGTGAGAAAAAGTGTTTCCTCGTCTCCGTTCTAAATGACTTACCCCTTATTCTTAAACTGTGGCCCCTGGTTCTGGACTTGGATAATCAGTCGCGCCATCCCGGGAATTAACCTTGTAAACCTACGCTGCACTCCCTCAATAGCAAGAATGTCCTTCCTCAAATGAGGGGACCAAAACTGCCCGCAATACTCCAGGTGTGGTCTCACTAGGGCTCTGTACAACTGCAGAAGGAATGTGTGTGTCCAGGATACAGGAACAAGCCCCCTTATTCCTACCTCTCCGCCTGCTGCTGTATCTGACAGAGAAGTCCCGGATACGGGTTTGGTGGTAACTCCGTCCTCCTCAGTAGCTGGGCACTGATATCCTCCATGCACTTCTGAAGCCCAGTCGCATCTAAGTATTTCTGTAGCTGGTTTAATCTTCGAGCTACGTGCGGATGAGCGGACTGTGGTGCTCTGGGTCGCTCCGAAATCTGTCCCGACATCTCCTTTACCCCAGCAAACCACAATCCACTGCTGCTCACAGGAGCCGGCCTGCCTGCAACATTGCAGCTGGTCTCCAAAGGTGTTGAAAACCCTCGGTGGCTGTGGAGAGAGACACAGTTAGTGTTTCCAAACAGTGATGGGGTCTGAGGATTGAAGGATCCAGCATAAGACCCAGGCCCTTCGGCCCACCGAGTCCACGCTGACCAGCGATCGCCCGTTCACACGAGTTTAGTTTAGAGATACAGCACGGAAACAGGCCCTTCGGCCCACCAGGTCCATTGCGACCAGAGATTGCCCATTCACACTATCTGGATCTGGATATAGTACGCTGGAAAACTCTAAGTAGGGCATCACTCAGCACTATGACAGTGGTGGATGTACTAGTCGAGATGGAGGTGCCTTTGGAGTTGCATCTTTGTATGTGCTGATGTTTTGGAGATCTCTGATGCTGGCTGGCAGGGTATTCCAATCCCTTGCTGTCTTGAAAACACTAGTTCTATGTCATCGCACTTTCGCATCCACTCCCTGCACACTAGGGACAGTTCCACAGAGAGCCAATTAACTGACAACCCTTCATTTATTTTGGCATGTGGGAGGAAACCACAGGAACCTCCCCAGGGTCAGAGGGAGGACATGCTAACTCCGCACACAGACACGCCCAAGGTCAGGTTCGAAGCTGGGGTTCTGGTGCTGTGAGATAGTAGCTCTACCAGCTACACCACTGTGACAATAGGTGCAGGAGTAGGCCATTCGGCCCTTCGAGCCAGCCATGTGTTCATGGCTGATCGTCCCCAATCAGTACCCCGTTCCTGCCTTCTCCCCATATCCCCTGACTCCACTATCTTCAAGAGCCCTATCTAGCTCTCTCTTGAAAGCATCCAGAGAACCGGTCTCCACCGCCCTCTGAGGCAGAGAATTCCACAGACTCACCACTCTCTGTGAGAAAAAGTGTTTCCTCGTCTCCGTTCTAAATAGCTTACTCCTTATTCTTAAACTGCGGCCCCTGGTTCTGGACTCCCCCAACATTGGGAACATGTTTCCTGCCTCTAGCGTGTCCAAGCCCTTAATAATCTTATATGTTTCAAAGAGATCCCTTCTTATCCTTCCAAACTCCAGAGTGTACAAGCCCAGCTGCTCCATTCTCTCAGCATATGACAGTCCCGCCATCCCGGGAATTAACCTTGTAAACCTACGCTGCACTCCCTCAATAGCAAGAATGTCCTTCCTCAAATTAGCGGACCAAAACTGCACACAATACGCCAGGTGTGGTCTCACCAGGGCCCTGTACAACTGCAGAAGGATGTGCCACCCTAAAAGATGATGATGTGGAAGCATCGGCCTCTACAGATGCTGTCTGACCTGTGGAACATTTGCAGTCTTTTCTGCCATTTGATTGTGGCCTCTGCGGTATTTTCTGTCTCCTGTTCTGTGGTCACCAAGGTGTTGCAGGCATTGACCAGTGACCACTGTCACCGCAGAAAGTAAAGGTGACTTCCTTCGGTCAAAAGAAGTGATGAAGTCAAAGTCTACACGCAGGAAGCACCATGAATGCTCAGCATGGCCCAGCGGTAGAGTTGGTGCCTCACAGCTCCAGAGACCCGGGTTCCATCCTGACTACGGGTGCTGTCTGTACGGAGTTTGTACGTTCTCCCAGTGGGTTTTCTCTGGGTGTTCATAAAAGATAGGATCAGAATTAGGCTATTCGGCCTATCAAGTCTACTCCGCCATTCAATTATGGCTGATCTATCTCTCCCTCCTAACCCCATTCTCCTGCCTTCTCCCCATAACCCTGACAACTGAGGGACTGAGGTGGAGCGCGTCTCCAGCTACAAATTCCTCGGGGTACACATCTCGGAGGATTTGTCCTGGTCCCTCAACACCTACAAGCCAGTGCTCCAGTTTCCTCGTAAATTCCAAAGATGTGCGGGTTTGTAGGTTAATTGGCCCTAGTTGTCAATGAGTGGATGAGAAAGTGGGATAACATAGAACTAGTGTGAACGGGTGATCGCTGGTCGGTGTATCTTGCAATCAATCAAACACTTCCTCGTGTGTAGGAAACATAGAAACATAGAAAGTAGGTGCTGGAGTAGGCCATTCGGCCCTTCGAGCCTGCACCGCCATTTGATATGATCATGGCTGATCATCCAACTCAGTATCCCATCCCTGACTTCTCTCCATATCCCCTGATCCCTTTAGCCACAAGGGCCCCATCTAACTCCCTCTTAAATATAGCCAATGAACTGGCCTCAATTACCTTCTGTGGCAGAGAATTCCACAGATTCACCACTCTCTGGGTAAAAAATGATTTCCTCATCTCGGTCCTAAAAGTTTTCCCTCTTATCCTTAAACTGTGACCCCTAGTTCTGGACTTCCCCAACATCGGGAATAATCTTGCTGCATCTAGCCTGTCCAACCCCTTAAGAATTTTGTAAGTTTCTATGAAGGAACTGCAGATCCTGGTTTACACCGAAGATGGACACAAAGTGCTGGAGTAACTCAGCGGGGCAAGCAGCATCTCTGGAGAAAAAGGAATAGATGACGTTTAGGGTGGAGACCCTTCTTCACACTTCTTCATTTGAGAAGAAGGGTCGCAACCCGAAACATCACCTATCCATGTTCTTCAGAGATGCTGCCTGGCTCACTCCAGCATTTTGCGTCTTTAAAAAAAAATAACAGCATCTGTAGTTCCTTGTGACTCCTCATTTCTTCTGCGTTAGAATAATCTTCTGAGTGTATTCAGGACCAAGTGTGGATGAGTTGCAGTATCGGGCACAGCCACCGGGTGGGAGTGTCCGACACCGCCCAACATTGACCTGTTTCACCTCCCCCAGCCTCTGAGTTACATCACCAAACCAAAAGACTCCATACGCTGTACAGACACCACCCAAGGTCAGGATCGAACCCGGGTCTCTGGTGCTGTGAGATAGCAGATCTACCAGCTGTGCCACCGTGACACAAAAATGACCAAGGAGATTTCAAGAAAGATGTTTAGGAAGGAACTGCAGGTGCTGGCTTACACTGAAGATAGACACAACATGCTGGAGTAACTCCGCGGGTCAGGCAGCATCTCTGGAGAACGTGCAGATGCTGGTCTACACTGAAGATAGATACAAAATGGAGAGTCGGGTGGGTGGGTGGGGGGGCTAGAGGTGTGAAAAGGTACAGAACATAGGTATAAATACAAATCAAAGCCAGCTAGGGTGATCAAGGAAATGTGGAGCCCACAATGGTCCGTTGTTGGCTGTGGATAAGGTGATAACGAGTGGATACAAACAGTGGAACTAAGCAGAACGATGGTTAGGGTGGGTGAGGGGCGGAGAGGGGGGGGGGGTGCAAGGGTTATTTAAGATTAGAGAAATCAAAATTCATACCACTGGGTTGTCACTGACTGTCTCCAGGGACCCCTGACAGTGCTTTCAGGTTAGGCAGAGGTTCACTAGCACTTCCTCCAACCTCATCTGCTCGCTTCTAATTTTCACCCAACAAACAGCTTACAATGTGTTTGAGTGTTACAATGTGTTTGAGTGTTACAATGTGTTTGAGTGTTACAATGTGTTACAATGTGACCTGTTTCCTTTAACAACGTTATTTTTTTTGCATAACTTTCATTCATTGCTGCCTCACAGCGCCAGAGACCCGGGTTCGATCCTGACTGCGGGTGCTGTCTGTACGGAGTTTGTACGTTCTCTCCGTGACCTGCGTGGGTTTTCTCCGGGTGCTCCGGTTTCCTCCCACACTCCAAAGATGTAGAGGTTTGTAGGTTAATTGGCTTCTGTGAAACTACTCCGAGTGCGTAGGATAGAGGGGGGCTCTTATAGAAACTTACAAAATTCTTAAGGGGTTGGACAGGCTAGATGCAGGAAGATTGTTCCCGATGTTGGGGAAGTCCAGAACAAGGGGTCACAGTTTAAGGATAAGGAGGAAATCTTTTAGGACCGAAATGAGAAAAACATTTTTCACAGAGAGAGTGGTGAATCTGTGGAATTATCTGCCACAGAAGGTAGTTGAGGCCAGTTCATTTGATATATTTAAGAGGGAGTTAGATGTGGCCCTTGTGGCTAAAGGGATCAGGGGTATGGAGAGAAGGCAGGTACAGGATACTGAGTTGGATGATCAGCCATGATCATATTGAATGGTGGTGCAAGCTCGAAGGGCCGAATGGCCTACTCCTGCACTTATTTTCTACGTTTCTATGATAGAACGCGTGTATGGAGAATAGTTGGTCGGCCGAAGGGCCTGTTTCCACTCTGTATCTCTAAACTTAAAACTAAATCTGCAGTTGCCTGTCTCTACTGGGATAACATAGAACTGGTCGGATTGACAGATCGATGTTTAAGAAGTAACTACAGATGCTGGAAAATCGAAGGTAGTCAGACAAAAATGCGGGTGAGGCAGCATCTATGGAGCGAAGGAAATAGGCAACGTTTCCGGTCGAGACCCTTCTTCTGACCGATGGTCGGCGTGGGTCCCGACCCGAAATGTCACCTATCCATGTTCTCCACAAATGCTGCCTGACCCACTGAGTTACTCCAGCACTCTGTGAAACGTCACCTATCCATGTTCTCCAGAGATGCTGCCTGACCCGCTGAGTTACTCCAGCACTCTGTGCCTCCCCCCCCCCCCCAGAAATGTATTAAGAAGGTCATTTGTTGCCCCATATTAAATCCACAGCCGCCAGTGCTGTACTTACCCGGGAGCACGGTTGCTGCTGCTGGCGTTTGTTTGTGCAATCCCTTGGCAACGCTCTGCGTCTGTGGACACGAAACGCTGGAGTAACTCAGCGGGACCGGCAGCGTCCGTGGAGAGAAGGAATGGGCGACGTTTCGGGTCGAGACCCTTCTTCAGACAGAGAGTCAGGGGGGAGAGGGACACAGCCTGGGATTTCTATAAGATCCTCCCTCATCCTTCTAAACTGAATACAAGCCTAGTCTTTTCAATCTGCAGATGTTGGTTTAAACCAAGGATAGACACAAAATGCTGGAGTCGCCCACTCCTTCTCTCCTGAGAAGATGCCTGTCTCGCAGAGTCACTCCAGCATTTTGTGTCCATCTTCGGTGGAAAAGCTTTGACGATGAGCACAAAGCCAAGGCTGACGGGGTGGAGAGGGGGAGGGAGGGAGGTTGGCAGGATGGGGACTGATTGGGTGGGGGAGGGGAGGGGGGGTATGATAGGGGGGAAGACCTTGTGTCCCAAGATATGATCTCATGCCCCTTTTCCCAGTTCTGTTCTCATTTCCATTTCCCTGCCCTGATCTCAGTCAAGATGCTCAAATCGGTTCCACACTCTCGTTACAGGATGCCACTTACTAAAGCCAGCCACACACCTACAAGTAGTACCTTCAGTGTGTAGGAGGGTCCCGACCCGATACGTTGCCTGTCCATGTTCTGCAGAGATGCTGTCTGACCCGCTGAGTTACTCCATTTATTTTTGTACACCAACGCCCTTTTGTACACCAACGCCCAGTCCATCGATCACCCATTCACACTAGTTCTACGTTACCCCCACTTTACAGAGGCCCGATTAACCTACACACCTGTCTGTCTTTGGGATGTGGGAGTAAACCGGAGCACCCGGGGGAAACCCACGCGGTCACAGGGCGATCGCGCAAACTCCACACAGACAGCAGCCGAGGTCAGGATGGAATCCGGGTCCGTCGAGTCCACGCCGCCCACCAAGCTTCCGTGCACAGATTTACTTTAGTTTAGTTTAGTGATCCAGCGCGGAAACAGGCCATTCGGCCCGCCGAGTCTGCACCCGCCACCGGTCCCTGCACACACTAAGGACAATTTACATTTACACCAAGCCAATTAACCTACAAACCTGTACGTCTTTGGAGTGTGGGAGGAAACCGAAGATCTCGGAGAAAACCCACGCGGGAGAACGTACAAACTCCGTACAGACAGCGCCCGTAGTCGGGATCGAACCCGGGTCTCTGGCGCTGTGAGGCAGCAACACTACCGCTGCGCCACCCTATGTATTATCTTTTGTAAACTAGCATCGGCATTTCCTCCTGCTTCCTGAATGGCGGACCAGGCTCCAATTCTTTCTGCCACACTATTTCACATGCGATTATCCAGCACTTTCAGCGCCGTAGAAATGATTCCAATACTATACACCTTGTTTCACGGCCTAGATCCTATCAACATGCCGAAGCACCACCAGAAGCCTCTGGGTGGAACAATGTATTCGGGAAGATAGACCAGTCAATGAGTCCAGCAGGTGGAGGCCTTAAAACCATGTCCATAAGTTTAGAGATGAGCTAATTTGGTATGGACCATGGTCTAGGGCTTCCATCTGGCTTCTAGACTCCTTGACTGGCAGACTTCAGATGCATATATCTCTCGTTTCCCTTATCCCTAACAGCAGTCTCGGGAAGATTAGGAACCTGCTTACTCCGTTGTTTATTCTAAGCCTCCAGGTGGTAAATAGTATCTACTTTGGACTAGTGGAGACATTTAATATTTTCAATAACCCAGTAAACCTCCTTGGTGACACTTTTCCCTTCTGCCTTTCCCTTATAAAACAGCACGCATCAGCAGTCTGACGCTGCCATTCCCTTTGTCCTATTTTCACACCCTACACTTCCTTATCTATGTATCTTCCTCTCCCATGACATCAGTCTGAAGAAGGGTCTCGACCCGCAACGTCACCCATTCCTTCCCTCTGGAGATGCTGCCTGTCCCGCTGAGTTACTTCAGCTTTTTGTGTCTATCTTCGGTTTAAACCAGCATCTGCAGTTCCTTCCTACACATTGGACTGGGGAATCGCGGGCATACAGTATTTGACACCGGCAACACACCGTATACATCTGGCACGGCGACCGAAACTACTTCTAACAGCCGCAAACCTGCGCATCCACAAGCAAAACACAGCAGCTAATGTGAAATTAAAACGGAAAATGCCAGAAATACTCATTGGGTCAAGCAGCATCTGCGCGGTGAGGAATGGGGGAAGTTTTCATATGTAAACTCCGACCAGTCCCTCCCTCGGGAGGAGGTCGAGTTAGTTCTCAATAATAATTAGTCAATGTTCTGCTCTGAAACCTGCCTGTAGATAGAAACATAGAAAAATAGGTCCATTTGGCCCTTCAACCCAGCACCGCCATTCAATGTGATCATGGCAGATCATCCACAATCAGTACCCCGTTCCTGTATTTTCCCCATATCTCTTAATTATTTTAGCCCTAAGAGCTATATCTAACTCTCCCTTGAAAACATCCAGTAAATTGGCCTCAATTGCCTTCTGTGGCAGAGAATTCCACAGATTCACAACTCTCGCAATGAAGGCCAACGTGCCATTAGTTTTCCTCACTGCCTGCTGTACCTGCAAGCTTACTGTAAAAAAGAATGCTTACGTAAACAAAGGGTGGGAAGGAACTGCAGAATTTGCAGGGGGGGGGGGGGGGGGGGGGAGGAAGGAAGGCTGACTTTCAGTCTGAAGAAGGGCCTTGACCCGAAACGTCACCTATTCCTTTTCTCTGTCTGACCCGCTGACCTTTTTTTGTGTATAAAATATGGGTCATGGTTTGTAAATAGTCGCGATTCTATCTTGCAAACGTGACAACACGTTTAGCTTTTCACTGTGCCTGTGCTAAACTGAACTGATCGTGGTGGCTCAGTCCTTGCCTTTGTGTGTGTGGGCACAGTCCCTCGTTGTCTCTGGGCAGGAAGAGGCTCTGGCATCTCTGGCTTTCACCGGACACTCAGTTCATAGCCTCAGTAGAATTATATCAATGGATATATTTAAGGCAGAGATAGATAGATTCTTGATTAGCATGTGTCAGAGGTTATGGGGGAAGACAGGAGAATTGGGTTCAGAGGGAGAGATGAATCAGCCATGATCGAATGGCGGAGTAGACTTGATGGGCCGAATGGCCTAATTCTACTATCACTTATGATCTTATGAACATCCTTTTAAAAAACTCTTCTGTGAAACGTGTCGGGGATACATACCCTTCGCTGCGTTGAAGGGGGCAATATAAACGGAACATATCGATTATTATGAGTGCTGGGGGAACTCAGCAGGCCAGCCAGCATCTGTGGAAGGAATGGACACATGACATCTCGGGTCAGGACCCTCCTTCAGCCTCTCTATGCTGTCCACGACGCAGTTCTAGCCTTAAACTAACAATGTTCCCGGTGTTGGGGGAGTCCAGAACCAGGGGTCACAGTTTAAGAATAAGGGGTAGGCCATTTAGAACTGAGATGAGGAAAAACTTTTCCACCCGGAGAGTTGTGAATCTGTGGAGTTCTCTGCCACAGAAGGCAGTGGAGGCCAATTCACTGGATGTTTTCAAGAGAGAGTTAGATATAGCTCTTAGGGCTAATGGAATCAAGGGATACGAGGAGAAGGCAGGAACGGGGTACTGATTGTGGATGATCAGCCATGATCATATTGAATGGCGCTGCTGGCTCGAAGGGCCGATTGGCCTACTCCTGCACATATTATTTATGTTTTTATATGTAAAAACAAGGAACCGCAGATGCTGGTTTATACTTAAAGTAAACACAAAGCGCTGGAGTAACTCAACGGATCAAGTAGCATAACTGGAGAACATGGATAGGTAACGTTTCTGGTCGGGACCCTTCTTCGCAAGAAGCCCCTGAGGAAAGGTCCCGACCCGAATCATCAGCCAGTCTTTTTTCTCCAGAGATACTGCCTGACCCGCTGAGTTACTCCAGGACTTTGTGTGTATCTTAAGCGAACACAGTTTGATTCGGGGCTGAGTCTGGAGCGAACAGCAGAGGCCCCGCGATCGAGCGTCCCGAAGCCTTTTGTCGTTTCCAAGTGAACTTCAGAGGCAGGCAGGGAAAATACCGAGTAAATGGGACTATCTTAAATGGAGCAACTTGGTCAGCAGGGACGAGTTGGGCCGAATGGCCTGTTTCCATGTGCTATATGAATTTGAGGTTCTAAAGTGCTGGAGGAATTCGTTGGGTAAGGCAGCGTCTCTGGCGGAATGGACAGACGATTCCTCTCCCTTAAGGGCCTGTCCCACTTACGTGTCCTTGGCACGCAAATTACGCGACCATGTGGTCGCGTTGAGCCGAAACGGTCGCGCGAAGGTCCCAGCTGTGGTTCTTCATCAAAACACAAACTGTCGGAGTAATTTAACGGGTCAGGCAGCATCTGGCGATCATGACTTGGGACATTGTTTTTGTCTTTGGACTTTATTGTTTATTTGTTTACATATATTAAACTTTGTGTCGTTTATTATGATGTCTATGGAGTGCAATGTTTACATGTGTTGTGCTGCTGCGCGTAAGACTTTCATTGTTCCGTTCCGGTACCAATTCTGCACCTGTTTGTGTCCTCAGTAATAAAAAAAACAAATTGGAGTCACAGAAAACTTGCGGCACCTGCACCGCAGAAGGATTGCGTTTATTTTGATACTGCACGCCCAGGCTCAGTGATCAGAGTGGACACGGGCTCCGGCTTTGCGCGGCCAGAGGCTCCTTCCTTGCTCCGGGTTCAGCTGCAGGCTCCGAGCGGACAGGGGCTCCAGCTCCAGGCGGACAGGGGCTCCAGCTCCAGGCGGACAGGGGCTTCTCGCTCTGGGTCCAGCGTCCAGGCTCCAGCCTCCGTGTTCCATCTGAGGGCTCCGGCTCCAGGTCGGTGTTCAGGGCGGACAGGGGCTCCAGCTCCGGGAACAGGCTCCGTGTTTCCAGCTACGGGCTAGAGAGCGGACTGGGGCTCCGTTGTCCAGGCTCCGGGCTGAGGACGATCAGACGCTCCTCGCTCCGGCTCCGTGTTCAGGGCTGACAGACGCTCCTTGCTCAGACTCCGTGTTCAGAGCGGACAGACGCTCCTCGCTTCAACTCCAGACTCCGTGTTCAGGGCGGACAGACGCTCCTTGCTCCGGCTCCAGGTTCAGGGCGGACAGACGCTCCTTGCTCCGGCTCCAGGCTCCAGGTTCAGGGCGGACAGACGCTCCTTGCTCCGGCTCCAGGTTCAGGGCGGACAGACGCTCCTTGCTCCGGCTCCAGGCTCTATGTTCAGGGCGGACAGACGCTCCTTGCTCCGGCTCCAGGCTCCAGGTTCAGGGCGGACAGACGCTCCTTGCTCCAGGCTCCGTGTTCAGCTGTTCAGGGCGGACAGGGATCTTTGGACAGGGGAGTCCCCGCGCCTGCGTCCGGGGGGTGGGGGGGGGGAAGTAACAAAAACACATGACGTCAGGCGGCATTGTTGCCATTGGCGCCGGCGCCGCGCTCTGATTGGTCCACGGCCGAGCCTCCATTGTATCCATTTCACGCGTTGCCAGGGGCGACGGCGGCCGCGCGGCGCGGGGATTGGGCGGCGCGCAGTCACTCAGTCGCCCAGCGCTTCCGGGAAGGTTGGCCGAGCAGAGCCGAGGCTGCGGCTGCTCTTCTCTATCCCCACTCTCTCTGTCTCTCTCTCTCCCCCCCCCCACTCACACCCGCACTCTCCGGCTCTGTGCAAGGGAGAGAGCGGGGGCAAAGCAAACAACAGCATGGTCAAAAGCATGTCCGGCGCCAACAAGCTGAGCAGTGCTGCGGTGCAAGGCAACTGGCGAGAGGTAAAACGTCTTCTGAACGAAGAGAAGGTGAATGTCAATGCGGTTAATAAATACGGACATACCGCACTGCAGGTTGGTGCCGCCTCAAAATAAGTCACATCAATGTATAGTCTTTGCAGATTATCCCGAGCTGTGGGAAAGTAATTATGAATTTCACATTTGCAAAAAAAAAAGAATCTGCATTTTTCCTCTTTCTACTCGTATAATTGTTTTATTGTATTCCGAAGATTTGTTGAATTTAAAGCTCTTAAGAAAATTACGTTCCTGCTTAATTAATAACTGCAGATGTATTTACTGCGAGTGTATGTATTTGAGCTGTCAACGCCTCTGATATGTTGTGATATCAGTCGCTGTTCGTGTAAACCTGCTCGGGAACATTAATCTCTGGCTGTGTGTGTATGTGTGTGAAAAGGCGGCGGTTAAACGAAGGTTTGAGCGCAATTTTTTTAAATTTGTAACCCCCCAATGTATCGTAACATTTTGTGAATGAAACTGCCTCCCGGCTCGCTTTGGGACCACAATTACAATTTGGAAACTCGCTCGGCCTTTTAAAACAGACGGGATATTTTCAGAGTTGCCAGGGTGGATGAGATTCGTGGAACAAGAGACGCAGCCGAGAGATCCGGCTGTTAGATTTTTTTTTAAAAGATTTAAAAGGCACCATCATTGTGAAATACATCAGTGACACATTACTATTGAAAGGGCGGAGCCAGAATCGGGCGGATAGTGGGTGGGTGTTGGCATTCTTCATCAGTGAACGATCGACTAGTTCCTGGAATTTAAAAAAATACACTACTATCGCTTCAGTAGTTGTAACATAATTTGAAACGCAACCCCTGTGCTCTTGTGTCATTAGTCTGTGGTTACGCCACAGTGTTGCTCCGCGCCCATTATAATTGATTCTTTAATTCAGAAGTGCCAAGTTCTAGATTTTTAGAATCGTAATAGGTCTTTAAATCTGGAATTAAGATTGAATATGTGGAGGTGGTTTGAAAGCATCGTAATTCACGTTTCATGAGAACCAGCACACAATGTGGGGGAAGGAACTGCCCATAGACGCAAAATACTGGAGTAACTCAGCGGGACAGGCCGTTTCAGGTCGAGACCCTTCTTCAGACTGCAGATGCTGGTTTAAACCGAAGATAGATCCGAAACGTCACCTATTCCTTCTCTCCAGAGATGCCGTCTGGCCCGCTGAGTTACTCCAGGATTTTGTGTCTGAAGAATACAATGAGAACAGATTTAATGAGGGTCTTTCAGAAGGATAACTTGCTAAAATAAACTATTGGCAGAGTTGTAGTAAGAGGGGATTGGAACATTAAACAATGTAGGAATGTAGGAACATTAAACAGACCAGGAAGGTCTGAAGAAGGGTTTCGGCCCGAAACGTCGCCTATTTCCTTCGCTACATAGATGCTGCTGCACCCGCTGAGTTTCCCCAGCAATTTTGTGTACCTTCGATATTCCAGCATCTGCAGTTCCCTTTTGAACAATGTGTAGGAAGGAACTGCAGATGCTGGTTTATACCAAAAAAAGACACAAAGTGCTGGATTAATCCAGTAACACAGCGGCATTTTCCTACCTCCAGGTATTCCACCCCACTCTAGTTTCAGTCTGAAGAAGGGTCCCGACCCAACACGTCACCCATCCAATTTCTCCAGAGATACTGCCTGACCTGTTGAGTTACTACAGCACTTTGTGTGTAACTTTAGCATCTCTGGAGAATGTGGATGGGCAATGTTTCTGATCGGGGCCCTTGATCAGACTGGCGTTTCAGGTTGGGACCCATCTTCAGCCCCCTGAGGAAGGGTCCTGGCCCAAAACGTCACCCATCCACGTTCTTCGGAGATGCCAGCTGTCCCGCTGAGTTACCCCAGTACTTTGTGTCCATAACTTAATGTCATAGGCATGGCCAATGATCTTGGTCTTCCTGATGCTGTCAGCCTTCAGTCCAGTGCTGTGTCTCCTGAAGGTGTTGGGTGTAGACCAGTCCAATGAAAGGCCTGGATAGAGTGGGTGGTGGAGACGATGCTTCCACTAGTGGGAGAGTCTAGGACCAGAGGACACAGCCTCAGAATTAAAGGAAGTATCTTTAGGCAGGAGATGAGGAGGAATTTCTTTAGTCAGCGGGCGGTGAATCTGTGGAATTCATTGCCACGTCAGGCTGTGGAGGCCAAGTCGATGGATATTTTAAAGGTGGAGATTGATAGGTTCTTGATTAGTAAGGGTGTCAAGGGTTATGGGGAAAAGGCAGGAGAATGGGGTTGAATGGGAAAGATAGATCAGCTATGATTAAATGGCGGACTAGACTTGATGGGCCGAATGGCCTAATTCTGCTCCTACAACTTATGACGGTGGTCCAGTTTCTGATGGTGTGATCATGGTCGATCTACTTTTCCCTCTCAACGCCACTCAAGTCATGGCAACATCCTTATAAACCTTCTCTGCGCCCTTTCCAGCTTAACAACATCTATATTACTAAAACTAAGGTCTTGACCACTTTTTGACTTTCTGTTCGTGATTTCTGGAAGAACGCTGCCACTTACGGCCGTCATTTTTGGCCACCTCGCTCAGAGTCCCCCGCCGCCGGATTGGACTGGAGGATTTTTCCCATTGATGAAAAATCAGAGAGTTATTAATGTTTTTAAAAATGTCGCCATTCTCTCTCTGGTGGCAGGGGGGAGGGACTATAAAACCCAGCGAGATGGAGGAAGCATGGAATATTGCGTTGGGTGACCAGCCCTCCTGTGTGATGCTGGGACCCAACGGGTCTCACTTAATCTAGTCTTTCCTATAACAAGGTGACCGAAACTGAATACAAACTCTACATGTGGCTTGTGGCGCGGCAGTAGAGTTGCCCTTACAGCGAAAATGCAGCGCCGGAGACCCGGGTTCGATCCCGACTATCGGCGCTGTCTGTATGGAGTTTGTACGTTCTCCCCGTGACCTGGGTGGGTTTTCTCCGAGATCTTCGGTTTCCTCCCACACTCCAAAGACGTACAGGTTTGTAGGTTAAATGGCTTGATAAATGTAAAACTTGTCCAGTATAAATTGTCCAACTTCCAGTAAAGTCCCTGGTGGACACTTCGGAAGGTACAAGGCTTCACCAATGTCTCATGAGACAACATCTGGCTGTACCTGGATGGGATCCTTACAGGGTGTGGACGATAAGCTACTGTGTTGAATGCTGCAAAACTTTGAACGCCAGACCTCATTTGCTGCAGGAAACACTTTTTTAATTGTGTGGTTTATGCCGAAGATACACACGAAATGCCGGAGTAACTCAGCGGGACAGGCTGCACCTTTGGAGAGTAGGAATGGGTGACGTTTTGGGTCAAAACCTTTCTTCAGACTTAGAGTGAGGGGAGATGGAAACTCGAGATATGGAAGGTTACAAAGAACATTTATGGTGTGAAAAGGACAAATCAAAGCAGACAATGTTCAAGGAAATGTAGAATGGTTCATTGTTGGCTGTGGGGAATGTGGGAAGAATTAATCAGGCCAACAGTGAAACTAGATGGAGAACTAGGGTGGGGGAGTGATGGAGAGAGAGGCAAAAAAGCAAGGATAACTTGAAGTTAGAGAAATCAATATTCATACCACTGGGCTGTAAGCTGCCGAAGCGAAATATGAGGTGCTGTTCCTCCAATTTGCGTTTGACCTCATTCTGTCCTGGGCCTCCTCAGCTGTCAGAAAGGTCACTTTTTTTACTGTCTGAAGAAGGGTCTCGACCTGAAACGTCACCCATTCCTTCTCACCAAAGACGCTGTCTTTCCCGCTGAGTTACTCCAGCATTTTGTGTCTACATTTTTTTTTTTTCTTGTTAAAGCTCTGGAGAACATCTCTGGCCCAGTGCAGAAGGATTGACTTGGTAGAAGTCGTGTGCCTTGGGGTTGTTATTGGAGCCAGATCATCACAATGCAGGGTGAAGGTAGTAATTGAGATGTCTGCACTTCTCCGCAGCTGCGAGAGGCAGGAAGACGGGCGCGGAGAATGTTGACATTATCCTCCAGCTGTGTTGCAGGGAGGGGACAGTGAGAGGTTAATGGGGACACGCACTCACTCTCTCTCACACACACACACACACACACACACACACACACACACACACACACACACCACACAACTCCACACACACACCACACACCACAGCACTACCCAAACACTCTCTCACACACACACCCACACCACACACACACACTCTCACACACACCACACTACCACACCAACTCACACACTCTCTCACACCACACCACCCACCACTCACAACACCCCACGCGCACACACACCCACAACACACACACACTCTCCCAACACATCACACACCCACACCACACCACCTCCCACACACACACATACACACACACACGTACACTCTCGCTCACACTCTCACACACACACACACACACACACACACACACACACACACACACACACACACACACACACACACACACACACACACAAACGTCTATGATGACAACAGTTATACAGGGAAAGTTGCCAACTGATGCCAGACCTACAACGTAGCCTCCCCCATCCTCCCTCCGCCACCAACCCTTCCCCCTCCTCCTCCTCTCCCCAGCTGACTCTATGTTGCCACCAAGGGGCACATCACTATTTTGGCAAATGGACAAACGTATACTCCAAAGATAGACACAAAAAGCTCGCCCTGAAGAAGGGTCTCGACCCGAAACGTCACCCATTCCTTCTGCCCGGAGACGCTGCCTGTTCCTCTGACTTACTCCAGCATTTTGTGTCCATCTGCGGTTTAAAGCAGCATCTGCATTTCCTTCCTGCACAAATGTATACGCCATATGACAGACACAAACAGCTGGAGTAACCCAGCGGGTCAGACCCTTCCCTCGACCCGATACATCACCTATTCCGTTTCTCCAGAGATGCTACCTGTCCCTCTGAGTTACTCCAGCATTTTGTGTCTATCTTCGGCATCTGCGGTTCCTTCCCACATGATAAGCCATATGACTTTTGTTTTTAAACTGAATGTAACGGGAAATACATCAGACATGTACTGGCAGAGAGGGTACTATTTGCATTGTGGTGCCCTCTAATTATGCAGTCGGAATCCACCCAGCAGTTAAACCTCTATCCTCTGGTTCCTTCTCTAATGTTCAGTTTTAAAATAACACCCTGTGCTCCAAAGCCCTTAGAACCCCAACCCAATTCTCCAGATCCAGCCCTCGAGTACTGTCAGACCATCACTGTGAGCCTTTGGGAGGGAAACTGACTAGTCATGCTAGTCATGTTCTTGACAGCCACAATGAGCTGGAGTAACCCAGCGGGTCAGCCAGCAGCATCTAGAGTCATGCAGAGTAGAAACAAGCCCTTCGGCCCAACTTCCCCACACTGACCAACATGTCCCTTCTACACTAGTCCCACCTGCCCATATCCCCATTTGGCCCATATCCCTCCAAACCTATCCTACCCATGTACCTGTCTAAATGTTTCATAAACGTCACGATAGTACAATAAACAATAGGTGCAGGAGTAGGCCATTCGGCCCTTTGAGCCAGCACCGCCATTCAATGTGATCATGGCTGATCATCCCCAATCAGTACCCCGTTCCTGCCTTCTCCCCCATATCCCCTGACTCCGCTATTTTTAAGAGCCCTATCTAGCTCTCTCTTGAAAGCATCCAGAGAACCGCCCTCTGAGGCAAAGAATTCCACCAACACAGTGATGCAGTGGGTAGAGCCAAATTCGATCCTGACTTCAGGTGCTGTCTGTGTGGAGTTTGCACATTCTTCCTGTGACTGCATGGGTTTCTTCCACATATTCCGGTTTCCTCCCACATCCCAAACACATGCAGGCTTGTATGTTAATTGGCCTTGGGGAGATTACTCCTAGTATGAAGGGGGAGTGGATGAGAAAGTGTGTGTAGGATCTGTTGAATCCCACGACAGAAAGCAAAGAACAAACGCCACTGAGCTGAGCCAGACACCTTGTGTCACGTTTATTCCACAAGCCCCTTCTACCTACATTCTCATCAATCATAACCCGTGTGTAGATAAGGCCAATTAGTGCATCTGACCTTGGAATTGTTACTGAGCTCTTGTGGCTGGACCTTGTCGTGAGGCTGCTGGCAAATTGCCAACGGTGACAGGCTGTATGCAAAACCAACGTGGGCGTGAAGGCACCACAGTGTGATAACATGGAATTAGTGTAAATAGATGAATGATGGCCAGCATGGACTCAGTGGATCGCAGGGCCTGTGTCTTTGCTGCATTGGTAATCTAAACCGACTCACTACTTGTAATAAAAAGGAACTGCTGATGCTGCTTTATACCAAAGATAGACACAATGTGCTGGAGTAACTCAGCGAGCTCAGGCAGCATCTCTAGAGAGAATGAATAGGTGATGTTTGGGTCGTTATTTGTGAGCAGTGCTGTCAAGGCCAGGATTTATCATCCACACACATTGCCTCGTCAGAGGTCAATGCCCTATCGGCTGTCTATTTCAAAAGCCTTGATGATCTGTGGTGTTGGTGGTTGCAAGATTTGGGGCTGTCCCACTGTACGAGCTAATTCAAGAGTTCTCCTGCGTTTCCCCTGATTCGAACTCGGAGAAATACGCTAATAGCCGCTCGTAGGTACTCGGGGCTCTCGTGGACATTTTTCAACGTTGAAAAATCTTCACGAGCTTACCGCGTTTCCCGAGTACCTGCCGTTAGCGTTACGAGCCGCTAAGAGACGCCCACGAGCTCCGACGTACCCGCTACGTACATTCTACGTGCCTGCCACGAGTTTGATTTTTTTTTAAACTCGGGAGAGCTCTTGAATTACCTCGTACAGTGGGACAGGCCCTTCAGGCAGAAGATTGAAAGCGCGCACCACCAGACTCGGGAACAGCTTCTTCCTCTCTGTTATCAGGCTTCTGAACGGTCCTTCCACAAGCTAGGGTACTGTCCTATTCACCTCTACCCCATTGCGGACATTGGACTTTGTCTGTGGAACTGATGCACTACAATGCTGAGAACTATATTCTGCACTCTGTATCTTCCCCTATTGTACATGTTTGCCTTAATTGTATTGATGTATAGCATTATCTGAAGATAGACACAGGGTGCTGGAATCATTCAGCGGGTCAGGCAGCACCTCTGGAGTAAAAAGATGGGTGACGTTTCGGGTTGGGAATCATCTTCAGACCCATATATATTACAGCGCATTAATTAAGTCATATAGTATTATGTGATCTAGTTTAGTTTGGAGATACAGCACAGAAACAGGCTCTTTGGCCCACTGAGTTTGCATCGACCAGCGATCCACGCATATTAACGCTATCCTACACACTAGGGACAATTTTATATTTATACCAAGCCAATTGGCCTACAAACCTGTATATCTTTGGAGTAATGTGTTTGGATAGCATGCAAAACATCATCCTTATCTACCTCTTTGATGACCCTCGGACTATCCTTGATCGGACTTCGCTGGCTTTACCTTGTACATAGAAACATAGAAAATAGGTGCAGGAGGAGGCCATTCGGCCCTTCGAACCAGCACCGCCATTCATTGTGATCATGGCTGATTATCCCTATCAATAACCCGTGCCTGCCCTCTCCCCGTGCCTGCCCTCTCCCCATACTAAACGTTATTCCCTTATCATGTATCATTGTAATCATGTATTGTCTTTCTGCTGACTGGTTAGCACGCAACAAAAAGCTTTTCACTGTACCTCGGTACACGTGACAATAAACTAAACTGAACTGGTCTCTCTATTGACTGAAATAATGGAAACTCGGTAACAGAGTGGCTGTTGGCCCTGCTACCAGGGACTCTGGTTTAGACCTGGCCTCGGGTGTTGCCTGCGTGGAATTTGCATAAACTGTGTGGGTTTCTCCCTGATGTTCCAGTTTTTTCGCATATCCTTGAAGCCAGCTCGAGCTCAGCACAGGTGTTGCGGGCTGAATGGCAATAGTACAAGTGGTACTGATATAATATTTACAATGATGAAGGTAAACTGGTGCAAGGACTGTTACGCAATCTGATGTGGTACAAAATTAAAATTGAATTGCTAAACCGAAGCACGGCATCCTAATCTCGTGTCTATCTCCCCCTCAGGTGATGATGATGGGCTGCAGCCTCGTGGCTGAGGAGCTGCTGAAGAATGGGGCGGACCCCAACATCCAGGATAAGAATGGCTTCACCCCAGCGCATGATGTGGCCCGTACGGGCTTCCTGGACACCATGATGGTCCTGGTTGAGTACAACTCGGACATGAACATGGAGGATGCCTCGGGCTGTCTGCCGATCCACCTCGCCGCCCAAGAGGGCCATCTTTGCCTCGTTCAGTTCCTGGCTACGAAGTCGCGCTTCTGGCACAAGAACTCCAGTGGGCACACCCCGCTGGACATGGCGAGCGCTTGCGGTAGAACTGAGGTGGCGGAGTGGTTGGAGGAGCACTTGCAAGCAACGGGAACCCAGTCCCTGCACTGATACACAGGTGGCTGCAACACTGACTAACGTCTGCTCACTTTAAAGGGCCAGTCCCACCTTCACCACCTAATTCACAACCTTTTTTACTCGTGGACATTTTTCATCAGGCTAGAAAAAAACGCCCCGACCTACTTGATGCCACGAGTACCCACGACTAGCATCACGACCTGCTACGACCTACCTACCTATGACCTCGTGACGACCATGCTGCGAGTATGAGTCAAGGGCAAACTCGGCAGAGGTCGTGAATTAGGTCGTGAAAGTGGGACAGGCCCTTAACCTTGCCAAACCATGCTTGTGGTTGACTACATTTTTGTTTTTAAATCGCCGAACTAGAGTGGAAGCTCCGACTCAAAATATTTGATGGCCATCTGACCAAAAAAATAATATCCAAATGGCTTAAAAAAAAATAATGTCATACATTTTTTTTTTTTGCTAGTGTAAATTTGAAAGGGAGTAAATTTTAAATTTAAAAGTGACTTTGAACTCTGCTGCGCTTTTTGAACCGAGGCTTTTTGCACGTTGCCTCGGGAGCCCTGGGATTTGCCGAGCTTCCCTGCAGGAGAGCTGGAAGCAGCTCAGCTCCCACAAACTTGGTCTTCGGGGGAAACAAGCACCTTTTGTCGGACTGTCCAGATGGAGACTCAGGGATGTCCCTGGGCAGAACGCCACTGGGAGCCACTCAGTCACTGCATCTGGAGACCTGCACTGAACAACGAGATCTCTTGGACAATGAGTGGTGGGGAGAGATGAGGGGGGAGGTGGGAGGTGGGGGGTGAGCTGAAATCCGCTGTTCAGCCCCCCCGGTTCAGCCACAATCACGGGCGCCTCAGGGAAAATACAGGAATATCCCATGTACGAGCTGGCGATCGAAGTCTTCATGCCTTATCTTAACCAATGTGTGTTTACATTGATTTAAAGTACTGTAAAAAAAATAATGAGTTGTGCTTTACAGATTTTTCTAACAGTTTTGTTGTTATTATTTCCCCCCTTTTTTTGTTCTTTTAACGGAAACAGCAGTTAATGTAGCAATTATCTTTTAAGTCCTGGGTGTTTTAATAATTCATAAGTGTGTGTGTGTTCATTTATACTGTTTAATTTGAACATTGTACAAAGGCAAAGCTATAAATGCCCCTTTTTAATAATGTTTAAAAAAGGGGATGCTTATGCCCCTGTCCCACTTAGGAAACCTGAACGGAAACCTCTGGAGACTTTGCGCCTCATCCAAAGTTTCCATGCGGTTCCCGGAGGTTGCAGGTGGTTGCCGGAGGTTGCAGGTAGTGGAAGCAGGTAGGGAGACTGACAAAAACCTCCGGGAACCGCACGGAAACCTTGGGTGGGACGCAAAGTCTCCAGAGGTTTCCGTTCAGGTTTCCTAAGTGGGACAGGGGCATTAACCTTCCAGAAATCGTGTAGCATTTAAAAGTTCTAGGTTTAACAGCATTGCGCATGTGCAGGCTATCTTTGTATGTTTTCGGGTTTCGCAGAATAAGTAGATAAAAGTGTGGACTCAGGCGGAAATTCCAGAACATCGCTTGACCATTCTCTCCACAGATGCTGCCTGACCCGCTGAGTTCCTCCAGCACTTTGTGTTTTGATTCGGAGATTCCAGGAGCCAAGAGCTCATCATTAATTTGGACGGTAAATTCTACCAGCATTTGTGTAACTAGAAACTCTCTATAGTGCTGGAGTAATTCAGTGGGTCAGGCAGCATCTCTGGCCGACGTGGATAGGCGACTTTTCGGGTTGGGACCCTCTTTAGATGAGGGGACAGAACCCGAAACGTCACCTAACCATGTCCTCCATAGATGCTGCCTGACCTGCTAAATTATTCCAGCACATTGTGTCTTTTTTGTAAACTAGTATCTGCAATTCCTTGTTTAAGAAAGAACTGCAGATGCTGGAAAATCGAAGATAGACAAAAGTGCTGGAGAAACTCAGCGGGTGCAGCAGCATCTATGGAGCGAAGGAAATATACAATGCTGCCTATTTCCTTCGCTCCATAGATGCTGCCTCACCCACTGAGTTTCTCCAGCACTTTTGTCTATCTGCAATTGCTTGTGCCTGCTTAAAAAGCATGGATCTTCGTAAAGGGGGAAAGTAGAGACCCTCTTGTCTTCAGCTCCTCCTCCACCCACCCCTACCCTCAGTCTGGAGAAGGGTCACCTACCCTTTTCTTGCAGAGATGCTGCCTGACCCGCTGAGTTACTCCAGCACTTTGCGTCTATCTTTGGTATAAACCAGCACCTGCAGTTCCTTGCTTCTACGAGTAGAGATCTTGTTTATCCCCCGAACAGTATCACACAGTTGCAATGCTGAAGGAATAGTCCCTACTGAGTGAACAGCAGTCTCGGGCAGATTAGGAACCTGCTTACTCCAGCTGGTAAATAGTATCTACTGCAGTTAAGCTTTGGACCAGTGGAGACATTGAGGGAACTGAAGGTGTATTAATGTTTTCAATAACCTGGTAAACCTCCTTGGTGACATTTTTCCCTTCTGCCTTCCTTAGAAAAGAGCACGCATTAGCTGCCTGACGCTGCCATTCCCTTTGTCCTATTTCCACACCCTATTCTTCCTTATCTATTTATATCCGTCTCCCATGACATCAGTCTGAAGAAGGGTCTCGACCCGAAACGTCACCCATTCCTTTTCTCCGGAGATGCCGCCTGTCCCACTGAGTTACTCCAGCATTTTGTGTCTGTCTGCTGCCAAAGTCATGACCTGTTTTCAGAGATGGCTTACATTCCCCTCAATACTTTTAATAATGCTGTAAGCATAAACAAAATGTTGGTAACACCCTGCAGAGCAGACAGTGAAATCCAGTCAACATTTCAGACCAATAACCGCCCGTCTGAGCAGTGGTGCGGTAATTATAGGGATCTTGCGTCTATTAAACTTGCCTCAATTGTGGATGGGTGTGGCCACAGATGTAGCTATCTCCCAGCCCAAATTTCCAAATAAGGAATGTGCAAAATGCAAAAACAAGTTGCGTATTTTGTTCGTTAGTCATGGTGATACAGAGCGGAAACAGGCCCTTCGGCCCAACATGCCCACACCGGCCAAAATGTCCCTGCTACACTAGTCTCTCCATATCCCTCCAAACCTGTCCTATCCATGTACCTGTCCAACTGTTTCTTAAACGATGGGATAGTCCCAGCCTCAACTACCTCCTCTGGCAGCTCGTTCCAAACACCCACCACCCTTTGTTATCAATCCCGCTCCCACTTGCTGGTAGACTGAGCAGCTAGTGTCTTCTCATGGAATGTAGTGCCTTTAAGAGTGCTCTGCTCGTGAGGAGAACTCCCAGCTTCTGAGTATAGAAAGAAGGAACTGCAGATGTTGGTTTGCACAAAGTTGTGCTGGTGTAACTCAGCAGCATCTCTGGAGAACATGGATGACGTTATGGGTTGGGACCTTTCTCCAGACTGATGGTGGGGGGGGGAGGAAAGAAAGCCTTGAGATAGGAGTGGACACAAGCAAGTGGGTCTGGGGATTGATAGGCAGATGGTTGGAACAAAGGCCAGAGATGAAACCAGAAGGTGTGAGGCAGAAGGAATGAAGAGTTGCAAATTGTGAAGCCAGAGGAGGGAAGAAAAATCTATGACAGTCCAGGTGTGGTACGGGGGTGGGGAGGGAAGAAAGGAGAGGGGAGGGGGAGTGGGAAGAGAGGGGGTGGGGAGGGAAGATAGGAGGGGGGTAGGGACGAAAGGGGAGGGGAGTTTCTTAAAGGTTGCCCTGTTTCTGAATCGTGGACATATTCAGTGATCTAATCTCGGGCAAAACCAAGCGCAGGAAGGACAAAAGTGACCTTGTCACCTCTTAACTGGGGCTGGTGGGGATCCTATAGGCTCCCCCCTACCCCAGTATTCCCCGAGGAGGAGGAAGAGAGAAGGTATAAATAAACATATTGACACAGAAACATAGAGACATAGACAAATAGTTGCAGGAGTAGGCCATTCGGCCCTTCGAGCCAGCACCACCATTCAATATGATTTATTTATTGATTTCTTTCTGTACTGGTGCTCATTCGCATTTCTGTATAATTATCTGTGGAGAGTTAGGATGTTGTTAACTTTACTAATGCCGTTTAAACGTGTTGCTGTTGTTACTGTTCAGCATGAGTTTGGAGTTTTAAAGTCTATTCGTGGCTTGCAGAGATAATTAACTTAAAGGTCCCTGACATTAAGAACAGGGGTTGGGACTGCCTGCCAATGACAATAATCCCACAAGACACATTCTGCAGGGAGAGGAGAAGAAAATGAGTTGGAAACATTCTGAAGGCTTTATTGGTTGATGTTGCACATGTAATTATATTTATGAAGTTGAATTTAATGTTGAGTGGATTATATTTTTTAAAATTGCAAATAAATTATGACTTGTGGAAATTTAAACGAGTACCTGTGGATACATGCTTTTTATTTTGGAGCAACACTGGTTGGTACGGCTGCCAGCGTGAAATTACGGGAATGGGATTTGGCCGCTAAGCCTTGTCGCGATATTGTGCGTTCATGAGAGAACAACAGCATACGGCATAGAAGCAGAGACCCGGGTTCGATCCTGGCTGCGGGCGCTTGTCTGTACGGAGTTTGTACGTCCTCCTCATGACCTGCGTGGGTTTTCTTCGAGAACTTTGAAGGTTGATTCCCGGGATGGCGGGAATTAACTAACTCACTTGAACTTGAACTTGAACTGTCATATGTTGAAAAAATAACGGAGTCAGGGGATATGGGGAGAAGGCAGGAACGGGGTACTGATTGGGGATGATCAGCCATGATCACATTGAATGGCAGTGCTGGCTCGAATGACAAATGGCCTACTCCTGCACCTATTGTCTATAATGGAGAAACTGGGCTTGTACACACTGGAATTTAGAAGGATGAGATAGGATATTATTGAAACATATAAGATTATTAAGGGATTGGGCACGCTAGAGGCAGGAAACATGTTCCCGATGTTGGGGGAGTCCAGAATCAGGGGCCACACAGTTTAAGAATAAGTGGTAGGCCATTTAGAACAGAGATGAGGAAAAACTTTTTCACCCAGAGAGTTGTGAATCTGTGGAATTCTCTGCCTCAGAAGGCAGTGGAGGCCAATTCTCTGGATGCTTTCAAGAGAGAGTTAGATAGGGCTCTTAAAGATAGCGGAGTCAAGGGATACGGGGAGAAGGCAGGAACGGGGTACTGATTGTGGATGATCAGCCATGATCACAGTGACTGGCAGTGCTGGCTCGAAGGGCCAAATGGCCTACTCCTGCACCTATTGTCTATTGTCCTGCCACACTCCAAAGAAGTACTGTTGTGTGGGTTAATTGGCTTGGTATAAATGTAAAAATTGTCCCCAGTATAGGATAGTGTTAATGTGCATAGATCGTAGGTCGGTGTGGACTCAGTGGGCCGAAGGGCCTGTTTCTGCGCTGTATCTCTAAACTAAGCTAAGCAGGTGGAGTTCTTTTGCCCCTCGGACCATGCTCTCCCATTCCACAGGATCTGGACTGAACTCTTGCTGCTGCGCATGTAAGCAAAATAACAATTATACAGAGGAATATACAACGTAGGAGCAGGAGTAGGTAATTTGGTCTCTGGACCCTCCATACATTCACAGCGGATGTGACTGCAACCTCAGCTCTCTGTTCCCACCCAGCTCCAACAATCTTTCACCTACATCCTTACCAAGGCTCTGCCTTAAAAACATTGAAGTCTCTGCTTGTGCTGATCCCAGAGGAAGACCGTTCCAAAGATTCATGACTCCTGCGAGAAAAGGAATTGCCTCCGAACACACAACGTAAAACATGATGCCAAGTTACACTAATCTCCTCTGCCTGAACGGGATCCATATCCCTCCTTTCCCTTCATATAGAGTCATAGAGTGATACAGCGTGGAAACAGGCCCTTAGGCCCAACTTGCCCACACAGGCCAACAATGTCCCAGCTACACAGGTCCCACCTGCCTGTGCCTGGTCCATATCCCTCCAAACCTGTCCTATCCATGTACCTGTCTAACTGTTTCTTAAACGATGGGATAGTCCCAGCCTCAACTACCTCCTCTGGCAGCTTGTTCCATACACCCACCACCCTTTGTGTGGAAAAAGTTATCCCTCGGATTCCTATTAAAACTTTTCCCCTTCACCTTGAACCTAGGTCCTCTGGTCCTCAATTCCCCTACTCTGGGCAAGAGACTGTGCATCTACCCGATCTATTCCTCTCATGATTTTGTACACCTCTATAAGATCACCCCTCATCCTCCTGCGCTCCATGGAATAGAGACCCAGCCTACTCAACCTCTCCCGATAGCTCACACCCTCTAGTCCTGGTAACATCCTCATAAATCTTTTCTGAACCCTTTCAAGCTTGACAATATCTTTCCTATAACATGGTGCCCAGAACTGAACACAATATTCTAAATGCGGTCTCACCAACGTCTTATACAACTGCAACATGACCTCCCAACTTCTATACTCTGACTGATATACATGAGTCTATCTATATAAGCCTCACATATAGAACAGTACAGCACAAGAACAGGCCCTTCGGCCCACAATGTCTGTGCCGAACATGATACAAAGACCAATTCTTATCTGCCTGCCTATAATCCATGTCCCTCTGTGCCCTGCATATTCCTGAGTCCATGTGCCCTCTGCTCTCTAGACTTTGACATTTCCACCCTGGGACAAAGGTTCTGACTGTCTTATTTGGATGACCACTGCCTTTTGAACAGTGACCCTCTAGTTCTACAATAGATTCCCCCACAATGGGAAAGGGCCCTAATCATGCATGCAATTATCATACGATTAGCATCAGTAGCCGATCATAAGATTTATTTTTCTCTTCTCAGGGCTCAACATAAACACGCAGATTGTAGCATGAGTCAGCCCCTCGAGACTGCTCTGGCATTCGATAAGTCTAAAGGGACCCGACCCTAAACGTTGCGTATCCATGTCTTCCAGAGCTAGAACTGCACAGTGGCGCAGCGGTAGAGTTGCTGCCTAATGCCCCTGTCCCACTTAGGAAACCTGAACGGAAACCTCTGGAGACTTTGCGCCCCACCCAAGGTTTCCGTGCGGTTCCTGGAGGTTCCCGGAGGTTTTTGTCAGTCTCCCTACCTGCTTCCACTACCTGCAACCTCCGGCAACCACCTGCAACCTCCGGGAACCGCACGGAAACCTTGGGTGGGGCGCAAAGTCTCCAGAGGTTTCCGTTCAGGTTTCCTAAGTGGGACAGGGGCATTAACAGCGCTAGGGACCCAGGTTCGATCCTGACTATAATAATAATAATACATTTTATTTATGGGCGCCTTTCAAGAGTCTCAAGGACACCTTACAAAAATTTAGCAAGTAGAGGAAAAACATGTAAGGGGAATGAAATAAATAGTAGAGACATGACTAGTACACAAATTAAAAACAGAATTCAATTCAAAACACAATATGAGGCAATTCAAGCACAGATGAAAAGGGAGGGGGACGTGGGGCTAAGGATAGGCAGAGGTGAAGAGATGGGTCTTGAGGCGGGACGGGAAGATGGTGAGGGACACGGAATTGCGGATCAGTTGGGGGAGGGAGTTCCAGAGCCTGGGAGCTGCCCTGGAGAAGGCTCTGTCCCCAAAACTGCGGAGGTTGGACTTGTGGATGGAGAGGAGACTGACTAATGTGGATCTGAGGGACCGTGAGGGTTGGTAGGGGGAGAGGAGGTCAGTGAGATATGGGGGGGCCAGATGGTGGAGGGCTTTGTAGGTGAGGACCAGGATTTTGTAGGTGATCCGGTGGGAGATGGGAAGCCAGTGAAGTTGTTTGAGGACTGGAGTGATGTGATGCCAGGATTTGGTGTGGGTGATGTCTGTACAGAGTTTGTACATTCTCCTTGTAATCGGCATGGGGGTGGGAGATTGCAACCTTCACGTGGTCCACGCTGTTTCAACAAATGCAATCAACCTGGCGTGCACAAACAGAAGATCAAACAGAACAAGTTGTCTTACAACTTTAGGCTGTGCACGCCACATACGCAAGAAGAAGAAGAAGTGATCAGCGTGGGTTTTCTCCGGGTGCTCCGGTTTCCTCCCACACTCCAAAGATGTACAGGTTTGTAGGTTAATTGGCTTTGTTAAAATAGTAAATTGTCTCCAGTGTGGGATAGCATTACTTTGCACGGATCACTGGTCGGTGTGGACTCGGTGGGCCGAGGGGCGTGCTTCCACACTGTATCCCTAATCTAAACTTAAAAAAAAGATCCTGCCTGACCCGCTGACTTACTCCAGCACTTTGTGTTCCACTGCCATTCAATAAGATCAAGGGGCGACCTAATTGTCCAGAGATTCATTGCCATAGACACTGTGGTCTGAACAATTAAATTCTTACTTGCTACTACTTTAGTAACTCATCAAACACAATAATTAAATGAACAGTAAATTGTCAGTTGTACCAGGTAAACCAGATCCTGTCCTGACCTAATTCACCACCTCTGCCGAGTTTGCCCTTGACTAATACTCGCAGCATGGTCGTCACGAGGTCGTAGGTAGGTCGTGATGCTAGTCATAGGTACTCGTGGCATCAAGTAGGTCGGGGCGTTTTTCTAGCCTGATGAAAAATGTCCCCGAGTAAAAAAAGGTTGTGAAGTGGGACAGGCCCTTTAGGCATGTGGTTAACAGTGCGTAGAGTGGTTTAAGTGCCTGCTAGTTGCTGGAAAGTTGTTGTTGTTTCTGAACCTGGAGGTCACGGTTCTTGGGCTCCTGTACCTTCTTACCAATAGTGCATCAAGATGAGAGCATGGCCAGGGTGCTGTGGGGCTTTGATGATATTAGTTGCCTTTTTGAGGCAGTGTTTCCTACAGATCCCTTTGAATGCGGGGAGGTCAATATCCAGGCAGTGTCCACTACCCTAGTTTCCTTCATTGCTGGATGTTTGAGTTACTGAACCAGGCCATGGTGCGACCATGATGGTTATGTCTGCTCTCCACAGCTTCCAACATTACCACCCCCGATGTTATCACTTTCAGCTACCTGCCTTCCGCAACCTCCAACCTTAATGTCCCCGAGTCCAGCATGGCCCGGTTTTATCTTCTCCCCAAATTCCCTCAACAGAACTGCCTTGGCAGACCCATTGTTTCTGTCTGCTCTTGCCCTACTAAATTCATTTCAGAACGGGTCTTGACCTGAAATGTCACCCATTCCTTTTCTCCAGAGGTGCGGCCTGACCCACTGAGTGCTTCCAGCATTTTGTGTCTATCTTCGGTGTAAACCAGCATCTGCAGTTCCTTCCCACACATGATGCAACCAGTTAGCGTGCTCACCAACATACACCTGGAGATACTCAATAAAGTATTTGGCGACTTGCCGAATCTCTTCAAACATCTGAGAAAGTAGAGGCGTCGGTAACATTTATTTGAGATTTAATCAGTGTTGGTTTCTTATGCCTTCAACCCTTGATATCAATGGACCAAAGACTTTATTGTGGTAATGAATATATCTGTGAGGTAAATGGGAGATATATGTATGTATATTTATGTATATATGTGTGTGTGTGCATATGTGTACGTATGTGTGTATGTATATATATGTGTGTATGTATATATGTGTGTATGTATATATGTGTGTATGTATATATGTATGTGTATGTGTGTATATATATATATATGTGTGTGTATGTATATATGTATGTGTATGTGTATGTGTATGTATATATATGTGTATATATACATACATGTATATGTGTATGTATTTGTGTATGTATATATGTGTGTGTGTATGTATATGTGTGTGTGTGTATGTATGTATGTATATGTATATATGTGTGTGTGTGTATGTGTATGTATATATGTGTGTATATATACATATATATATATGTGTGTGTGTATATGTGTGTGTCTGAGTATATGTGTATATGTATATGTGTTTGTGTGTGTGTATGAATGTGTACATATGTGTGTATATGTACAAATATATAGGTATATATAGGTTCTTTATTGTCATTATAACATGTAAACATGTACAACGAAATTAAAAATGCCAACCAGTCAGTGCACCATTCACACATTATCTAAAAGCTAACGATACGTAAAAGATGCAATGTATATGTGTATGTATATATGCACAAACACACGTCCATTTGGCCCATCCTGCCTATGCTGGTGCTCATGCACACCACACAAGCCTCCTTCCGCCCATGTTATCTCACCCTATCAGAACCTCTTTCCAATGCTTCCTCCTCTTGTGTTTATCTTGCTTCCTGAATCCATCTTTGCTATTGGCTTCAACCGCTCCCTGTGGTAGCAAGTTCTACATTCTGTGGACAAAGATGTTTTGTTTGTACTTCCTGGTGGACTTATCGGTGCACCTCATGTTTGTATAGTATTGTTAAATATCTAATTACTCAATGAGGTACCATTTTTACACAACAGCTAAGTGTTGACTTTCAAAAAGAGGATGCTTCTGTCGTGTCAACAGTTGCTGCTACAACTTTGTTTCTGATCTTGTTTCGAGCAATATCTGTTGCAATTATTTTTTCAAGAAGTCTTGAATCTGCACACACTTCCTGCCTGTAAAATATTACTTCCAGTTATCTGTTTCCATTGACAGTGATCTCTGGTTTGCTTTCTCAGATGCACGCAAATGATACCAAGGCAGTATCATAGAGTCATGCAGCACGGAAACAGGCCCATTGTCCCAACTTGCTCATGACAACCAGGATGCCCCACCTATGCTGAAGAGAGATACAAAAAGCTGGAGCATCTCAGCGGCTCAGGCAGCATTTCTGGAGAAAAGGAATAGGGGCCCCCACACTCTCAATCTGAAAAAGGGTCTCGACCCGAAACGTCACCTATTCCTTTCTCCAGAGGTGCTGCCTGGCCCTCGAAGTCACAATTTTTGTGTCTATCTTTGATTTAATCCAGCATCTGCAGTTCCCTCC
Organism: Amblyraja radiata; assembly: GCF_010909765.2. NCBI lineage: Eukaryota > Metazoa > Chordata > Chondrichthyes > Rajiformes > Rajidae > Amblyraja > Amblyraja radiata. The sequence continues at coordinate 17,760,459 of NC_045990.1, forward strand.
TACATATTTCTCCTGCCCCATCTATGCTAGTCCCATAAGCCCACATGTGGCCCATATCCCTCTAACAATGGGATAATTATTAGAGATATATCAATATCAATATCAGTTTTATTCATCACTTGCACATAAAGTGCAGGTGAAATGAATTTGCCAGCAGCGGTACAATGAAAAAGAACACACAAAAACACAATACAAAATTTAACACAAGCATCCACCACAGTATTCATAAGGCACAAAAATTGGCCAGTCCTCCTCCATTTCCCCCCGTGGTCGGGACCTCATATATATGGGATATAAATAATAATTTCCTATTCATCTAGCTGCTCAGGTGTCTTTCAAATGCTGTTGTATTATCTGCAGCTCAACTACCTCCACTGGCAGTTAGTTCCATACACCCACCACCCTCTGAATGAAAAGTTGCCCCTCAGGTTTGTATTAAATCTTGCCCCTCTCACCTTAAACCTATGTCCTCTTATTTTTGATTCCGCAATCCTTGGAAAAAGACTGTGTGCATTGATCCTATTAATCCCCATTGTGATTTTATACATCTCTATGCTATCACCACTGCACTCCAGGGAATACAGTCCTCGCCTGCCCAACCTCTTACTATAGCTCAACCGCTCAAGTCCTGCATTCATTGTTGAAGAAGAACAATGGGGTTTCTCCTCAACACATTGATCAATATTTATTCCTTAATCAATGTGATTAAAAGACCGATTATCCAATTATTTCCATATGTGGGAGCTTGCTGTGTACAAACCAGCTGTTTTTGCCTTTACTTTAGAGATACAGTGTGGAAAACAGGCCCTTCAGTCCACCAGGTCCGCGCCGACCAGCGATCAGCCCGTACACCAGCATTATCCTACACACTAGTGTGTACGTACATTAAAAACTTAAGCATGTCACTGCAAACCTTGAAGGAATGAAATGTCTTCCATAACAATCTGGTTATATATGACTCTTGTGCATTCCTATAGACTGATTGTCACTCTGAGCTGACTAAATATTCCAATGTGGGAACTGTGCTAATTCTACCCAGTGTTGCGATGAACAACTCATATCCTCAAATTCGAGCAAGAATATGGACCCTAAAGAGAATGTATACCAGATTACAGTGTGTAGCTGTTGCTGGTTTTGTGGAGTTATATCACAGCACAGCCGTAATCACTCTGATTCAATGAAAGACAATGGGTTTATTAGCCTGCACTAGTTCCAGTTTAGCTTTTTTTAAAAGATAAACACAAAATGCAGGGGTAACTCAGCGGCTCAAGCAGCATCTCTGAGAGAAAATGGATAGGTGATGTTTCGGGTCGGGACCCTTCTTCAGACTGAATCGGGGTAAGGGGGTGAAGAGCTGGAGACGAGAAAAGACCAGGGCCTATCAATGCCGGCCACAAATGACCTCGGGCAGGGCTGTGCTTGGTAAACCCATTGTTGGTTAGGGAAGGTGTGATCTCACGAGGGAAACAATGTGGAGAACTGTGCAATTGGCAAAACGACTAGGGTGGAGGAATAGGGCAAAGGAAGAGTGGAAGTAGAAGTTACATCATATTAGAGAATTTAATGTTCATACGGCTAGGTTATATGCTATCCAAGCAAAATATGAAGTGCCGTTCCTCCAATTTGCAACTTCACTGTGGCAATGGAGCCTTTTGTTCTGGAGTTGATGTTCTGGACTATACTTTCTCCCACCCTGCCTCTTGCAAAGATGCTCTCCCATACTCTCAATTTCTCAATCTCTCAATTTCTCCGGACTCTCCCGACGCCGGGGCAAGACCACCCAGTGAGAACGGCCAGGGACATCGGGCCTCCGTAGAGGCAACTGCGGTGGCCCCAATAGGCCTGACTTTGGGGTGAACATGGGGTGGGGACTGGACATTGTGCCTTCCTCCACAGTGCTATCCACTGTGGGGGGATGATTTTTTTTGTCTAACTGTAGTCTTGTAGGTCTGTGTCCAAGATGGCTGCCGTGAAGAGAGAGTGGACGCTGGCACGATTTGGTTGCCGCTGCTCTCTCTTCACACTGTGTTTTTGATTTTCTGTTTTTGGATTGAATTCTGTTTTTAATTTGTGTCATTGTGATGTCTTTAATTACTTGTTTTATTCCGATTATATGTTTTTATTCCGATTACTATGTAAGGTGTCCTTGAGATGTATGAAAGGCGCCCATTAAATAAAATTTATTATTATTATTATTATCTCTGCCGATACTGCTCCCAGGATGAGACTTTACATTCAAGGACATCTGAGATGTCCTTTTTCTTTGGAACGTGGTTTCCAACCCTGCTGTCATAGATGCATCCCTCACCCGCACGTTTTCACAGTGGCCCCCTAGTTCTACTCTCACTCCCCCTCACCCCAATGGTTTGATGATGGATGACATTGAAAGGGGACAGAGACATTAACATTAACCGACATCGGGAAGCTCCAAAAGCTGCACGACGTTTGACTAGTCCTGACCCGGGGTAGATCGCCCGGCAAGGGGGGAGCTGAGATTCCCGCCCGATGCAGGAACTTGATTGCCCCGACGAGGAGGCCAACCGCTGGCTACAGGAGTAAGATCATCCCGTCAACGGAAGGTTAGAGGCCCCCGACCGCGGGAGAACAAAGAAGGGAAGAGATTGAACTTTTTTTCGGCTTCCATCACAGTGAGGAATGTGGAGGAGTCACTGTGGTGGATGTTTATGTTAAAATGTATTTTGTGTGTTCTGTTGCTTTTTATAGGTATGACTGTATGGCAAATCAAATTCCTCGTATGTTGCAAAACATACTTGGCTAATAAAGTATGACTATGATTAAAAATAATGTTGAGTTTCTGTTGCAAGCCCACTCAAAGTTATTTTAAGGTTCTTTTCCCCAAGCATTTTAGGTCCAGAAGTTGTATATCAGAGACAAATTGGGCATTTGTTTTATCCAGAAGTAGTATTTCAACTACAAATTGAGTATGTTATTGTCCAGAAGTTGTATTTCAGCTACAAATTGAGCATCTTTTTTGTCCAGTTCTAATTCAGCTACAAATTGAGCATTTTAGGGGTCTGGGTCGCAATTTTCTCATCCAGAGTGATATGGTCTATGGTATATTAAGGCACACTGAACTTTTATCTCCTGTTCAAGATTCAAGAGAGTTTATTGTCATGTGTCCCAGATAGGACAATGAAATTCTTGCTTTGCTTGGTTCTTGGTTTCTTGGTCCTCCAAAATATTCCAAATGGAATTTAAACTGGAGGTGGTGAAGGGAGGGATTAAGCCAGAAAGGGTTATTGGGAAGAAAGAGCTACTTTAAATTTAGTTGCATCTGGTTGGGTAACTATAGTTGGGTGGAGATTATTCCATGCTTTAATTGTGCGTGGGAAGAACGAATTGCTGTACACATCTGTCTTTGTAGCTGGGATCACAAATTGGATCGAATGCCCTCGTCTGCTCCTAATTGGTTTGGGTTTGGTGTAGGTCTTGTAATCTATGTCTAGCTGACCATTTAACATTTTGTAAAAATTATTATTATGTTTAAATTCTTATTATGTTTACATATTCTGTTGTGCTGCAGCAAGCAAGAATGTCATTATCCTTCCTATGTGGGACACATAACAATAAAACTCTCTTGCCCATCTCTGCTCAACCTGGTGGCGGGACTGTCCCTTTAAACGCCGGTCGCGGCAGCCATTGGCTTTGAGTAGGCCTCAGGCCTCAGGCGGGCGGGCGGTGTGCATGGCAACGGCATGGAGTCGGGCCCTCAGCTCACGATCAACCAGCGCTTCGCCGGCCGTTACGAGCGCTACCGGCAGAAGGAGGAGCTGCAGCGGCGTGAGTAGTGGCGGCGGCGGTGGAGGGGCTGGCGGGAGGGTGGGCATGAAGTCTCCGAGCCGGAGATGTTGCTGCTGTGGTAGTAGGAAGCCTGCTGGCCGAGGCCTCAGCCAGCCTGTAGCTCAATAGCCCCTTAATGCACCTAACGCTGAAAATCCCCAGTGTCACTTTAAAACCTTGCAGCACACTAAGCACAAATAAAACATATGCAGGTAAAGTTTGTATATAGCACCAATAATGATGTAATTAAACAGTTAGAAATAATTGTTAATTATAATAATAATCAGCAATTCTAAACAAGATAGACACAAAGCTGGAGTAACTCAGCGGGTCAGGCAGCATCTCTGTGAAAAGGAATAGGTGATGTTTCAGATCGAGATCCACTTTCAGCCTGGGGCGAAGAGTCTGAAAAATGGTCTTGATCCAAAACGTTACCCATTCCTTCTCTCCAGAGATGCTGCCTGACCTGCTGAGTTACTCCATTATTTTGTGTCTATCTTTGGTGTAAACCAGCATCTGCAGTTCCTTAGGTACACAAAATTGCTGGAGAAACTCAGCGGGTGCAGCAGCATCTATGGAGCGAAGGAAATAGGCGACGTTTCGGGCCGAAACCCTTCTTCAGACTGAAACGTTGCCTATTTCCATCGCTCCATAGATGCTGCTGCACCCGCTGAGTTTCTCCAGCAATTTTGTGTACCTTCGATCTTCCAGAATCTGCAGTTCCTTCTTGAACACATCTGTAGTTCCTTCCCTCACCTCAATTATAAACAATTGTTTACAAACCTGTTGTGCTGCTTCTATTGCAAGACGCACGTAAAGGGCCTGTCCCACTTTCACGACCTAATTCACGACCTTTTTAACGTGGACATTTTTCATGAGGCTAGAAAAAACATCCCGATCTACTTGATGCCACGAGTACATACGACTAGCATCACGGCCTGCTACAACCTGCCTATGACCTCCTACGACCTCGTGACGACCATGCTGCGTGCATGAATCAAGCAGAGGTCGTGAATTAGGTCGTGAAAGTGGGACAGGCCCTTCTCGAGCATGTTCCTTCTCGAGACATATGATAATTAAACACTCTTGATTAATGGTGCCTGCCTGGCAGAAATGAGGAATCTATATGTAAAATATTGATTTAGTGTATGTAAAGTATATTTATTTGCAATCTGTATATGCATATATTTTTTTTCTTTTTGTTTCACAGTAAAGGATCGTTATGGTGATGGGGCTGGGGAAGAAGACAGTTCTTCAAGCTCTGAATCAGATGAGAGTGAATTGGTAAGATTCTCCTGCCTTCTCGCTTGTAACATTTAACACCCTTAATAACCAACAACAGTTTCTTCCCCTCTGTTTTCAGGCTTCCCTAAGCTGGGTACCGTCCAAGCCGCCTCTAACCCAAAGCGGACATTGAACTTTGTCTCTGGAACTGGTGTGCTACAATGCTGAGAACTATGTTCTGCACTCGTATCTTCCCCATTGCTCTACCTATTGTGCTTGAATTTGACTTGATTGGTTTTTACCTGTATTATCTGGTCTGTTTGGATGGTTTAAAAAACAAAGCTTTGACTGTACTTCAGTACAATAATGAACCTAAACCTAAAGCATACCATGACTGAAGTGTGGACTCTCACGCGTGTCTAAATGCCTCTTAAACATTGCTGTTGTATCTGGTCAAGTTGTCTGTGCGTATCACTAAATCTATAACCACTATACTGTACTTCATGCCTGCGTTGGGCCAGCCTGAGTAGAGAACTAGAGTTCAATTCAGTTCATTCCACAGGATCATTTCGTGGATATAATTGTTCATAACTACAGGTAGCTACATGAGCTAAGATTGGCTTTGGATACGTGAGCTAAGAATGGCTTCTTAACTATGGATGAATGTTATGTCATCTACCATCCCCCTGCAAAATAATACTGACACATTGCAAACATAATTCTCAGAAAGATAACATTTTAATCTCAATCTAATAAAATGCAGAGGGGGGTGGTTTTGGGACGCCAGAATGCACCGCTGAGCCTACTGGAGACGTTGTGGGTTCAATCAGCGAAACGTCGATGAAAGTAGGTGCTCACTTGATAACCCCATGACGTGTCTGCCTAGCCTTTCTCAACATCGGAGGAGCATAGGTGAGTGCAGAAGGCTCCCATCACCATCGGGAGTAAGTTGATATTTGGCACTTTGGACTTTTAACATCTTGTCCTGTTTATTTGTAAACATGATACGTTTTTGTTTTAAAGCTGAGATGGTTCTTGGCATCTAGTTTAGCTTGTACATATTTGTGGCTGATCTTTTTCCTGAAGTCAATGACACTTGCCCTCCTCTCCTTCAAAGGAAACTGACCCCACATTGGACATTGACTTCTACAAGACTCTTTCCTTGTTGAAGAAGAAGGATCCCAAAATCTACCAAAAAGATGTGCAGTTTTACACATCAGATGGTAAGTGTATCTGAGGTTTGGGTGGCACATAGTACTTATATGGTCATTGTGTTACTTTGAATGCCCAAGTGTTGTGATGTTTTTCCTCTTCAGGCAAGTATTAGTAAATGGGTTGTGTACCCATTATTGCACGATTTTCAAGTGATCTATTTGCAGTTCCTTAACATACCATCAAATCCTGTGGTTGCTAATTAACGGAAGACAAAAATGCTGGAGAAACTCAGCAGGTGAGGCAGCATGAGCGAAGAAAATGGGCAAAGTTTCGGACCGAAACCCTTCTTCAGCTAATTAACATTGGCTCACAGTCCACGAGTGCACCAATCTCCTTTTCAACCCCATATCCATATCCCTTCCTGACAATTTTTCCTTACGATATAAAAGAAGACCATTTCAGCCCATCGAGTTTGTGCCGGTTCACAGAACAATGCCATTTCCGTACTAATTTTCCATGTAATCTATTTTTTCTTTCTACATTTCTATCATTAGTTCCCCTACATGTTATGAGTCTTTTGAGGAACCTTGTTTGACATCTCATCTGAAAGTTCTAGTTCTAGCCCTTCCCTAGTACTGCAGTGCAGTGGTAGCCTGAATGAATGAAGGAGACTTTATTATCACATGTGACATGTCACAGTGCCATTCTTAGTTTTACTTACACAAGGTATATAAGCAATCGGCACATACAGGGCACCGACAAAGTTACAAAGTATTCCATTTATTCCCGCTTCATTCTCGGCAGACCCTCACGCCGGGTCTCCCTTTGTTCTCTCAGCTGCGGGTCCGATGTCCAGCACCCTCTGCCGGTCTGTCCGACCTCTGGTACCCTCTGCCGGTCTGATTGGGGATGATCAGCCATGATCACATTGAATGGCGGTGCTGGCTCAAAGGGCCGAATGGCCTACTACACCTATCGTCTATTGACCGTCTGACCTCTGAATATCATACTTTTTTTATGAAACAAAAAATAATTGATTCAATTATTTACAATAATATGTACAGTACAAAATAAATCGAAGCAAAACCCACCACTATAATACAAATCAAACAAATATTCTTCAGTACTAAATATACTATTATATAACTATAACACCATCCTTCTTAAGGACGCATTCCAACCCCCTGCCATGCCCAGCGGTCCCGGAAATCCTCCAGGGCGCCCGCGGACAGCGCATAGTCCCTCAGATGTAACCCTGGAGAATAACATACTTGGAAGGCTTGCACCCATAGCTGTCAGATTTCTGAGAGACCGTTGCTGTTGACATAATTTGATGTTTCTTTTGTCTAAGTCATGGGAATTAATTAATTTAAACATCTAACTGAGTAATTGCTGTCACACTTCAGCTGCGTCCACAGGTGCGATCCAAATTGACGTATTGTTGGTTAACAGGTATCTTAATATATTGGGCTGTTCACTGGAATGTATTTATCAACAAGTTCCTCAAATGAATCTAAATCTGAAAGAGGATGTGTGGAAAGCTGTAAGTGATACCAAATCCTTTGTTTTCTGCACAACATTATTTGCATGTTCTCTTTTAACTGTAGATAGAGAGGCCTGAAATTTCAACCAGTTTTCGTCCTGTTTCCAGCTTAATTTATTTTTATTTATTTTTATTTATTTTTAAATTAGAAGCAATTGTACAGAGATAAAATATTCAGCATCTAAAATGATACAATTATTGTACAGCTTCATTTTTATCCTTATAACCTAAACTATCAAAATGAAAAAAGAAAAGAAAAAGAAAACAAGAAAGAAAAAAGAATACAAGGTGAAAAGATAGATTAAAAAAGAACAAAAGAAAGTCCCCTGAACTACAGAGGTAGCGTGGCAGAAAGATATAGAAATAAGAAGAAAGAAAAAGAAAGGTGAAGATATACCTTGCCCCTCGTCCCCCCCGCCCACCTTACCCAACCCAGCATCACGTTTAGCTTAGTTTAGTTTAGAGATACAGCGTGAAAACATGCCCTTTGGCCCACCGAGTCTGCGCCAACCAGTGATCCCCGAACACTAATATTATCCTATATACACTTGGGACAAATTACAATTTTACCAAGCGAATGAACCTACTAACCTTGTGTCTTTGGAGTGCGGGAGCAAACCTGAGCACCCGCATCAAACCCACACAGGTCTTGTGGAGAACGTACAAACTCCGTATGGGCTAGCACCTGTGGTCAGGGTCCAACTCGGGTCTCTGACGGTCTAAGGCTGTAGCTCTACCACTGTGCCAACCCTTGTTGGCTTTTTTCCCCATTTGTATTATCTAGAGCTGGAAAGTGGAAAGAAAGTTGCGCTACCAAGAAGGGATCTGATGGTAACATCTCAAACTATCTTTTTATAGATGTTGGAAATGAAGGCAGCAAGGGGAAACCAGGAAACAAAAAGAAAAAGGAAAAGCCAATGTACCTAAAGGATTATGAACGGAAGGTCATTCTTGAGAAAGAGGGGTAAGTCATGCAGTAACATTCCCCAATATGGAAATGAGAATCTTTCAGTTGCAAGATATTCATTCAAAATATAAGTTTATTGGCCAAGTATTCACATACAAGGAATTTGCCTTGGTGCTCCGCCCACAAGTGACAACATGACATAGTGACAGTTAGGAATGATACATTAAACATTAATAATAAAACATTATTGATGCATTAAATAAAATACCAGAGAAAAACGAGGCTACAGATTTTTAGTTATTGAGTAGAGCTACTACGTGGAAAAAAGCTGTTTTTATGTCTGGCTGTGGCAGCTTTGACTGCATTTTACCTGCCTTCTAATGCTTGAAGTCACTTCTGGATGCTGGAGACATCCATGTTGTTCTCAACAATTAATGGTCTTAAAATGTTGACAATATTCAAAGCCGCAGATTCCAAGATTTTGTTAGTGTTCATACGTGGTAGGAGCAGAATTAGGCCATTCGGCCCATCAAGTTTACTCCGCCATTCAATCATGGCTGATCTATCTCTCCCTCCTAACCCCATTCTCCTGCCTTCTCCCCATAACCTCCATCTGTCTCCTCAGATTCTGGTGAACTTCTACCGCTGCACCATCGAGAGCATCCTTACCAACTGTATCACAGTATGGTATGGCAACTGCTCTGTCTCCGACCGGAAAGCACTGCAGAGGGTGGTGAAAATTGCCCAACGCATCACCGGTTCCTCGCTCCCCTCCATTGAGTCTGACCAAAGCAAGCGTTGTCTGCGAAGGGCGCTCAGCATCGCCAAGGACTGTTTACCCTCCTACCATCCGGGAGGCGCGACAGGTCTCTCCGTTGCCGGACCAGCAGGTCCAGGAACAGCTTCTTCCCTGCGGCTGTCACACCACTCAACAATGTACCTCGGTGATTGCCAATCACCCCCCCCCCCCCCTCCTCCCACAGGAAAAACACTATGACTGTATGCATGTAAATAGATTTATTTATTGAAACCATATTCTATGTCGCTCTTCCAGGGAGATGCTAACTGCATTTCGTTGTCTCTCTACTGTACACTGACAATGACAATTAAAGTTGAATCTGAATCTAACCCCTGACACCCGTACTAATCAAGAATCTATCTATCTCTTCTGTAATATCTAATAACTTGGCCTCCACAGCCTCTGTGGTAATGAATTCCACAGATTCACCACCTTCAGTCACTTCATGCCACCATCTCTTTGTTTATATGTCAGTAAACAAATTGTGCCCTTTTTGGACATATTTTAGCTTTTTATTACTGTCCATTATTGTCCACACTTTGGGATGAAGGTGAGAGTGCAATTAAACATTTAACGATTACTTAAAAAACGAATTCATATTGAGTCAAACATGTTCATTTTTGATCATTACATTGTATAAGATTTTGATAATTGGAGTAATGTGATGGCCGATTTATATATATTTTCCTAAATATTGTTTCCTTCATTACAAAGAAAATATGAGGATGATGACAGTGATGACGAAGAAACAAGAGCTAAAATAGAGGTAGGATTTACTTTCTATGACTGTCTATTGCTGAGTTATTGGAGCATGAGTTACATGTTAGATTCCTGCATTGGGCGACACAGTGACACAGCAGTAGAGTTGCTGCCTTACAGCTGCCTTGCTACGGGTGCTGTCTGTATGGAGTTCGTACATTCTCCCTGTGACCGCATGGGTTTTCTCTGGGTGTTCCATTTCCTCCCACACTCTAAAGACATGTAGGTTTGTAAGTTAACTGGCTTTGGTGCAATTGTGAACTGTCTCTAATGTGTAGGATAGTGCTAGTGTATGGGAATCGCTGGTCGGCGTGGCCTTGGAGGGCCGACTTCCAGTGAGCAAAGGTCCAAAGGTCCAAAGCTCAAGCTCGCTCCATCTAAAAATTCAACCAGTCAATTTTCCGCAATGCAAGTATATCCTTCTGTAAACATGAGGACCAAAGCTATATGCAGTAGTCCAGGTGTCCAGTAAAAGTGCCACTTTTACGCTCCATACCCGTTTCTATAAAGGCCAAAGAAACTACAAAAAGTAGTAAACACTGCCCAGTCCATCATCGGCTCTGACCTCCCTACCATCGAGGGGATCTATCACAGTCACTGCCTCAAAAAGCCTGGCAGCATCATCAAGGACCCATACCATCCTGGCCACACACTCATCTCCCCGCTACCTTCAGGTAGAAGGTACAGGAGCCTGAAGACTGCAACAACCAGGTTCAGAAACAGCTACTTCCCCACAGCCATCAGGCTATTGAACTCAACTCAAACAAAACTCTGAACATTAATAGCCCATTATCTGTTATTTGCACTTTATCTGTTTTATTTATTAATGTGTGTATATACAGTATTTATACAATAGTATATGGACACACTGATCTGTTCTGTATTCATGCCTTCTATAATTCTGTTGTGCTGAAGCAAAGCAAGAATTTCATTGTCCTATCTGGGACACATGACAATAAACAATCTTGAATCTTGAATGTTCCATTAGTCATTCTAATTGCTTCCTTTATCTACACGCCAATCCATTTGTATTTCATGAGATAAGACAGCTGATCCCTTTGCATTGAAGGGGAGAGAAGACAATTGCTATTCTTTACCCTTCTATTTTTTTTGGTTATATAGTATTTCCAAAGGTAGATGCTTGACAGTAGTTTACATTGATAAACTGTCATTAATGTTACAAAATGTTTAATGGATACACTTGAATGACCTTCAGCATCCTTTGTGACTACTACCGTTGAAGCTCTCCTTATCTGCACCTAAACAGCGGATGTTGCAACTTAATCTTGTGCATACTCTAACTTACTTAAGGGCCTGTCCCACTGTACGAGGTAATTCAAGAGTTCTCCCGAGTTTCCCCTGATTCGAACTCGGAGAATTACAGTAATAGCCGTTTGTAGGTACTCGGGGCTCTCGTGGACATTTTTCACACTATTGAAAAAACTTCACGAGCTTACCGCGTTTCCCGAGTACCTGCCGTTAGTGTTACGAGCTGCTAAGAGATGTCCCGAGCTCCAACGTGCCCACTATGTACATTCCACATACTTACCATGAGTTTGATTTTTTTTTTAAACTCGGGAGAGTTCTTGGGTATACTCTTATAGTGGGACAGGCCCTTTACTGTGCACCTGAGTCTTTCAAAACGACTTAGCATTGCCAGAACCTAAAGGCTTCCCATTAAAAAGCCTCCTCCGTGGCCAGATTGGAGGAGCAGCACCTCATATTTCGTTTGGGCAGTTTACACCCCAGCGGTATGAACATTGATTTTTCTAATTTCAGGTAGTCCCTACTTTCTCCTCCCCTTCTCAGCTCTCCCTCAGCCCACTGTCTCCGCCTTCCTTTCTTCTTCCCGCCCCCCCCCCCCCCCACCCACACATCAGTCCGAAGAAGGGTCTCGACCCGAAACGTCACCTATTCCTTCACTCCATAGATGCTGCCTCACCCGCTGAGTTTCTCCAGCATTTTTGTCTACATTTGATTTTCCAGCATCTGCATTTCCCTCTTAAACAAACGGAGTGGTTTTAGTGATCATCTCAATAACATTTTTCGTGCGGCACGGTGGCGCAGCGGTAGAGTTACTACTTTACGGCGCCTTGCAGCGCTGGAGACCCAGGATACTGTCTCTACAGAGTTTGTACGTTCTCCCCGTGACCGCGTGGGTTTTCTCGGAAATCTTTGATTTCCTCCCACACTCCAAAGACGTACAGGTTTGTAGGTTAATTGGCTTGGTTTAACTAAATTTGTCCCTGGTGTGTGTAGGATAGTGTTGGTGTGTGGGGATCGCTGGTCAGTGCGGGCTCGGTGGGCCGAAGGGCCTGTTGCCGCGCAGTATCTGTAAACTAAACTAAAAGATAAGGTTTTAGCATTGTATGGAGCTCAGATACTTATCAAATGCCTTTCTTCAAGAAGCGTTGGTTTGGAAGTAGGTTTGTTACTGTGCTTTTATGATGCTGACACATTAATGGGAATTTGGTTTCAGAGAGCAGCATCTCCCAGTTACATAGAAGAACAAAAACAACTGAAAGAAAGGTAAGAATGTGAGAGACTCGTGCCTGGAATAATCACTTGAATGCACTGATTTTTTTTTCCCTAGTTAGTTCATCTAATTTCTGCTCCCAATCCACTTTCTTCCATCTAGCCAAATTTAATTCCACATGCTGGTTGCAGATCATTGTCTGTCCTTATTGTATATGTTTACAATTCCACATGAATTGAATCAAATCATTACAAACCCACTGCTTCCCATATGTACCTAGACTACACCTCTACCCACCCTGTCTCTTGTAAGGTCTCCCTCTCCCCCTCTCCCCCTCTCCCCCTCTCCCCCTCTCCCTTCCTCTCTCCCCGCTCTCTCCCTCTCTCCATCTCACCCTCTCTCCCTCCCCCTCGCTCCCCCTTTCCCCCTCTCCCCCTCTCCCCCTCCCTCCCCCCCCCCCTCCCCCCCCCCCCCTCTCCCCCCCCCTCCCTCTCTCTCTCCCTCTCCCACTCTCCCCCTCACTCCCTCTCTCCCTCTCTCCCTCTCTCCCTCTCTCCCTCTCTCCCTCTCTCCCTCTCTCCCTCTCTCCCTCCCCCTCCCCCTCCCCCTCCCCCTCCCTCCTGTTCTCCAGATGTGGCCTTCCACAAAAGGACATCCGAGATATCTTTCTTTTATTTCAGGTTCTACTACTTTGAATTGAATCCATACCATTTTCTTTGTCTTCAATATATTCTATTCATTTAGTCAAGACGAGCCATTGGTAGAGCTGCTGCCTCACAGCGCCAGAAACCCAGGTTTGATCCTGAGCTCGGGTGCTGTTGTGCAGAGTTTGCACCTTCTCCCTCTGAGCGCGTGGGTTTCATCCGGATGCTCCCGTTTCCTCCCGCATCCCAAAAACGTGCTGGTTTCTTGGATAATTGGGCTCTGTAAATTGCACTCGGCATGTCGGGGTGTGGATGAGATAGTGGGAAAACATAGCACTAGTGTGAATGGGTGAATGGGCCACAAGGACTAAGTGGGCTGAAGGGCCTGTTTCCTTGCTCTATCACTGAACGGAACATTTTTAGTAATCTGCATTGACTGGGCCTGTCTAACTTCTATTCGCATTATAAACCAATACCATTAACCAACCGTTCCATAATTCCAGGCCCTTTTCACCTACTCCTTTTGTTAAAGATTGTGGGGTTACGTTTGGCAGTCTCCTATAACTGACAGAAATGACCAGAGTGAGCTCTGGGTCACTATAGGAAGCCATGGACGACCCTTCTTTACTGTACTGGTGATGCTGCCCATTTGCCTGGCTGGAACATGCAGCCTGAAGTGATTTGAGGCAGCCAACTGCTGAGCTTTGCACTTTTGTCTGAGATGCACTGTTTCTCTCCTCAATGTGTTACCAATGATTTTTTTGGGGGGGTTATTTCTAAATAAGCATTGAAGTGTGCAGTATCAAATTCTACAAGCTAGACAAATGTATTGCCAGCTTTCAAATCAATGCTTATTTTAAACAAATAAAACCCCTTTTGGTTTTCTTGAGCTGGTTTTGGTTGCAATGATCAAATACAGAGGGGAACCTTGACTTGCACAGAGTGTCATGACCAAGCATAGTAGTTTGGATAGATTTCATGCCGCCAAATAGACACAACAAGCTGGAGCAACCCAGCGGGACAGGCAGCATTTCTGGAGAGAACGAATGGTTGATGTTTCGGAGTGAGACCCTTCTTCAAACTGAATTTTCAGAGAGTTTCTAAACATTTACAAAGCTGCAGGGAAGATCAATAGACAATAGGTGCAGGAGTAAGCCATTCGGCCCTTCGAGCCAGCACCGCCATTCAATGTGATCATGGCTGATCATCCCCAATCAGTACCCCGTTCCTGCCTTCTCCCCATATCCCCTGACTACGCTATTTTTAAGAGCCCTATCTAGCTCTCTCTTGAAAGCATCCAGAGAACCTACCTCCACCGCCCTCTGAGGCAGAGAATTCCACAGACTCGCATCTCTCTGTGAGAAAAAATGTTTCTTCGTCTGCATTCTAAATGGCTTACTCCTTATTTTTAAACTGTGGCCCCTGGGTCTGGACTCCCCCAACATCGGGAACATGTTTCCTGCCTCTAGCGTGTCCAAACCCTTAACAATCTTATATGTTTCAATGAGATCCCTCTCATCCTTCTAAACTCCAGAGTGTACATGCCCAGCCGCTCCATTCTCTCAGCACATGACAGTCCCACCATCCCGGGAATTAACTTTGTATACCTATGTTGCACTCCCTCAATAGCAAGAATGTCCTTCCTCAAATTAGGTGACCAAAACTGCACACAATACTCCAGGTGTGGTGACAAAAACTTGCGTTTAGATCATGTCAAAAGCCACGTCAAAGTAGGGTTGTTTGAGGAAGAGTTTCTTCAAACAACCCTTCTTCAGACCACAAATGCTGCTGGGTGTCCCTTTGCACTGTCTGCCAACCCTCTAACATCTCGTATGATGTGTCTTTGTGCAAGAACACCAGTGCCAGGAGCATGGAGTTTGATATCAAAGAATGATTTCATAAAGATGGACACAAAATGCTGGAGTAACTCAGCGGGACAGGTAGCATCTGTGGAGAGAAGGTAGGGGTGACGTTTCAGGTTGAGACCCTTCTTCAGACTTGGAGTTAGGGGAGAGGGAGATATAGAGATAGGGCCAGAGTGAGTCCCACCGCAAATTGGAGGAGCAGCATCTCATATTTCGCTTGGGTAGTTTACACCTCAGCGGTATGAACATTGACTTCTCCAATTTCAGGTAGTCCTTGCTTTCTCCCTCCTTCCCCTCCCCTTCCCAGCTCTCCCACAGCCTGTCTCCGCCTCTTCCTTTCTTTTTCCCGCCCCCCCCCCCCCCAACATCAGTCTAAAGAAGGGTCTCGACCCGAAATGTCGCCTATTTCCTTCGCTCCATAGATGCTGCCTCACCCACTGAGTTTCTCCAGCTTTTTTGACTACCTTAGAGATATGGAAAGGTAAGGTATGAAAACAAGAGATTCACCACCCTCTGACTAAAGATATCCCTCCTCATCTCCTTCCTAAAGAAATGTCCTTAATTCTGAGGCTATGACCTCTGGTCTTAGACTGTCCCACTAGTGCAAACGTCCTCTCCACATCCACTCTATCCAAGCCTGTCACTAGTCGGCAAGTTTCAATGAGATTCCCCCCCCCTCATTTTGCCTTTGTCTAATCATCTGCCCATTGTCTTGCCTTTGTCTAATCATCTGCCCATCAACCCCCTTTCACCTGTATATTTACCTATGACTTGCCTGGCTTTGGTCTGCGCCTTGCTTTCAGCCCACTACTACAATCAGTTTGAAGAAGGATTTGAAATTGTGCCTATTGATGTTCTCCAGTGATATTGGACATACTCCAGATACTTCAGCACTTTGTCTTTATTTTCGCAAACCAACATCTGCAGTTCCTTGGGTCTAGTTGCTACTCGTTTGCCTTGGAAATTGAACATTGCAATATTTATTGATTATTGTCATAATGTCATAAGTGATAGCAGAACTCGGCCATTCGGCTCATCAAGTCCACTCCGCCACTCAATCACGGCTGGTCTATCTCTCCCTCCTAACCCCATTCTCCTGCCTTCTCCCCTGACACCCAGACCCCCTGACACCCTCACAGTGGCGCAGCGGTAGAGTTGCTGCCTTGCAGCGCCGGAGACCCGGGTTCGACCCTGACTACGGGTGCTGTCTGCGCGGAGTTTGTACGTTCTCCCCGTGACCTGCGTGGGTTTTTTCTGAGACTCTCACTCGGGCTTTGGTCTGCCCCCAGCTTTCCTCCCACACTCCAAAGACGTACAGGTTTGTATGTTAATTGGCTTGGTAAATGTAAAAAATATCCCTAGTGTGTGTCGGATAGTGTTACTTTGCGGGGATCGCTGGTGGAGGCCTGTTTCCGCGCTGTATCTCTAAACTAATCAACCGTTGTGTTGCGTTTTCCCACAGCCTCTGTAAGTTTGTTGACGACAGCGAAGAGGACAGAGAGAGTGGGGATGACGGCACTGGTTTTCTGAAACTGCGGGTGAAGTCTGAAGAAGAAAAGGTGCCTGATGTGGTTTTTATTCCACTTTTAGTTTCCATGCTGCATTTATTATGTGGAAAGATAATTATTCTTGGCTCAGCGCATGTCACTGCACCTATTACAGACTGAAACACTATGTGCCCAGTGCTTTATTGCGCTGTTACATATTTGTTATTGTCCTACGGACATGTGAATTGATGCAGTATATCAATTTACTTGGAATTTGTTGTGTTGTGCTCCTGTCCTATACGAACTATTGATGGTGACTTGGTAACACTGGAAAACAGTAAAATGAAGAAATGGAGAAATCTTATCCTTCACATCCTTAGAAACATATAAAATTATAAAAGGACTGGACAAGCAAGATGCAGGAAAAATGTTCCCAATGTTGGGCGAGTCCAGAACCAGGGGCCACACAGTCTTAGAATAAAGGGGAGGTCATTTAAGACTGAGGTGAGAAAAAAAAATTTCACCCAGAGAGTTGTGAATTTATGGAATTCTCTGCCACAAAGGGCAGTGGAGGCCAAGCCACAGGATGGATTTAAGAGAGAGTTAGATAGAGCTCTAGGGGCTAGTGGAGTCGAGGGATATGGGGAGAAGGCAGGCACGGGTTATTGATAGGGGCCGATCTGCCATGATCACAATGAATGGCGGTGCTGGCTCGAGGGGCCGAATGGCCTCCTGCACCTATTTTCTATGTCTATGTTTTCACAATGTAATACCATGACTGTCAATATTCTGTTATTCTGGGATTTGGGGTCAGTGAATTTGGCACATTGGCTCGTTTGTTGGGATTGCAAGATCCCAACTCCCTTGCAAGTCGGGAGCTTGCAATTTAAAATGTGTGCATTTGTTTCGAGTGAACATGGAGAGCCAGGGTAGAAACTTAAGGGAGCAAACATACAGGTGGCACGGTGGCGTAGCAATCGAGCTACTGCCCAACAGCGCCAGAGGTCCAGGTTAGAATCTGACTACAGGTGCTGTCTGTACGGAGTTTGCACGTTCTCCCCGTGACCGCAAGAATTCTCTCCGAGATCTTCGGTTTCCTCCCACACTCCAAAGACGTGCAGGTTTGTAGGTTACAAGGTCATAAGTGATAGGAGCAGAATTAGGCCATTCAGCCCATCAAGTCTACTCTGCCGTTCAATCATGGCTGATCTATCTGTCTCGCTTCTAACCCTAATCCTAACCCCATTCTCCTGGCTTCTCCCTATAATCCCTGACACCCGTACTAATTAACCAAACCAGGTTAATTGGCTTGGTATAAATGTAAATTGTCCCTACTGTGTGTAGGATAGTGTAAAGGGCCTGTCCCACTTTCACGACCTAATTCACAACCTTTTTTACTCGTGGATATTTTTCATCAGGCTAGAAAAACCTACTTTATGCCACTAGTGCCTACGACTAGCATCAGGCCTGCTACGACCTCCTATGACCTTGTGACGACCATGCTGCGAGTATGAGTCAAGGGCAAACTCGAAGTGGGACAGGCCCTTTAGTGTGCGGGATCGCTGGTCGGTATGGACTCGGTGGGCCGAAGGGTCTGTTTCCGCACCATATCTCTAAAATAAACGAAAATATATAGTGTATTGCTTTAGGCTCCATGATGACATCAGGTATTGCTTAGGAACTGCCAAAGCAACTCGTATCCCAGCTCTCCTTTAATTTCCTGTTGCACATATTCATTTCCTTTCACTGATAAGGCTATACACAGAGTCCAGATTTAAACTCAACCAATATTAATGATTATTCATGTGTTGCTTTTTCAAAGGAAAAAGAAGAAGAGTTTTATATCAGTTGGCTGAGAGGACAAAATGATTTGGAAGACAAAGAGCAGCTAAAAGATATAGTGAGTACTTTCAATTTATTTTCCATTATCTTGGTATAATGGACATCTGATTTGTATTGCATTTGGAAATAATACTTGAGTAAAATAACAATCCAGGTTACTTTTTTTTACAGATGCTAGATAATCTCAAACTTGGGTCAAAATCGTAGAGTTGTAGAGCACAGAAACGGATCCTTTGGCACACTATGTCCATGTCAACCTTTTTCCCCATCTGCAGTAATCCCACTTGCTCACATTCGGTCGGTATCAATAGGCAATAGGTGCAGGAGTAGGCCATTTGGCCCTTCGAGCCAGCACCGCCATTCAATGTGATCATGGCTGATCATCCCCAATCAGTACCCCGTTCCTGCCTTCTCCCCATATCCCCTGACCGCTATCTTTAAGAGCCCTATACAGCTCTCTCTTGAAAGCATCCAGAGAACCGGCCTCCACCGCCCTCTGAGGCAGAGAATTCCACAGACTCACCACTCTCTGTGAGAAAAAGTGTTTCCTCATCTCCGTTCTAAATGGCTTACCCCTTATTCTTAAACTGTGGCCCCTGGTTCTGGACTCCCCCAACATCGGGAACATGTTTCCTGCCTCTAGCGTGTCCAAACCCTTAACAATCTTATATGTTTCAATAAGATACCCTCTCATCCTTCTAAACTCCAGAGTGTACAAGCCCAGCTGCTCCATTCTCCAGCATATGACAGTCCCGCCATCCCGGGAAATTACCATGTAAACCTACGCTGCACTCCCTCAATAGCAATAATGTCCTTCCTCAAATGAGGGGACCACAACTGCACACAATACTCCAGGTGTGGTCTCACTAGGGCTCTGTACAACTGCAGAAGGACCTCTTTGCTCCTGTACTCGACTCCTCTTGTTATAAAGGCCAACATGCCATTCGATTTCTTCACTGCCTGCTGTACCTGCATGCTTACACAAAGCGCTGGAGTAACTCAACGGGACAGGCAGCATGTGTATGAAAGAACTGTTGGTTTATACCGAAGGTAGACACAAAATGCTTGAGTAACTCAGGCGGTCAGGCAGCATTTCTGAAGGAGAAGAATAGGTAACGCATCTCTGGCGAATATGGATAGGCGACTCTTTGGGTCGGGACCCATCTTCAGACAACAAATCTGAATAAGGGTCGCGACCCGAAACGTCTCCTATCCACGTTCTCCAGAGATGTTGCCTGACCCGCTGAGCTACTCCAGTATTTTATGATTTTTTTTTGGAGTTCTTTGTGTCTGCAAAAAATGTGAGGATGTGGCAGTTCAAGGCAGAGCACCACTGAGTAAGAGTCAAGGTTGGGTGGCACATTGAAGTTCAAGTTTAATTAATGATCCCATCTGGTAAAGTACAGGGAACAAGTTTAGTTTATAGTCACATGTACCGAGGTACAGTGAAAAGCTTTTGTTGTGTGCTAAAGGCCCTGTCACAAATTCTCCCGAGTTTTCCCCTTGATTCAAACTCGGAGAATGTCCGTAGCGAGTCCGTAGGAGTCCGTAGATATTTTGTAGCGGCTCATAATGCCAGCCGTAGGTACTCGGGGCATCAGGTAAGTCGGGACGTTTTTTCAGCATGTTGAAAAATGTCCACGAGTAAAACAAAATAGCCCTGAGTACCCACGGCGGGCATCTCCGAGTTTAAATAAAGGGGGGAATTCGTGAGTAACTCGGGAAAGTGGGACAGGGCCTTAACCAGTCAGCGGAAAGACAATACAAGATTACAATGATGCTACCTGACCCGCTGAGTTACTCCTGCATTTTGTGTCTATCTTCGGTGTAAACCAGCATCTGCAGTTCCTTCCCACACACTCGAGCCATCCACAGTGTACAGATACATTATAAAAGGGAATAATGTGAATAATGTTTAGTGGAAGATAAGGCCCAGTTAAGTCCGATTAAAGATAGTCCGGGGGTCTCTAATGAGGTAGACAGTAGTTCAGGACCGCTCTCCAGTTGGTGATAGGATGGATCAGTTGCCTGATAACAGCTGGCAAGAAACTGTCCCTGAATCTGGAGGTGTCCGTTTTAATTGTCAAAGAACTGTTCTCCTGATCAATATTTGATTTGATTTGATTGGATTGGATTCAATTTATTGTCATTGCACTTTTCAGTGCAACGAAATGGTTTAGCCTGCAGTCATAACATAGAATAAATAACAAACACTCAACACAGTTTAAGTCCCAAAGTCATTGTGTCTTCCCTCCTTGCTCTCCCTCTGCGCTGAGGCAATCCAAGCCTCCGATGTTGTGACCCCGCCGGGTGATGGTAAGTAAGTCCCGCGGCTGAATCCGTGCTCCGCAAGCGGGCCGGTTCAAACTCCGCGGCCCGGGGCGGTCGAAGCTGCCGAAGCTGCCGTCCTCCAGTCCAGCGGACGCAGCTGTAGTTGCGGGAGTTCCGGAAAACAGAACTCGAGCTCCCGATGATGTCGTCCACTGGCCCGCGGCCGAGCCTCTGAGGCTCCAAAGTCGGGTTGGAAGTTGGGTCGCCCTGCAACCATAGCCCCGAAGTCGGCCAGCCTCGTTGGTAAGTCCTGGCTCTGCCTCCGGAGCCTCGAGGTCGGTCGCAGTTGGAGGCCGCCAGCTCCGCGATAGGCCTCAGCGCAGACGGACACGGAGACGGGGGATACGGCAGGAAAGGTCGCACCCCCCCCGAAGGAAGAGTCATAAAACATGTTACACCCACCCCCCCCCCCCACACACACACATACACAACTAAATAAACCGAAATAAACTAAAAACGGGACAAGAGAAAACAAAAAGCAGAAAAGACAAGGACTGCAGGCGAGCCGCAGCTGCAAGGCAGCGCCGCCACTTACGGAATTTTTGGTCATTTCTGCTACAAATGGTCAGCAAATTGATGCTTCTGAGGAGAAATTGTTACTGTAATATACAGTTAAACAATGGTATAGGAACTGATGGTGTTTTGTTCACAGCTGTTCAGGGTCAGATGTGTGATTTACTCGAGGTATTTATAAATCATAACACTTTCAGTGATTAGATCTGTGATTTCCTGTGTTCAAAGCTTGTCCATTGTCTAATCGTTAACGCCATCAGGTTTTTTGTCTCCCTAGTGCTTTAATGAACTGTGGAACTGGCCTTATCACAATGGAAATCTTGATGTCAGCAAGTGCCATTCACTCAACAGGGCTAAATGTGTGGTCAATCTAGAGAGATTTTCATCAATCCTCAAGCCAAATCTTAATCCTTAAATCAAGTGCTATCACGATTCCAGCTGACAAACCACTTAGTCCACTAATAAGTTCTTATTTTAAAAATGAACCATGTGCCCAGTCTCTAGAATGTGCCCAACTGAAGTGATATTTTTTCCCCTACTTTAGTTTAGAAATACAGCACGGAAACAGGCCCCCTGGCTCACCAAGTCCGTGCCGATCAGCGATTCCCGTACACTCGCTGGGGCCAAATTACAATTTATACTGAAGTCAATTAACCTACAAACCTGTACATCTTTGGAGTGTGGAAGGAAATCTGAGCACCCAGGGAAAACCCACACAGGTCACCTGAGAACATACAAACTCCGTACAGACAGCACCCGTAGTCAGGATCGAATCTGGGTCTGTGGCGCTGTGAGGCAGGAAATGTCTCTGTAAAGCTTCTCGGATGTTTTTTCCTGCATTAAAACTGCCATCTAAAATAATAATAATGAGTTTCATAACTGACCTTCAGAGTCATACAGCACGGATGCAGGCCCTTCAGCCCATATCGTCCACACCTACCACAATGCCCCGTCAAACCTTTGATCCATACTCTTGTCCACCTTTGATCCACATTCCTTCAAATCCTCTCCTATCAATGTACCTGTCCTATCCATGTACCTGTCCTATCCATGTACCTGTCCTATCCATGTACCTGTCCTATCCATGTACCTGTCCTATCTATGTACCTGTCCAAATGTATTTTAAAGGTTGTTATTGCACCTGCCTTTGCCATTTCCTCTGGCAGCTTGTTCCATAAATGCTTTTGTGACCTGTTTCTAGATTGTAAAGAAAAAATATTTAGTCTCAATATGAGTGTCTTGAAAAATGGCCAGGTCTGAGGTGTAACACTGCTGTTTAGTTTAGTTGAGTGCTACAGTGCGGAAACAGGCCTATCGGCCCACCGAGTCGGCACCCACCAGCGACCCCCGCACATTATCACTACCCTACACACACTAGGGACAATTTTACATTTATACCAATCCAATTAACCTACAAACCGATACCTCTTTGGAGTGTGGGAGGAAACCGAAGATTTGTGAGAAAACCCATGTAGGTCAGGGGGAGAAGGTACAAACACTGTACAGACAGCACCCGTGGTCGGGATGAAACCCAGGCCTGTGGCGCTGTGAGGCAGCAACTCCACCGCTGCACCATCTGTTGCTTTAGAAATGTCCATTTTGTTAGTATGGTTTTAAGACATGGGTGAAAATGGTGCTGCTCTTTTATTATCTGGAACCACTTGGAGATCAGATAAACTCTGTTCCAAGTAGCATTGTACTTTGGTAGTATATCCTACTCTGCATGATAATTGTGTCGGATTGCAAAAGTTATCCTTTTGCATTACCAGTTGGAATGCCACATGTTTAGATTCATGTCATCAATTTCCTTCACCACCTCCAGCCTTATTTAAACCCTTTGGTTTTATTTAGTGGGCTAACATGCAAAACAATGCTTCTGGCTGTATCTCTGTACATGTGCCAATGATAAATCAATATCAATACTCCCAACAGTGCATGGTTGATTTTTATTACCATTGGTTTACTCTTCTTCTTTTCATGTCCATCTTGTTACAAATGTTGACCTCGCTGTCATTGTCCATCCTGAAAAGGATGCAAGCTTCCTGCTGTGACAATCAGTGGAAGCCATCACTTGTTGCAGTAGATGATGGTGGTAGCAGAATTAGCTCAGGATACATCCAGTCTCCAGCCCCGCGACGTGGACGCTTCTGCTATGGGGCCATTGGTTTACTAATGGCATGTGCACTGAGATACACAGAACAAGGTTTTACACTGTATTTTCCAGGCAAATCATTTCATGCATGACTACACCAAATAGTGCAAAAAGAAATAAATAAAGAGTGCAGAATATAGTGTTACTGCTACAGAGAATGTGCAGATGAAAAAGAATGCATGGGCTTCAGCAAGGTAGATTGGAAGATTGAGAAATCAAGATTTTTTTTCTTTTTAGATGTACAGCACAGCTGGTTGAGCTGCTGTCAACAGCACCAGAGACCCTGGTTTGATCCTGACTACGAGTGCTGTCTGTGTGGAGTTTGCACGTTCTCCCTGTGACCACGTGGGTTTCCCCCGGGTGCTCTTGTTTCCTCCCACATTCCAAAGACGTGCGGGTTAGTAGTTTAATTGGCCCTCTGTAAATTTGCCTCTAGTCCGTAGGCAGTGGATGGGAAAGTGGGATAACAGAGAACTAATGTGAAGGTAGACAAAAGTGCTGGAGAAACTCGGCGGGTGCAGCAGCATTTATGGAGCGAAGGAAATAGGCAACGTTTCGGGCTGAAACCCTTCTTCAGACGGGTTTCTAATGTGAACAGGTGACCAATGTTCAGTGTGGACTTGGTGGGCCGAAGGGCCTGTTTCCATGCTGTGTGTGTGCGTGCAAGTTTTTTTTGAATGGTAGTATTAGAATCACTTAACTTGGTCGGGTTCATAAGACAATTGGTTTTGAGACCTGCACTGCTGTAACCCAAATAATGCATCTACTGCCTTAACATGAGAGACTAATAAATATATCTAAGTGGAATCTTCCCTGTGGAATATTCATTTATTTATGATAACATGATCATTTAAACTAAAGAAAAAAACCATTGTGAATTAGCAATTTGAAGCGTACTTCTGCATAGTTCTAGACCGGCCTAGATTGTTAGAGGATTGTGGTGGGTCTTGGGTCAGTGAAGAACAGGAATGCTGCAGTATTGTTACACGAGGTCTCCATTAGACTATCAGGGAGTCTCTTCCTTCGTGAGGGAAGGTGTTTCACTTGCTTTCCAATCAGTGCCATGGGGTTTGTGCACACCTTCAGTTCATCTCCAGCTGTATATACACATACACAAAAAAAAATCAACGCTCCCAAGTCTCTGTAATTCAGAGCTTATTTGGAGGTTGCAGTGTGTAATATATTGTTGGCTGTGGAGAAGAAGCTGTTCCAGACCCTGGATGCTAGTTTTCAGGCACTTATATCTTCTTCCCGATGGCAGGAGTGAAATGAGAGTGTGGCCAGGGCAGTGTGGGTCTCTGATGATGCTGGCTGCCATTTTGAGGCAGCGACTCCTGTAGATCCCTTCGATGGTGGGGAGATCAGTATCCGTGCTGGACTTAAACAAAAGGAAATATTTTGATCATGTTACAGCAATACCTCCGAGATTACTGGAATGATCCTCAATTGGATGAAGGGGAGAAGTTTCTGCGGGACTATGTTCTCAATAAAAAATATCTTGATGAGGATGAGGAGGAAGAAGACAGGTAAGAACATTTATATTTGCTACAGGTGTTTACTACATTCACCGGACTTTTTGTTTCTGTTATTTATTTGACTTTTATTTCATGAAGTATATTTAAGTATTACATCCTGTATCCTTTGAGCCATGTTGTATTTGTATATGACGATATGTGACATTTTATAGCCAAGGTGCTTATTGTTTTAATGGCTTTTTGTAGATAGGGGTGAACTATGAACACGTTTATCTGATTTTTATTGCACAATCCACTTTCGATCAATTTTAAGACCAGTGGCGTCCTTGCATGGTGCTGCCGTTTGTTGTGGAGTTCGTGCTGTGTCAAGTGGAACACATTGGCTCGTTGCCTGTGCTATTTCAGCAGTCACACTTTTTGCAGTCCCTTTCATTCAAAGGTTTCCGCTGTTGCTGCTGTTACCCCAAGATGGAGCTGTCCATGTCCGCCGACTCGGGTGAATGATCCTGCTTCCTTCCCACCACACAGAGGCCAATTCACCTGCAAACCCGCACGTCTTTGGAATGTGGGAGGAAACCCACGCGGGTCACAGGGAGAACGTACAAACTCGGTACAGACAGTGCCCGTAGTCGGGATTGAACCCGGGACTCTGGCGCTGTGAGGCATCAACACTACCGCTGTACCACACACCTTGGTTGCCCATAGTTGCAGAGGTCCCTGGAGGTTGGTGTCAGGGTACATGTGTGTCGAATTTGTGGTGCGCAGATTATAACTTCTGCCTTGGAGATGAGGAACCAGTGAAGACAATTCCAGCATAACAGTGACGTGGGCCTTTGGCAGAGTCACTGGGCAGCGATGGACTGCAGGAACAGCACCACTCACTTTCAAACCCACGGATAATATACAGCAGATAGACACAACAAGCTGGAGTAACTCAGCCGGTCAGACAGCATCTCTGGAGAAAAGGAATTTGGGTCAAGACCCTTCTTCAGACTGAGAGTCAGGGGAAAGGGAAACAAGAGATATAGACGGTGATACAGAGAGAAATATATATAGAACAAATTAATTAAAAATATGTTAAAAAGTTACGATGACAAAGGCGACTGGCCATTGTTAGCTGTGATCTAGGTGAAAATGAGTTACAGCCAATGAGACTCAATATG
The DNA here is from genome assembly GCF_010909765.2 of Amblyraja radiata. Taxonomy (NCBI): domain Eukaryota; kingdom Metazoa; phylum Chordata; class Chondrichthyes; order Rajiformes; family Rajidae; genus Amblyraja; species Amblyraja radiata. The sequence goes on from NC_045990.1 coordinate 17,786,595, forward strand.
ATAGTATACAGCAGCGGAGTTTGTTTGGCTGTGGTCCCCAATCAGTTGAATAGCCGGGGTGGGAGATTGCAACCTTCACGTGGTACGCCCTGTTTCGGCGAATGCAATCAACCTGGCATGCACAATCAAATAAGTTGTCCTAGATCAAGTTGTCCTACAACTTTAGGCTGTGCGCGCCATACGCAAGATGAAGAAAAAGTTGAATAGCCTGTTGTTCGTGGAAATTAACCATTTGCAGAGGTCTAAGAGCTGCAACCATCCCAGCAACATTTAGCACAAACGTTTCTGAGGATGAGATGGTTGGAAGGGAGAAACATTGTTCTTGTATATACAAAAAAAAAAATTCCTTTTTGCTTTATCAATTCCCCAAAATGTGGATTTAATATACAAAACTCAAAAGAGCTAAAATTAAACTTTAGAATCTGGTCAACTTTGGATGGGGGTCAAGAAACTTCTATTTCTCCCTCCAATCAATAAAAAAACCTATTTGGACGAGGGGGGAGTTTGGAAATTACAAAATTATGGTTAACCTTAAATTACAAAATTAAAATGAATAGATTTTTTGTAAGTCAAGGGAAGCAAATAGATACGAGTTAGTGTAAGACACTGATCAGCCATTTTCTAATACAGTGGTAGAGCAGTAGAGTTGCTGCCTTAAGGGCCTGTCCCACTTTCACGACCTAATTCACGAACTTTTTTACTCATGGACATTTTTCATCATGCTAGAAATGAAATATAGGAGCAAAGAGTACAGAGCCCTAGTGGGACCACACCTGGAGTATTGTGTGCAGTTTTGGTCCCCTAATTTGAGGAAGGACATTCTTGCTATTGAGGGAGTGCAGCGTAGGTTTACAAGGTTAATTCCCGGGATGGCGGGACTGTCATATGCTGAGAGAATGGAGCAGCTGGGCTTGTACACTCTGAAGTTTAGAAGGATGAGAGGGCATCTCATTGAAACATATAAGATTGTTAAGGGTTTGGACACGCTAGAGGCAGGAAACATGTTCCCGATGTTGGGGGAGTCCAGAACCAGGGGCCACAGTTTAAGGATAAGGAGTAAGCCATTTAGAACGGAGACGAGGAATCACTTTTTCTCACAGAGTGGTGAGTCTGCGGAATTCAATGTGGAGGCAGGTTCTCTGGATGCTTTCAAAAGAGAGCTGGATAGAATTTCTCGCTAGAATTTAGAAGATTGAGGGGGGATCCTATAGAAACTTACCAAATTCTTAAGGGGTTGGACGGGCTAGATGCAGGAAGATTGTTCCCGATGTTGGGGAAGTCCAGAACAAGAGGTCACAGTTTAAGGATAAGGGTGAATCTCTGGAATTCTCTGCCACAGAAGGTAGTTGAGGCCAGTTCATTGCCTATTTTTAAGAGGGAGTTAGATGTGGCCCTTGTGGCTAAGGGGATCAGGGGGTATGGAGAGAAGGCAGGTACAGGATACTGAGTTGGATGATCAGCCATGATCACATTGAATGGCAGTGCAGGCTCGAAGGGCCGAATGGCCTACTCCTGCACCTATTTTCTATGTTTCTATGTCTATAGGGCTCTTAAAAATAGCGGAGTCAGGGGATATGGAGAGAAGGCAGGAACGGGGTACTGATGGGGATGATCAGCCATGATCACATTGAATGGTGGTGCTGGCTCGAAGGGCCAAATGGCCTACTTCTGCACCTATTGTCTATTGTCTATCCCTGTACAGTAGTTGATTTTTGAAACTGCTGCAAGCAGATCTTTGAAGGATACCTCTCGCGAACTATGGTACATCAAGGTCAGGGAGGGCACTAACAGGTCAGCCATCTGGAGCAAAGAATGTGCGTAAGTAACACTGTTGCATTGCAGAGTAGCAGAACAAGGTTGCACCAGCTACTAAGTTGCAAGCTCATTAGATACTGCAACATGACGTACAACGATACCATGCCAGCATACAAACCCGTTCAACTGATTCCATTGGTGAATCCTCCGATCTCCCATCCAGTGACATTCAAGTTGGGGAAGAGCGGGAAATTTAAAAAAGACAAAACGTACCAAATTATATTTTTTCCCTCCTGCCCCGTTGAACTGAGGTCAAGGGGAGGGCATCGAATGCGAGCCAGCGCTGATGCCTGATTGCCCAATTACAAAGATGAGTCAATTTCAAATCGTGGCTGAATAAAATATAAGTTGGCAAAGAGCCGGAGTTATGAAACTATAGAACTCACAGTTTTCACTCTGAAAATGGATCCTGTACAAGCCGCAGCAAGGGCAGAGAAAAATTCAGCTGACACCACTTGTTATATTGAAAAAAGTCTGCTGGAACAATTAAGTATGAGATGGTGAGAAGTATATGAAACCACGATATTAATAAAAAGAAAAATCTGCTTCTTCTGCCCCTCCAAGTTGCCTAATTGCTCCACATCAGGAAGGAGGAGTGGAGGCTGCGGTGGCCTGCCTATTTCCTCTGTGGTTGCAAACCAGAGAATTGTGTATTATTGCACAGCTCCAGTAATGCAATCCTCTTGCCCTGCCTTCATAAGATCATAAGGAATAGGAGCAGAATTAGGCCATTCAGCCCATCAAGTCTAATCTGCCATTCAATCATGGCTGATCTATCTCTACCTCCTAACCCCATTCTCCGGCCTTCTCCCCGTAACCCCGGACACCCGTACTAATCAAGAATCTATCTATCTCCGCCTTAAACATATCCAATGACTTGGCCTCCAGTACCTTCTGTGGCAAAGAATGCCACAGATTCACCACCCTCTGACTAAAGAAATGTCTCCTCATCTCATAGAAACATAGAAAATAGGTGCGGGAGGAGGCCATTCGGCCCTTTGAGCCAGCACCGCCATTCATTGTAATCATGGCTGATCGTCCCCTATCATTAACCCGTGCCTGCCTTCTTCCCATATCCCTTGACTCCACTAACCCCGAGAGCTCTAACTCTCTCTTAAAGAGTGTTGTTTTTAGTCCTTCGTTTTACGGTTTTTAATGGTTTGTAATAACTTTTTGTCCATGAGTTCTCATGTACAGCACTTTGTGGCAACTGCGGTTGTTTAAAGCGCTTTATAAATAAAGTTTATTATTATATTATTATTAAATCCATCCAGTGATTTGGCCTCCACTGCCCTCTGTGGCAGGGAATTCCACAAATTCACAACTCTGGGTGAAAAAGTTTTTTCTCACCTCAGTCATAATTGACCTCCCCTTTATTCTAAGAGTGTGGCCCCTGGTTCTGGACTAGCCCAACATTGGGAACATTTTTCCTAATGTTGGGCGAGTCCAGAACCAGGGGCTCCTTCCTAAAATCTCCTTCCTAAAAGAACATCCTTTAATTCTGAGGCTGTGACCTCTAGTCCTAGACTCTCCCACTATTGGAAACATCCTGTCCATGTCCACTCTATCCACAGTTCCAGTCCTGGCCTCCTGTGCATCCCCAATCTGAATCTCCCCACCACTGACCACCATGCACTGCAGCTGCACTGAATCTCTGGAATTCCCTCTCGGTTCTTTTTCCTTCCCAATATTACATAGAAACATAGAAATTAGGTGCAGGAGTAGGCCATTCGGCCCTTCGAGCCTGCACCGCCATTCAATATGATCATGGCTGATCATCCAACTCAGTATCCCGTACCTGCCTTCTCACCATACCCTCTGATCCCCTTAGCCACAAGGGCCACATCTAACTCCCTCTTAAATATAGCCAATGAACTGGCCTCGACTACCCTCTGTGGCAGGGAGTTCCAGAGATTCACCACTCTCTGTGTGAAAAAAGTTCTTCTCATCTCGGTTTTAAAGGATTTCCCCCTTATCCTTAAGCTGTGACCCCTTGTCCTGGACTTCCCCAACATCGGGAGCAATCTTCCTGCATCTAGCCTGTCCAACCCCTTAAGAATTTTGTAAGTTTCTATAAGATCCCCTCTCAATCTCCTAAATTCTAGAGAGTATAAACCAAGTCTATCCAGTCTTTCTTCATAAGACAGTCCTGACATCCCAGGAATCAGTCTGGTGAACCTTCTCTGCACTCCCTCTATGGCAATAATGTCCTTCCTCAGATTTGGAGACCAAAACTGTACGCAATACTCCAGGTGTGGTCTCTAGTGTACAACTGCAGTAGAACCTCCCTGCTCCTGTACTCAAATCCTTTTGCTATGAAAGCTAACATACCATTCGCTTTCTTCACTGCCTGCTGCACCTGCATGCCCACCTTCAAAGACTGGTGCACCATGACACCCAGGTCTCGCTGCATCTCCCCTTTTCCTAGTCGGCCACCATTTAGATAATAGTCTGCTTTCCTGTTTTTGCCACCAAAATGGATAACCTCACATTTATCCACATTATACTGCATCTGCCAAACATTTGCCCACTCACCCAACCTATCCAAGTCACCTTGCAGTCTCCTAGCATCCTCCTCACAGCTAACACTGCCCCCCAGCTTAGTGTCATCCGCAAACTTGGAGATATTGCCTTCAATTCCCTCATCCAGATCATTAATATATATTGTAAATAGCTGGGGTCCCAGCACTGAGCCTTGCGGTACCCCACTAGTCACTGCCTGCCATTGTGAAAAGGACCCGTTTACTCCTACTCTTTGCTTCCTGTTTGCCAGCCAGTTCTCTATCCACATCAATACTGAACCCCCAATGCCGTGTGCTTTAAGTTTGTAAACTAATCTCTTATGTGGGACCTTGTCGAAAGCCTTCTGGAAGTCCAGATACACCACATCCACTGGTTCTCCCCTATCCACGCTACTAGTTACATCCTCGAAAAATTCTATAAGATTCGTCAGACATGATTTACCTTTTGTAAATCCATGCTGACTTTGTCCAATGATTTCACCACTTTCCAAATGTGCTGCTATCCCATCTTTAATAACTGACTCTAGCAGTTTCCCCACTACCGATGTTAGACTAACTGGTCTGTAATTCCCCGTTTTCTCTCTCCCTCCCTTCTTAAAAAGTGGGGTTACGTTTGCTACCCGCCAATCCTCAGGAACTACTCCAGAATCTAAAGAGTTTTGAAAGATTATTACTAATGCATCCACTATTTCTGGAGCTACTTCCTTAAGTACTCTGGGATGCAGCCTATCTGGCCCTGGGGATTTATCGGCCTTTAATCCATTCAATTTACCCAACACCACTTCCCGGCTAACCTGGATTTCACTCAATTCCTCCAACTCCTTTGACCCGCGGTCCCCTGCTATTTCCGGCAGATTATTTATGTCTTCCTTAGTGAAGACGGAACCAAAGTAGTTATTCAATTGGTCCGCCATATCCTTGTTCCCCATGATCAACTCACCTTTTCTGACTGCAAGGGACCTACATTTGTTTTAACTAATCTCTTTCTTTTCACATATCTATAAAAACTTTTGCAGTCAGTTTTTATGTTCCCTGCCAGTTTTCTTTCATAATCTATTTTTCCTTTCCTAATTAAGCCCTTTGTCCTCCTCTGCTGGTCTCTGAATTTCTCCCAGTCCTCCGGTATGCTGCTTTTTCTGGCTAATTTGTACGCATCATCCTTCGCTTTGATACTATCCCTGATTTCCCTTGTTATCCACGGATGCACTACCTTCCCTGATTTATTCTTTTGCCAAACTGGGATGAACAATTTTTGTAGTTCATCCATGCAGTCTTTAAATGTCTTCCATTGCATATCCACCGTCAACCCTTTTAGAATTAATTGCCAGTCAATCTTGGCCAATTCACATCTCATACCCTCAAAGTTACCTTTCTTTAAGTTCAGAACCATTGTTTCTGAATTAACAATGTCACTCTCCATCCTAATGAAGAACTCAACCATATTATGGTCACCCTTGCCCAAGGGGGCACGTACAACAAGACTGCTAACTAACCCTTCCTCATTACCCAATATTCTTCTCTCTCCTTTGATATTCTATTGAAAATAAACCTCTGACCAAACATTTGAGCAATTGTCCATAAGTGTCAATGCCAAGCAACCAGAGGAAAAATAGACACAAAATGCTGGAGTAAAGGTCCTGTTCCACTTTCACGACCTAATTCACGACCTTTTTAACTCGTGGACATTTTTCCTCAGGCTTAAAAAAACGCCCCGACCTACTTGATGCCATGAGTACCTACGACTAGCATCATGACCTGCTACAACCTACCTACGACCTCGTGTCGACCATGCTGCAAGTATGAGTCAAGGGCAAACTCGGCAGAGGTCGTGAATTAGGTTGCGAAAGTGGGACAAGCCCTTAAGTCTGGCAGCACCCTTGGAGAATGTGGATAGGTGATATTTCCCGTCGGGTCCCTTCTACAGATTTCAAACCCTTCTTCAAACAAGCCCACTTTGAAGTGGCTTTGACATGATCTAAACGCAAGTTTTTGTCACCACTGATCATCCATGCAGCTTTGTAAATGTTTAGAATCTCTCTAAAAATGTCTAACTCTGTGAAACTCTTTACGGAGATATGATAGTGGCATTTAAGAGACATTTGAATAGGGATATGTGGATATGCAAGGAATTGTAGGATAAGGATTATGTGCAGGTGGATAGAAGTTGGTCTTGGCATCAGGTTTGGCACAGACATTGTGGTCTGAAAGGCCTGTTCTTGTTCTATGTTCTATAACATGCACCAGGTGGTATTGTACCCTGCCCTGTAGTATTTTATCCTACACATCACCCAGAATTTCTGCTTGAATCCATCATCAGTTCTGTGATCTATTCTCCAAAGCGACAATTCCAGGGAGCCAATAACCAATTCTGTGGTCCTTGACAGGGAAGGCAATTGTTTCTTATTCACTCGGGGCGGCACGGTGGAGCAGCGGTAGAGTTACTGCCTCACAGCACCAGAGACCCAGGTTCCATCTTGACTCTGGGTGCTGGCTGTATGGAGTTTGTACGTTCTCCCCGTGACCTGCGTGGGTTTTCTCCGGGTGCTCCGATTTCCTCCCACGCTCCAAAGACGTGCAGGTATGCAGGTTAATTAGCTTCGGTAAAATTGTAAGTTGTCCCTAGTGTGTGTAGGATAGTGTTAGTGTTCGGGGATTGCTGGTTGGCATGGACTCGATGGGCCGAAGGGTCTGTATCTCTAAACTAAACTAAACTTGTAAAGGGAAACTTTTTAAAAGAAGCAGTTCATTTTTGGATGATGCTTGTTATCACCAACACGTGATGTTAGCGAGGTGGGAACAGAAATCCTTGCCTTGAACTAAATTAAGGAGAAAGAGAGATATTTAGGGATGTAGAGAGTGATAATTCCCCTCATTGGCAGTGCATAGGTTGCTTGTGACTGACGACAAGGTTAAGCTTGACAATAATGTCCATTGTTCAAATAGGAAAAATCATAGTTTGGCCAAAAGTGTTAGAGTCTGAAGATAGACACAAAATGCTGGAGTAACTCAGCGGGATAGGCAGCATCTCTGGAGAGAAGGAATGGGTGATGTTTTGGGTGAGACCCTTCTGAACTTGGCCATAAAGGCTCATTGTCCTGGCAGAGGCACTGGGTTGGTGTTGCAGGGGTCGGCCTGCTCGGTGCCGCTGTGGGCCGCGTCCTATCCAAGCGCTCGGCCACTTGCAGCGGCACCCGCCCGAGATGTGCTTTTGCGAACTGCTGACTTAAGTTTTTTTAAGTCTACAGCAGTGGAATCTGACCTGGATGATCTGAGAGAGGAAGAGAAAGTTACCCTCTTCACCTCTGTGCACTTGTCCACTCGTGATCTGCAGCCATAATGGTGTAGCCTTCTAAGAATAGACAAAATGCTGGAGTAACTCAGCGGGACAGGCAGCATCTCTGGATAGAAGAAATGGATGACGTTTTGGTTCGAGGCCCTTCGAGGCCACTTTCACCCGGCACATTACCTCTTTAATCTCCTCCCATCAGGAAGGAGATATAGAAGCATTAAAAGTAAAACATCTCGCTTCAGAGACAGCACCTACCTCCAAGCCATCAGATATTTGAATTTGCACTAATCACTTTGCACTTTCTTTTGCACTTGCACTTACGCTTAACATGACGCTGCTGGGTACTGTCCTTCCTGTATATATTGTCCTTCGTACGGTACTGTCTGTATTATTTATTGTGGTGTATGTGGTGGTTGTATTGTACTGTATTGTATCTGTCTGAGAGCGAACCAAGACACATTCCTATCAACTTGTTGACATGGCAATAAACTTCTTGAATCTTGAATCTTGAATCTTCTTCAGACTGAGAATCGTATCGCATTTAGGCTGCTTGACATTCACTTTGCTTTTGTTTCCTTCCCTTCCTTCCCTCGTGCTCGCCCACAACAATCTTGAAGGATACCTACTTACGATGAAATCGTTCAAGACGATGTAGACGACTCCTCGGATGAAGGGGAGGAATTTCTAAAGAAACAGGAAGACTTTGAAAGAAAATATAATTTCCGATTCGAGGAACCAGGTGCAGAATTAGTAAGTGACATGTTAAATATAGATGATAATGCACTTCCCTTTATTGATCCCAATTACCCACAGCCCTAATATAGTCACAAGTTCAATGTGCGTCTCAGGTCATCAGTGGTGAAAGTATTTCTCCAACAGCCTCAAGAAATGGAGAGAGAAAAGAATCATTCAAAGGACAAAGGACATGTAGAAACATAGAAAATAGGTGCAGGAGTAGGCCATTCGGCCCTTCGAGCCTGCACCGCCATTCAATTTGATCATGGCTGATCATCCAACTCAGTATCCTGTACCTGCCTTCTCTCCATACCCCCTGATCCCTTTAGCCACAAGGGCCACATCTAACTCCCTCTTAAATATAGCCAACGAACTGGCCTCAACTACCTTCTGTGGCAGAGAATTCCACAGATTCACCACTCTCTGCGTGAAAATTTTTTTCCTCATCTCGGTCCTAAAAGATTTCCCCCTTATCCTTAAACTGTGACCCCTTGTTCTGGACTTCCCCAACATCGGAAACAATCTTCCTGCATCTAGCCTGTCCAACCCCTTAAGAATTTTGTAAGTTTCTATAAGATCCCCCCTCAATCTTCTAAATTCTAGCGAGTACAAACCGAGTCTATCCAGTCTTTCTTCATATGAAAGTCCTGACATCCGAGGAATCAGTCTGGTGAACCTTCTCTGTACTCCCTCTATGGCAAGAATGTCTTTCCTCAGATTAGGAGACCAAAACTGTACGCAATACTCCAGGTGTGGTCTCACCAAGACCCTGTACAACTGCAGTAGAACCTCCCTGCTCCTATACTCAAATCCTTTTGCTATGAATGCTAACATACCATTCGCCTTCTTCACTGCCTGCTGCACCTGCATGCCTACTTTTAATGACTGGTGTACCATGACACCCAGGTCTCGTTGCATCTCCCCCTTTCCTAATCGGCCACCATTCAGATAATAGTCTACTTTCCTGTTTTTGCCACCAAAGTGGATAACCTCACATTTATCCACATTATACTGCATCTGCCATGCATTTGCCCACTCACCCAGCCTATCCAAGTCACCTTGCAGCCTCCTAGCATCCTCCTCACAGCTAACACTGCCTCCCAGCTTCGTGTCATCTGCAAACTTGGAGATGTTGCATTCAATTCCCTCGTCCAAATCATTAATATATATCGTAAATAGCTGGGGTCCCAGCACTGAGCCTTGCGGTACCCTACTAGTCACTGCCTGCCATTGTGTAAAGGACCCGTTTACTCCTACTCTTTGCTTCCTGTCTGCCAGCCAGTTCTCTATCCACATCAATACTGAACCCCCAATTCCGTGTGCTTTAAGTTTGTATACTAATCTCTTATGTGGGACCTTGTCGAAAGCCTTCTGAAAGTCCAGATATAACACATCCACTGGTTCTCCCTTATCCACTCTACTAGTTACATCCTCGAAAAATTCTATAAGATTCGTCAGACATGATTTACCTTTTGTAAATCCATGCTGACTTTGTCCAATGATTTCACCGCTTTCCAAATGTGCTGCTATCCCATCTTTAATAACTGATTCTAGCAGTTTCCCCACTACCGACGTTAGACTAACTGGTCTGTAATTCCCCGTTTTCACTCTCCCTCCCTTTTTAAAAAGTGGGGTTACATTAGCTACCCTCCAATCCTCAGGAACTACTCCAGAATCTAAAGAGTTTTGAAAAATTATCACTAATGCATGCACTATTTCTGGGGCTACTTCCTTAAGTACTCTGGGATGCAGCCTATCTGGCCCTGGGGATTTATCGGCCTTTAATCCATTCAATTTACCTAACACCACTTCCCGGCTAACCTGGATTTCACGCATTTACCTGGATTTCACTCAAAATAGCTGGGGTCCCAGCACTTAATTCTTCCCTTCCCTCCCGCACCACCCCCTCCCCGGGCACTTTCCGTTGCAACCGCAAGAAATGCAACACCTGTCCCTTCACCTCCCCCCTCGACTCCATTCAAGGTCCCAAGCAGTCGTTCCAGGTGCGACAAAGGTTCACCTGTATCTCCTCCAACCTCATCTACTGCATCCGCTGCTCTAGATGTCAGCTCATTTACATCGGTGAGACCAAGCGTAGGTTGGGCGATCGTTTCGCCGAACACCTCCGCTCAGTCCGCAATAACCTACCTGACCTCCCGGTAGCTCAGCACTTCAACTCCCCCTCCCATTCCCAATCCGACCTCTCTGTCCTGGGTCTCCTCCATTGCCAGAGTGAGCAACAGCGGAAATTGGAGGAACAGCACCTCATATTCCGTCTGGGGTCCTTGCGTCCTTATGGCATTAACATTGAATTCTCCCAATTTGGCTAGCCCGTGCTGTCTCCTCCCCTTCCTTAACCCTCTAGCTGTCTCCTCCCACCCTCCCATCCGCCCGCCCTCGGGCTCCTCCTCCTCCTCCCCTTTTCCTTCTTTCTTTCCCCACCCCCCATCAGTCTGAAGAAGGGTTTCGGCCCGAAACGTCGCCTATTTCCTTCGCTCCATAGATGCTGCTGCACCCGCTGAGTTTCCCCAGCAATTGTGTGTACCCTGGATTTCACTCAGTTCCTCCATCTCATTTGACCCCCGGTCCCCTGCTATTTCCGGCAGATTATTTATGTCTTCCTTAGTGAAGACAGAACCAAAGTAGTTATTCAATTGGTCTGCCATGTCCTTGTTCCCCATGATCAATTCACCTGTTTCTGACTGCAAGGGACCTACATTTGTTTTAACTAATCTTTTTCTCTTCACATATCTATAAAAGCTTTTGCTGTCAGTTTTTATGTTCCCTGCCAGTTTTCTTTCATAATCTATTTTCCCTTTCCTAATTAAGCCCTTTGTCCTCCTCTGCTGGACTCTGAATTTCTCCCAGTCCTCTGGTAGGCTGCTTTTTCTGGCTAATTTGTACACTTCATCTTTTGTTTTGATACTATCCCTGATTTCCCTTGTTATCCACGGATGCACTACCTTCCCTGATTTATTTTTTTGCCAAACTGGGATGAACAATTGTTGTAGTTCATCCATGCAGTCATTAAATGCCTTCCATTGCATATCCACCGTCAACCCTTTAAGAATCAATTGCCAGTCTATCTTGGCCAATTCACGTCTCATACCCTCAAAGTTACCTTTCTTTAATTTCAGGACCCTTGTTTCTGACTTAACAATGTCACTCTCCATCCTAATGGAGAACTCAACCATATTATGGTCACTCTTGCCCAAGGGGCCACGCACAACAAGACTGCTAACTAACCCTTCCTCATTACTCAATACCCAATCTAGAATAGCCTGCTCTCTCGTTGGTTCCTCTACATGTTGGTTTAGAAACCTATCCCGCATACATTCCAAGAAATCCTCTTCTTCAGCACCCTTGCCAATTTGATTCACCCAAACTATATGTAGATTGAAGTCACCCATTATAACTGTTTTACCTTTGTTGCACGCATTTCTAATTTCCTGTTTGATGCCATCCCCCAACTCCACTACTACTGTTAGGTGGCCTGTACACAACTCCCACTAGAGTTTTCTGCCCCTTAGTGTTTTGCAGCTCTACCCATATCGATTCTACATCCTCCAAGCTAATGTCCTTCCTTTCTATTGCGTTAATCTGCTCTCTAACCAGCAACGCTACCCCACCTCCTTTCCCTTTCTGTCTATCCCTCCTGAATATTGAATATCCCTGGATGTTCAGCTCCCAGCCTTGGTCACCCTGGAGCCATGTCTCCGTGATCCCAACTATATCATAGTCATTAATAGCTATCTGCACATTCAACTCATCCACCTTATTACGAATGCTCCTTGCATTGAGACACAAAGCCTTCAGGCTTGTTTTTACAACACTCTTACCCCTTATACTATTATGTTGAAAAGTGGCCCTTTTTGATTTTTGCCCTGGATTTGTCTGCCTGCCACATTTCACCTTGCTACCTATTGCTTCTCCCCTCATTTTACACCCCTCTGTCTCTACGCTCACACATTTAAGAAACCCTTTCCCTTTAACTCCATCCTCAACTATCCCATTCGACACCCCACCCCCCTTATTCAGTTTAAAACCACCCGTGTAGCAGTGGCAAACCTGCCTGCCAGAATGCTGGTCCCCCACCTGTTAAGATGCAATCCATCCCTTTTGTACAGTTCCCCCTTACCCCAAAACAGATCCCAGTGATCTAAGAATCTAAATCCCTGCCCCGTGCACCAGTTCCTCAGCCACACGTTCAGGTCCCGTATCTCCCTGTTCCTGCTCTCGCCAGCATGAGGAACTGGAAGCAAACCGGAGATAACAACCCTGGAGGTCCTGCTTTTCAGCATTTTTCCGAGCTCTCTAAAGTCACGCTGCAGAATATTCATCCCTTTCTCTCCGACATCATTTGTGCCGACATGCACTACCACTTCCGGCTGTTCACCTTCGCCATTGAGGATTTTCTGCACTCTGTCCGTGACATCCTGGATCCTGGCACCAGGAAGGCAGCACACCTTCCTCGAATCCCGTCTGTTGCCGCAGAAACCCCTGTCCGTACCTCTCACAATGGAGTCTCCCACTACAATGGCGTTGCCTGACTTAGGCCTTTTTGGTTTTGGCTCAACATTTATTGTCACATACACCAATTGGTGTCGTGAAATTTGAGTTGCCATTGCAACACACCAATAAAATTAACACAACATTATAGAATTTAACATTAAACATAAAAATACATCTCCCCACAGCGGGATCAACGTTTCCCACTGTGAGGGAAGGCAGCAAAGTTCAGTCCACTTCCTCCATGTACCTACATCACTGTTTCCCAAGTCTAAGTGTCATTCATAACTCGAGGGATTTACGCTATCTATTCCCCTCATGACTTGGTTACACCTCTAGAAGTTCACCCCTCAGCCTCCACCCCTCCAGCCTCGAGTCTTTTTTTCCCCCAGGGCAGTGAAATCAAGAACTAGGTTTAAGGTGAGTGGGGAAAGATTTACGAGGAACCCAAGGGGCAATTTTTTCACAGAGGGTGGCGGGTATGTGTACACGCTGCCAGAAGCATTTGAGACAGATGCAGAAACAATTGAGAGACACTTGGATAGGTTCATGGATAGGGTAGGTTTAGAGGGATCTGGGCCAAACACAGGCAGGTGGGACTAGTGTAGATGCAGGGCTGCCAACATTGGGTGAGAATTGGGAGTGAGAAATTGCGAGAGACCGGGGTGGGGGGTGGGAGGAGTGTGTCCCCCTCCCATTGGTACGGAACGTTTGCATTTTTCAGCTTGAAATTGTGCAATATGGTGCATACTGTAGCGAGTCTTTTAACTTACATTTGAATGCAATATATATGCTTTAAATTGGATTGGAGCGTTTTTGAAAGGGGGGAGGCTGTGCGATCACTGATCACTGGCCTTGGGGGTACCCGGTGAGGGAGTGGAGCAACCGAGTGGGGAGAGGGTGTGGAAGAAGGGGGTCCCCCCTCCCAGGGTAGGAACATTTTGAAATTTGATGTATTAAAATCATGTTTTAGTGCACTGTAGAAGTATGATTTCAATGTTTATTGTCTGAAGTATTTTTAAGAGGTAAGTTTTTAAGGGGTAACTTTATCCACACAAAGGGTGATGGGTGTATGGAACAAGCTGCCAGAGGAGGTAGTTGAGGCAGGGACCATCCCAACATTTAAGAAAAGGTTAGGCTGATACATGGATAGGACAGGTTTGGAGGTATGGACCAAAAGCAGGTAGCGTAGCTGGGACATGTTGGCGGGTGTGGGCAAGTTGTGCCGAAGGGCCTGTTTTCACACTGTATCACTCTATGACTACATTATACCTCTACCAAGCATGAATGCTTCAAAATCAAGTGATCGAGTTTTATTGCCATATACTTAAGCATAGAAACATAGAAAATAGGTGTAGGAATAGGCCATCGGCCCTTCGAGCCAGCACTGCTATTCAATATGATCATGGCTATTCATCTAAAATCCGTACCTCTTTCCTGTTTTTTTCCCCATATCCCTTGATGTCGTTAGCCCCAAGAACTAAATGTAACTCTCTCTTGAAAACATCCAGTGAATTGGCCTGCACTGCCTTCTGTGGCAGAGAATTCCACAGATTCACAACTCTCTGCGTGAAGAAAGTTTGTTCTCATCTCAGTCCTAACTGGCCCCCTCTTTATTCTTAAACTGTGACCCATGGTTCTGAACGCCCCCAACATCGGGAACATTTTTCCTGCAGTTACAGTAAGTGAAAATCTAGCAGGCAAGCAGGATGCTTTATCCAACCACCCCCATTTGAAGTCCACTATCTTCCACCGTTTCTACCCAGTGCTTGGTACTTACTTCCGGCAGCCACTGGTTGTCCTCCAGGATGCACCGAGCCGCAGCCTGGTCCATGCCGGTCATCTGGGCGAATTCGGCACAGAGACTCTCTCTCCCCCCTCTTCCGCTCTCTCTCCTCTCAACCCCCCTCTCTCTCCCCCCCTCTATCTCTCCCCCCCTCTATCTCTCCCCTCCCCTCTCTCCCCTCTCTCTCTCCCCCTCTCTCTCCATCTCTCTCTCTCTCCCCCCTCTCTCCCTCTCTCTCTCCCCTCTCTCTCCCCCTCTCTCCCTCTCCCCTTCTTTCCCCTCTATCTCCCCCTTCTCTCCCTCTCTCTCTCCCCTCTCTCTCTCTCCCCTCTCTCCCTCTCTCTCCCCCTCACTCGTCCCCCCTCTCTCCCCCTCTCTCTCACCCCCTCCCTCTCTTTCTCTCTCCACCCTCTCTCCCCTCTCTACCCCCTCTCTCTCTCTCCCTCTCCTCTCTCCCCTCTCCCTCTCTCTCCTCTCTCTACCTCCTCTCTCTCTCTCTTCCATTCCTCTCTCTATCCCCCTCTCTCTCCCCCTTCCTCTCTCTTCCCCCTCTCTCTCTCCTCCTCCCCTCTCTCTCTCTCCCCCTCTCCTCTCACCTCTCCCTCTCTCTCTCCCCCTCTCTCTCTCTCCTCTCTCTCTCCCTCTCTCTCTCCTCTCCCTCTCCCCATTTCTCCCTCTCACCTCACTCTCCCCTGGCTCTCTCTCCCCTCTCTCTTTCTCCTCTGTCTCTATCTCCTCTTTCTCTTTGCCCCCCCCATCTCTCTCTTTCCCCTGTTTTTCTCTTTCCCCTCTCTCCCTCTTCCCCCTCTCTGTTTTACCACCCCTCTCTCTCCCATTCTTTCCTACCCTCTCCTCCCTCTCCACCCCCTCTCTCTCTTCCATCTTTCTTCCCTCTCACCCCTTTCTCTCTTCCCCCCTCTCCCACCTCACTCTTCCCCCTCTCACTCCCCTACCTCTATCTCCCCTCTCTCCCCCCCTCCCTCTTCTCTCTCTCCATTCATGCCCCCCCCCCCCTCTGTCTCCCCTCTCTCTCCTCTCACCCCCTCTCTCTCTCCCCACTGTCTCCCTGTCTCCTTCCCCTCTCTCTCTCTCTCCACCTCCCTTTGAGAGTCTGTTCCTTCGGCACAGAGACTCTCGCGGCAGCGGCACGACGCTTCCGACGCCCCCGCGCCCGGGACTTGCACTGTCCGGGTGCTCCATGGCCAGACTTGCTGCGAGCGACACGTCAGCCCCGCAAACACTCGCCAGTCCCGGCTCCCCGCATCTGTTCCCGCCGCTGGTTCTGCTCCCATCCCTCCCTCAGCCCCTGCTCTCCAACACCCGTGGACCATGCAGTTTATCCGAGTTTTGAAATTTTCGTTGATCACAGAATTTCTCACCACAGAGCGTGAGAAATTTCTGATCAGCGTGAGGGCGTGAGAGTTTGCTTGAGGGCGTGAGTCTCACGCTCAAAGCGTGAGAGTTGGCAGCCCTGGTAGATGGGATATGTTGGTCGGTATGGGCATGTAGGGCTGATGGGCCTTTATCCACACTGTGATGACTCTGACTCTTAAATGTTATCAGACAACTAAACCTACCTACTGTAACCAGAGAGCAGTGCTGAACTACTATCTACCGAATCGGGCACCCTTGGACTATCCTTGATCGGATTTTACTGGCTTGCACTAAACGTTATTCCCTTATCGTATCTGAGGGACCTCCAGGTCCCTCGGATCGGCCGACTTGGGGTTGCTGAACATCCCGCGGTCTATGCATAAGCTCAGGGGCGACCGCGCTTTTGCAGTTGCAGCTCCTAGACTGTGGAACAGCATCCCTCCTCCCATCAGAACTGCCCCCTCCATCGACTCCTTTAAGTCTAGACTTAAAACTGATCTCTACTCCCAAGCCTTTCTTGACATACTCTGAGCGAGGGCTATATGTATGTAGTGATGTTTGTATTTAATCTATGAACCACTGTTGTTTGTTATACTATTCTTATACCAATGTAAAGCACTTTGGCCAACGAGAGTTATTTTTTAAATGTGCTATATAAATAAAAGTGACTCGACTTGACGTATCTGTACACTGAGAATGGCTCGATTGTAATCATGTATTGTCTTTCCTCTGACTGGTTAGCACGCAACAAAACCTGGTGACAATAAACTAAAGAGAAACTGAACTGAAATGACTGAACTATGAGGTACATGGATAGGAAAGATTTGGAGGAGTCCAGGCCAAATGTGGGTACATTTACCAAGATGCCCCATACATTAGATGCGGCATCTTGGCTGGCATGGACACGTTGGGCCAAAGGGAAGGAAGCGACTGGAAGAGACTAATTAGTAGAGGGCAGGAAAACATGAGCCATCTGAGCAATCATCCAACATGCACATCCTTCGGCAGACTGAAGAAGGGTCCTGATCCGAAACGTCTCCTATCCATGTCCTCCATAGATGCTCCCTGGCCGCTGAGTTACTCGAGCATGTTGGGCTTTTAAAAACGTTTTTTTAAAGTTTCTATTCAAATCTTTCTGGTTGCAGTTAAGGAACAAGGGCCATGAGGTGATAACACAGGCAAGCACCACACCTGACTGTTGCACGTATCCCAGCCTCTATAAAACTAATAGCTGGTAGTTTGGGAAGGAGAAGAAAGATGCTGTATGACTCAGATTGACTCTGGAAAGCCTGATAGTGGTGTATGGCACAGGAAAAACCAAAAGGAATTTTGAGAATCTATGTTCTCAATGTGACCTTGTGGGTTTTCTCCGGGTGATCCGGTTTCCTCCCACACTCCAAAGATGTGCAAGGTTGTCAAGTCAAGTTTATTCATATGAGATGTGCAGTGAAATGAAAAGTGGCAATGCTTGCGGATTGTGCAAAAAAACAAAACAAAACTACAAAACAAAATGAAACAGAAACATGTTCATTCGACTTTGGTAAAAATTGTAAATTGTCTCTAGCGTGTAGGATAGTGCTAGTATACAGGGATCGCTGGTCAGCACGGACCCGGTGGGCCGAAGGGCCTGTTTCCGCGCTGTAACTCTAAACTAATCTAAACTAGAAATCTCCCAATTTTAATTGAAGTGTTACGTTCAAGCTTGTTCAAGCTGCATGATGTTGAGGAAGTGGGTAGACTACCTGCTTTGATCCTGTCTTGCACTGAAACTGACAGGGAAGATAGACACAAAATGCTGGAGTTACGCAATGGGGTAGGCAGCAAAAATGGGCAGGAGACGTTTTGGTTTGGGACCCTTCTTCAGACGGATTGTAGTGGGTTGAGGGGGATGGGACTGGAAGCCAGAAACGACCTGGACAAATCAAGCCCGGCAACAGATGACCTCAGGCAGGGTGGTTACCTGATAGGCCAATTGTGTAGGAAGGAACTGCAGACGCTGGTTTACACTGAAGATGGACACGAAATGCTGGAGTAACTCAGCGAGACAGGCAGCATCTCTGGAGAGAAGGAATGGGTGACGTTTTGGGTCGAGACCTTTCCTCAGACCGGGAAGGGTTGGTGTCAAATATAGAGGACTCTTGAAAGTCTCAGCAGAGCTCTTGATTAAAAACTCTTGAAAAACGTTGATATATTCATTTTGTGGACTACCAAAACATGCATTGCTTTCTCTTTTAAAGATCAAATCATACCCAAGAACCATTGCAAGCTCAGTCAGAGCGAAGGACATTCGAAGAAAACAGAAAAGAGTCGAAATTAAGCAACGGAAGAAAAGCGTAAGTGTATCACGTAATCATTGAAGCAAAATGGTATAAATGTCGGGATTTTTGTTTTGATTCACTACGGACGGGCACAGTGGCGCAGCAGTAGAGTTGCTGCCTCACAGCGCCAGAAACCCGGGTTCCATCCTGACTACAGGCGCTGTCTGTACAGAGTTTGTACATTCTCCCTGTGACCATTCTCTCCGGGTGCTCCGGTTTCCTCTCACACTCTAAAGGTGTACAGGTTTGTAGGTTAATTGGCTCTGTTAAGTGTGTGTTGGATAGTGCAAGTGGATTGTCACCTTGTCGTGGTGGAGGAGCTTGTGTGGACCTGAGATCCTGAGAGCGATGCCGTCTGGAGCTGTGCTCCTGGTAGGGCCACCCATGGCGGTAAGGTCGAGGGGGAGGTCTCTGACAAAGTGCAATCCAACCAAGACTTCAACGGTGGAACAGGCGGAGGACGATGGCTGACCTTAGTGGAGCGTCACAACGGCTGGGAAGGCGGATGAAGGCTGCAGCAGAAAAGGGTCTCCGGTCGTCTTGGACTCCTGGTAGGGCCACTGGATCCTGCCACTGGATCCTGACCCAGATCTGTCAAGGACCGTGGGGTGGCTGTCTGTGCACCAGTCTCCCCACGTTAAACAAAGTCACGCACAGGCGTCCTCCAACCCTGGAGACACCCATGGTCAGCCAAGACCAAAGGGGGCCAAAGAAGATGGGGTGATTGCTGGTCGGTGCAGAATCGTTGGGCCGAAGGGCCTTTTTCGATTCTGTATCTCTAAAGACTAGTCTAAAAACTGCATTAGGACAGGAGTAGGCCATTGGCCCTTTGTGCTCATTCCACCATTTACTTACCAAGTGTAGGAAGGAACTGCAGATGCTAGTTTAAACTCAGAATGAACACAAAGTGCTGGAGTAACTCAGCAGTAGACTAAAATGCTGGAGAAACTCAGTGGGTGAGGCAGCATCTATGGAGCGAAGGAAATGGGCAACGTTTAGGGTCGAGACCCTTCTTCAGACTGGTGTGAGGGTGGGGGGAGGGGTGGGGGGGGGAAGAAGAAAGGAAGAGGTGGAGACAGAGGGCTGAGGGAGAGCTGAGGAGGGGAGGAGAAAGTCAGGACTATCTGAAATTAGAGAAGTCAATGTTCGTACCGCTGGGGTGCAAACTGCCCAAGCGAAATATGAGGTGCTGCTCCTCCAATTTCCGGTGATCCTCACTCTGGCCATGGAGGAGGCCCAGGACAGAAAGGTGAGATTCGGAATGGGAGGGGGAGTTGAAGTGCTGAGCCACCGGGAGATCAGGTTGGTTATTGCGAACTGAGCGGTGGTGTTGGGCGAAGCGATCGCCAAGCCTACGCTTGGTCTCGCCGATTTAGAGCAGCTGACACCTAGAGCCGCGGATGCAATAGATTGGAGGAGGTGCAGGTGAACCTGTGCCGCACCTGGAAAGTGTTCGGGTCCTTGAATGGAGTCAAGGGGGGAGGTAAAGCGACAAGTGTAGCATTTCCTGCGGTTGCAAGGGAAAGTGCCAGGAGAGGGGGTGGTTCGGGTGGGAAGGGAACAATTGACCAGGGAGTTACGGAGGGAGCGGTCTCTGCGGAAAGCAGACTCAGCGGCTCAGAGTAACTCAGCGAGTCAGGCAGCGTCTCTGGAGAAAAGGAATAGGTGGATAGAAATCATGGTTGATTTTGATCAGCACCACTTTTTGATCAGCATCACTTTCTTGCAATGACTACATGTTTCTTGATTTCCTTAACAGAAAAAAAGTATTGATTCTTTTTAATATGGTCAACAATTAATCGTGGGTAGAGAATTATAAAGATTCTGGTCTCTGTCCTCAACAGCCAAGTCCTCATGTTAAGCCTATAATTCATTTCTGCACACCTCGCCCAACCAGAAGAACGGTCACCCCTGGAACCACCCTGTGGATTGAAAGATGCAGCATGAAAATAGGCCCTTCGGCCCACTGAGTCCAGGCTGACCATCTATCACCCATTCACAGTAGTTCGAAATGATCCCACTTTCGTGTACACTGCTTACACATGAGGGTCAATTTAATGGGCCTACAAACCAGCACATCTTTGGGATGTGGGATGGAACCAGAGCACCCAAAGGAAACCCACGCAGTCACAGGGAGAACATGCAAACTCCACACAGTCAACACCCGAGGTCAGGATCAAACTCTCTGGCACAGTGGGGTAGCAGCTCTAACAGCTGTTCTGCAACAACTTTGTTTCAATGTCATCAACTCTCATGAGTTTTCAGGCTGCAGAATTTGAGCACCGGTCAGTCAGCGAGCTCTCCAAGAACTAACCTCGTCTTCTGTTAATGTTGATAAATGGGTTCTTTAGGAGAAGGAAAAGAAGAAAGAGGACCTGAAGCAGCTGAAGAAGCTGAAGAGGATGGAAATAATGAACAAACTGAACCGCCTAAAGGAGATAACTGGGAATGAAACCATTGGTTTCAATGAGGAGCACCTGGAGGAAGACTTCAACCCAGCCAAGCACGACCAGCTCATGCAGGTCTGTATCGGGCAAAGTAAACCGCGCCTTGTAGAGACGCTTCATAGAGTCATACTGTGAGGAAACAGTCCCTTCGGCCCAACTGGCCCCATCTACACTAGTCCCACAGGCCTATGTTTGCCCCATATCCCGCCAAACCTACCCTGTCCATGTACCTGTATAAATGTTTCTCAAATGTAACAATAGTTGCTGCCTCATCTACCTTTTCCAGCAGCTCGTTCCACACACCCACCACCCTTTGAGTTAAAAAAAAAGTGACTCCCTCAAGTTCCTATTAAAGCTTTCCCCCCCCCCCTTTACCTTAAATCTATGTCCCCTGGTTCTCTATTCCCCTACCCTGGTACGGTAGTTTACTCGATCTATTCCTCTCATGGAGTTGTAAGATTACCTCTCATCCTCCTGTGCTCCAAGGAATAGAGTCCTCGCCTACTCAACCTCTCCCTGCAGCTGAGGCTCTCGGGCCCAGCCAACATCCCCGTAAATCTTCCCCGCACCCTTTCCAGCTTGACGACATCGCAAAGAGAAATAGAGCTTTTGTAACCGGGAAAACTATTTTATTCCTGCTCTGCAGCGATTCTTCAATGATGACTATTACGGAGTCGAAGATGAACAGAAGCCACAGTTTGAGAATGAGGAGGAATTTGGAGGTAATGTATCTTCCACTGGAAACTTAATTGAAAGATCTAAATTAAATGCAGCCTCTTGTGTTCTTTTGTCTGTTGGTGGAGGAAGCTGTGAATGGAATGATGGTGAGGACAAGTTGCATTCAGTCTCAATTCTCATCTATATTTGCTGTGGAGAGCAACATAGATGTTAGGGAACTCTGGGCAATTAATAGAGTTGAGGAGAGTCCACATTACAGAAGAGGAAGATAGACACAAAATGCTGTATTAACTCAGCAGGACAGGCAGCACCCCTGGATAGAAAGAGTGGGTGACGTTTCGGGCCGAGAACCTTGAAGTGCTGGCTTAAAATGCCGTTATTGGAAGGGATTGAGGGACATGTATTTGGAAAGGCAATGGCTCATGAAAGATAGTCAGCATGGCTTTGTGTGTAGGAAAACATGCCTCACAAATTAGGTTTTTTTTAAAAAAGAGGTGACGAAGATAATGGATAAGTTCAGTATGTTTGATGTTGTCTACATGGACTTATCAAGGCTTTTGACAGGGTAACACCTGCAAGGCCGGTCTGGAGGTGTGTAGGAACAACTGCAGATGATGGTTTATACATTAAGCCACATTAAGTTAACTGTAATCTAATAAGGCCGCATCCAAGAAACTTCAATTAGATATATTTCAAAATGTACATTATTTTGTTAAAATAGCCCTCATGACTTCCTAATGTTTTAATTGTGGCCGTCAGTCGGGGAGGATTATTTCATTGAATCTTCTTTTACTCTTTGGTATTTTAAATACGTTCATTTTAAGATTAAAATAAAGTAATAAAAGATGAACAAAAACATATTAATAAAGATAAAAGGTAGACAAAAATGCTGGAGAAACTCAGCGGGTGAGGCAGCATCTATGGAGCAAAAGAAATAGGCGACATTTTGGGTCGAGACCCTTCTTCAGGACTGAAGAGGGTCTCGACCCGAAACGTCGAGACCCTTTAGGCGACCCTTTTTCGCCCTATTTCCTTCGCTCCATAGATGCTGCCTCACCCGCTGAGTTTCTACAGCATTTTTGTCTACCTTCGATTTTCCAGCATCTGCAGTTCCTTAAATAAAAATAAAAGGATTTGTTCTACAAAATTTGGATTCATTCAATAGGCCGCACCTAATGGCCTAGAAGGCTGCATGTGGCCTTAATGCCGCAGGTTCCCCATCCCTGGTTTATACCAAAGATAAACACAAAATGCTGGAGTAACTCAGCGGGTTAGGGGATAAGGAATAGGTGACGTATCAGGTCGAGACCCTTCTTCAGTCACGGAAGGGTCTCAACCTGTGCCACAGGGATCAGTGCCGGCCCGAGTGTGTTGGTTACTTAAATTAACGATTATGATGTGGGTGGCATGATTGGTAAGGTTTGCAGATGCAAACACACAAAGTAGGTTTGTGGCACGCACTGTCGGGTGGGCGTGGAGGCAGTGGCATTTAAGAGGCTTCTCTAATTTAAGAATTAGATACGCAGGGAATGTAAAGATAGGAATCACATTCAGGCAAGGAAGATCAATTTCACCATGGATGTTGTAGACCTGGTCAAGAGCTGTACTGTTTGACGGTCTATGTTTAAAATGCTGGAGTAACTCAGCGGGACAGGCAGCATCTCTGGAGAGAAGGAATGGGTGACTTTTCAGGTCGAGACACTTCTTCAGACTGACTTGACTTTGAGCGGACTTTACAGTATCTTGCACTAAACGTTATTCCCTTTATCATAAGTGATAGGAGCAGAATTAGGCCATTCGGCCCATCAAGTCTACTCTGCCATTCAATCATGGCTGATCCATCTCTCCCTCCTAACCCCATTCTCCCGTCTTCACCCCATAACCCCTGACACCCATCACTCATGTGTCTGTACAATGTGGATGGCTCACTTGTAATTGTGTATTATCTTTCTGCTGACTGGTTAGCATACAACAAAAGCTTTTCACTGTACACGAGACAATAAACAACAGTCAAACTCAGCAAAAAAAGTCTATATCCAACTGACCTTATTGGTAAAGAAGAATACATAAGATGAAACTTTAGCAACAGAAATAAAGAATATGTTTTTAGTGCACTAAAATGTTTTAAATCTAATCTAATTGAAGTTCCTGTTTATTGTTCCACCAGATGAGTGGAACTGGGACACATGGACTGGGAAGGAAGCAGACTGGACAGAGAGAGGGGGAGAAGACCAGTGGCCAGAAGAGAGTTGTGAACCACACTGTGATGATCCAGATTTCATTGTAAGCCAAACTCCCAGTTCAATGAATTAACATTGCCACAAAATTGCGTTACCAGGAATTTTTTTAACTTTTTTAGAAATTGACCACTTTGGGCATTAGAAATCAAATGTGTAGTTCGTGCAGAGTATTATACTGATTGTAGCATGTGCACCTTTTTCCGACAAAGATAAGTTCATAAGTGATAGGAGCAGTATTCGGCCATTGGGTCCATCAAGTCTGCTCCGCCATTCAATCATGGCTGATCTATCTTTCTCTCTTAACCCCATTCTCCTGCCTTCTCCCCATAACCCCTGACACCCGTAGTAATCAAACCTGTAAGTGTACAAGTTGGGGTTTCTATGTTTAGTCTTCTTGTCGAGTCCACACACAAGATTAGAAGTTGTTCTGCCAGAGCTGAACACACTTCTCGGCATCTGCATGCAATGGTGTCTGTCTTGTGCTTCTTGTGCGTGCTGGTGGAAAGAAACAGATCCGCGACGTGAATGCTCTTTCCTTGACCCCTCTAAATTTAGTCCAGTTTAGAGATACAGCGCGGAAACAGGCATTTCCGCCCACCGGGTCCACACTGACCAGTGATCCCCGCACACTAACACTAGGGACAATTTTTACATTTACCAAGCCAATTAACCTACAAACCTGTACGTCTCTGGAGTGTGGGAGGAAACCGAAGATCTCGGAGAAAACCCACCCAGGTCACGGGGAGAACGTACAAACTCCGTACAGCCAGCGCCCGTAGTCGGGATCGAACCCGGGTCTCCGGCACTGCATTCGCTGAAAGGCAGCAACTCAACTGCTGTGCCACCCTGACCGCCCTGCAGACTGCCTTATGTCTTGCGGTCTTGGCGCATGGAGAGCCCTTGGTCACAACACTTGGCAAAGGAACAGTACGAGGGAGATTGTGATCCTTCTCTTTACTTTTGCTGCGAATGAGAACCTTTATCAGGAGTCATCTGTACAATGAGAGATTGCTCATGTGTGAGTGCCAGCCTTGGATGGCAGCAGGGTCAAAACCGCTCATCCGATGCTGGCACGTGCAAGCTTCCTGTCTTGGTGGCATGCAGACTGGGCAGCTCCCAGACTGGTAAGGTATGAAGGTCATTCTGCAGTGAGCTTGCCCACACTGATTCTCCATTCCTACAGCCTCAGAATAAAAGGACGTACCTTTAGAAAGGAGATGAGGAGGAATTTATTCATTCAGAGGGGGGTGAAACTGTGGAATACATTGCCACAGACGTATGTGGAGGCCAAGTCAATGGATATTTTTAAGGCGGAGATGACAGATTCTCAATTAGCGTCAGGGGTTATGCGGAGAAGGCAGGAAAATGGGGTTGAGAGGGAAAGATAGGTCAGCCATGATTGAATGGCGGAGTAGACTTGATGGGCCGAATGGCCTAATTCTGCCTCTAGAACCTATGAACATGAACCATTACTGCTTTCATCGAGTTTGCTCCTGAAGAATAAGCTCGTGGGTCATCCATCCCTCAGCAACCTTTCCCCATGGACCATGAATCGCAGAAGAGAGACAGAAAGTTGTGGGGGTGCAACGTGGTGGAGAGTTAAGGGTCTGTCCCTCTGTACGAGCTAATTCAAGAGTTCTCCCGAGTTTTCCCTGATTCGAACTCGGAGAATTACGGTAATGGCCGCTCGTAGGTACTTGGGGCTCTCGTGGACATTTTTCAACATGTTGAAGAATCTTCACGAGTCTTCCCGAGCTTACCGCGTTTCCCTTGTACCTGCCGTTAACGTTACGAGCCGCTAAGAGACGTCCCATGCTCCGACGTACCCGCTATGTACATTCTACGTGCTTACCATGAGTTTGATTTTTTTTTAAACTCGGGAGAGCTCTTGAATTACCTCGTACAGTGGGACAGCCCCTTTATTATCTCTGTACTGTGATCAGAGCATAAACACTGGGGCGGCACAGTGGCGTAGCGGTAGAGTTACTGCCTGACAGCGGCAGAGACCCTGGTTCCATCCAAACTACGGGTGTTGACCGGACGGAGTTTGTACGTTCTCCCCGTGACCGCGTGGGATTTCCCGGGTAGCCGGTTCCCTCACACATTCCAAAACGTACAGGTTTGTAGTTCAGTTGGTTTTGCTAAATGATTGTAAATTGTCCCTAGTGTGTAGGATAGTGCTAGTGTATGGGGATCGCTGGTCGTCACGGACTCGGTGGGCCGAAATGCCTGTTTCCATGCTGCATCTTTAAACTAAACTAAACTGGCATCTAAGAAGGCACACCAACCCCTCTACCTCCTGAGAAGAGTGAGGACATTTGGCATGTCTCCAATCATCTTTCAAACTTCTGCTGATGCACCGTATAAAGCATATGGTTGGGTTGCATCAAAGCTTGGTTTCAGAACAGCTGTGGCCAAGACCGCAAGATGTTGCAGATATTTCTCAATGTAGCCCAGTCCATGACACAGACCAGTCTTCCCACCATGGACTCCATCTACACCTCATGATGCTTTGGGAAAGCAGTCAAACTGATCCCACGCCGGTCTTTCCTTCTCCCTCCTCCTGCCTAAAAGTACAGTAGCTTGAAAGCGTGTACTACCAGACTCGGAAACAGCTTCTTCCCCTCTGTTATCAGGCTTCTGACTAGTCCTTCCATTAACTAGGACACTGGCTATTTCACCTCTACCCCATTGCGGATATTGGACTTTGTCTGTGGAACTGATGCGCTACAATGCTGAGAACTATATTCTGCACTCTGTATCTTCCCCTTTGTTCTACCTACTGTACTAGAGTTTGATTATATTTATGTATAGTGCATTTGATCTGCTTGGATAGTCTGCATTACAAAACCTTTCACTGTACCTCGATACATGTCGCAATAATAAACCTATACCTTTCACAGATGGATGCAGATTATGATCCCAGTCAGACGGTGGTCCCCTCCAAGAAGAAAAAGAAACAAGATGTTCCGCTCATGGGCAAGAAAAGACGGAAATCTAAATTTGCAGAGGCAGTTTGCAAGATGAAGCCAGCTTTTGATCCAAGTAAGACTCTCAGGTGTGAGTGATCCTTCTAACCACACAACTGATGGTAGCTCATCTCTCCTTGGTGAATGTCTATTATGCCTTCATGGTTAAAACTGAACTAGTGTTTACTGAGAAGGTTGCAGCAGAAAAAAAGCACCCTGATTGTCCGACTGAATAAAGACTGGATGTCTTGTAATATGGTGCTGTGATGGGAGATGAGCAATGGAGAGATTCGGGGGTAGAATGGCTATGGAAGGATATGGACCATGAGTCGTTTACATTTTAGCTCAGATTTAGTTTACATTTTAGTTTCGAGATACAGCATGGAAATAGGCCCTTCAGCCCACCGAGTCCGTGCCGACCAATGATCAAGTAATAGGAGGTAGACAAAAATGCTGCAGAAACTCACCGGGTGAGGCAGCATCTACGGAGCGAAGGAATAGGTGACGTTTCAGGTCGAGACCCTTCTTCAGACTCGGCCCGAAATGTCACCTATTCCTTCGCTCCATAGATGCTGCCCCACCCGGTGAGTTTCTGCAGCATTTTTGTCTACCTTCGATTTTTCCAGCACCTGCAGTTCTTAAACACAATGATCACGTAATGGTCTGAAGAAGGCTCTCAACCCGAAACATCTCATATTCCTTTTCTCCAGAGATGCTGTCTGACCCGCCGAGTTACTTTGGCTTTTTGTGTCTATCTTCGGTGTAAACCATCATCTGCAAATCCTTGCTACACATTACCTGTGTACTAGTCCTATCCTACATACTAGGGACAATTTACAGAGGGGCCTATTAACTTACAAACCCGCACGTCTTTGTATTGTGGGAGGAAACCGGAGCACACGGAAAAACCCCACGTGGACACAGGCAGAATGTACAAACTCCATACAGGCAGCAGAGACAGTCAGGATGAAACCTGGGTCTCTGGCGCTGAAAGGCAGCAACTCTACCGCTGCACCACCCTGTGAGATCAGGTCTGGCACAGATATTGTGGGCTGAATGGCCTGTTCCTTTGCTGTACTCTTCTGTGTTCAGTGCCTTCCATTATGTGAGGAATCTACTCCATCTTTTTGGTTGTGCTGTCTCTTGAATTTGACCTTCAATATCTGAGGTGTGAAACACTTTGGGAAGTTCAATACTAACGTTATACACAGACACCTTGGGAGTGTTGCTGTACAGGTGCCTCGGGATGCAAATTCTTTGCTCCCTCAGAATGGAGAAGCAGGTGGACAAGTGAAGATGGCACTCAGCGGGCTTGCCTTCATAGGACAGGGCATTGAGTATATGAAATGAAAAGGAAAGTGGTGAAATCATTGGACAAAGTCAGCATGGATTTACAAAAGGTAAATCATGTCTGACGAATCTTATAGAATTTTTCGAGGATGTAACTAGTAGCGTGGATAGGGGAGAACCAGTGGATGTGGTGTATCTGGACTTCCAGAAGGCTTTCGACAAGGTCCCACATAAGAGATTAGTTTACAAACTTAAAGCACACGGCATTGGGGGTTCAGTATTGATGTGGATAGAGAACTGGCTGGCAAACAGGAAGCAAAGAGTAGGAGTAAACGGGTCCTTTTCACAATGGCAGGCAGTGACTAGTGGGGTACCGCAAGGCTCAGTGCTGGGACCCCAGCTGTTTACAATATATATTAATGATCTGGATGAGGGAATTGAAGGCAATATCTCCAAGTTTGCGGATGACACTAAGCTGGGGGGCAGTGTTAGCTGTGAGGAGGATGCTAGGAGACTGCAAGGTGACTTGGATAGGCTGGGTGAGTGGGCAAATGTTTGGCAGATGCAGTATAATGTGGATAAATGTGAGGTTATCCATTTTGGTGGCAAAAACGGGAAAGCAGACTATTATCTAAATGGTGGCCGACTAGGAAAAGGGGAGATGCAGCGAGACCTGGGTGTCATGGTACACCAGTCATTGAAAGTGGGCATGCAGGTGCAGCAGGCAGTGAAGAAAGCGAATGGTATGTTAGCTTTCATAGCAAAAGGATTTGAGTATAGGAGCAGGGAGGTTCTACTGCAGTTGTACAGGGTCTTGGTGAGACCACACCTGGAGTATTGCGTACAGTTTTGGTCTCCAAATCTGAGGAAGGACATTATTGCCATAGAGGGAGTGCAGAGAAGGTTCACCAGACTGATTCCTGGGATGTCAGGACTGTCTTATGAAGAAAGACTGGATAGACTTGGTTTATACTCTCTAGAATTTAGGAGATTGAGAGGGGATCTTATAGAAACTTACAAAATTCTTAAGGGGTTGGACAGGCTAGATGCAGGAAGATTGCTCCCGATGTTGGGGAAGTCCAGGACAAGGGGTCACAGCTTAAGGATAAGGGGGAAATCCTTTAAAACCGAGATGAGAAGAACTTTTTTCACACAGAGAGTGGTGAATCTCTGGAACTCCCTGCCACAGAGGGTAGTCGAGGCCAGTTCATTGGCTATATTTAAGAGGGAGTTAGATGTGGCCCTTGTGGCTAAGGGGATCAGAGGGTATGGAGAGAAGGCAGGTACGGGATACTGAGTTGGATGATCAGCCATGATCATATTGAATGGTGGTGCAGGCTCGAAGGGCCGAATGGCCTACTCCTGCACCTAATTTCTATGTTTCTATGTTTCTATGAATTCATTAAAGTCTGAATTGAGTTCATTGAGTTTGAGGAAGGGTCTCGACCCAAGACGTCATCCATTCCTTCCCTCCAGAGATGCTGCTTGTCCCGCTGAGTTACTCCAGCATTTTGTGTCCATCATTGAGTGTAGGAGTTGGGATGTCATATTGCAGCTGTCCAAAAATGGCCAGGCTGCATTCGGAGTATTGTGTGCAATTGTGTTTGCGACAATACAGAAGGATGTGGTGAAGTTCAGAAGAGTGCAGATAAGATTCACCGAGATGTTGCCTGAAAATACAGGGCTTTACTTACTTCACAGACTGGCTTTACCCAGTCTGATGAAGGGTTTCGGCCTATTTCCTTCGCTCCATAGATGCTGCTGCACCCGCTGAGTTTCTCCAGCCTTTTTGTGTACCTTTAACTTATGAGAGTTTGGTTAGGCTGGTTTATTCTTACTATAATGTAGAATGCTGATGGGCATCCCTTATATGGGTTTATGAAATGATGAGTGACACTAAAGAAGGGTCTCGGCCCAAAACATCACCAATTCCCGCTGAGTTACAATTTTTGTATCTATCTTCGATTTAATGCAGCATCTGCAGTTCCTTCCGACACATTTCTCCTGCCCCATCTATGCTGGTCCCATATGCCTGCATTTGGCCCATATCTTGCTGAGTCCCATATGCCCATATTTGGCCTGTCCTGCTGAGTTACTCCAGCTTTTTGTGTCTAAGATAAGATGGATAGTCAGAACCTCTCCCAGATTCCCACGGGAGGGGTTCCCAGAAGGTATTGGGGGCCAAATCACTGGATGGATTTAAGAGAGAGTTAGATAGAGCTCTAGGGGCTAGTGGAATCAAGGGATATGGGGAGAAGGCAGGCAGGTTATTGATTGGGGATGATCAGCCATGATCATAATGAATGGCGGTGCTGGCTCGAAGGGCCGAATGGCCTCCTCCTGCACCTATTTTCTATGTATGAGCTCGGCCCGTGCGTTTGGGTGGTAAGGCCACTGCCACTGGGTTCAGTGTGGGGGCAGGGAGTTTAGTGATCGGGTGGGGAGGGAGAGTGGTTGGAAAGACCGCTTCACTAAGGGCGTCGAGGGCCTGTGGGGGAAGGCAGGAGAATGAAAATGTAGCAGCACTCTGCATCTGTGGAAAGAGGAAGTTAATGTTTGAGTCACAGACCTTTCACCAGAACTGGGAAAGGGAGAAGACGAGTTAGGTTTCATTTGCAGAGAGGGTGGGAGCAGAGAGCAGAGGCAATGGGATTACAGTACAGTTTGCATAATCCAGTCCCATTGTTCAAAACCCCCGATTATTTACCAAATCTGTAGCCTCCCTTTGATCTGGTATTTTGTTGGTTCACATGCTTGATCAATGGTGTTTTATCATTAATGTTTTATTATTATTAATGTTTAGTGTTTTCTGAGTCATTCGTAACTGTCACTGTATGTCATGTTGTTACTTGTGGGCGGAGCACCAAGGCAAATTCCTTGTATGTGAATACTTGGCCAATAAACTTACTTACTTACTTACCCTGCTGTGCACACTTTCTTTAAACTTGCTGGTGCCCCGTCTCTCAAGCTCCCTCTATACTCACTGGGTGAGTTTATTCAAGTTCAAGTTCAAGTTTATTGTCAAGCGTCCCTGATAGGACAATGAAACTCTTGCTTTGCTTCAGCACACAGAACATAGTAGGCATTGACTACAAAACACATCAATAAATAAACTGATAAAGTGGAAAATGACAGATAATGGGTTATTAATGTTCAGAGTTTTGTCCGAGCCAGGTTTAATAGCCTGATGGCTGTGGGGAAGTAGCTATTCCTGAACCTGGTTGTTGCAGTCTTCAGGCTCCTGTACCTTCTACCTGAAGATAGCAGGGAGATGAGTGTGTGGCCAGGATGGTGTAGGTCTTTGATGATACTGCCAGCCTTTTTGAGGCAGCGACTTCGATAAATCCATGGAAGGAAGGTCAGAGCCGATGATGGACTGGGCAGTGTTTACTACTTTTTGTAGTCTCTTCCTCTCCAGGGCGCTCAAGTTGCCGAACCAAGCCACGATGCAACCAGTTCTACCACTGTGTAGAGAATAAAGAGCTTTGGGTATTAACAGGATAGTATTCAATCTGTTTATCCCACAGTAGTGAAGTTGCGTGGGTGCTGGATTACCAGCGCTTTACTGTACTTGTGATAGGGTGAGGCAGGTACTACTTTGTTTTCTGTTCTTTCACATCAACGCATCTTTGCATTTTCTAGACTTCCTTATAGTCTCCCATAATTAGTGGGTTTTTTTAAGTTTTCTTTCCGGATTGGTTTTGGTGCATTTAAAGGATGGCTTGAAGCCAGAAAGAAAAAGGTAGCAGGCAGAATTGTGCATCACAGCAGCACGGCTGGTAGAGTTGCTGCCTCACAGTGCCCGTGACCCGGGTTTGATCCTGACCTCAGCTGCTCTCTGTGTGAAATTTGTACGCTCTCCTTCTGATGTTGGGGGAGTCCAGAACCAGGGGCCACAGTTTAAGAATAAGGGGTAAGCCGTTTAGAACGGAGACGAGGAAACACTTTTTCACACAGAGAGTGGTGAGTCTGTGGAATTCTCTGCCTCAGAGGGCGATGGAGGCAGGTTCTCTGGATGCTTTCAAGAGAGAGCCAGATAGGGCTCTTAAAGATAGCGGAATCAAGGGATATGGGGAGAAGGCAGGAACGGGGCACTGATTGGGGATGATCAGCCATGATCGCATTGAATGGCGGTGCTGGCTCGAAGGGCCGAATGGCCTACTCCTGCACCTATTGTCTTTTGTCTATTGTGATCACATGGGTTTCCTCCGGGTGCTTCGATTTCCTCCAACATCCCAAAGACAGGCAGGTTTGTAGGATAACACAAAATTGCTGGGGAAACTCAGCGGGTGCAGCTGCACCCGCTGAGTTTCCCCAGCAATTTTGTGTACCTTCGATATTCCAGCATCTGCAGTTCCCTTTTGAAGAGGTTTGTAGGATAAATGGCTTCAGTAAATTGCCCCCAGTGTGGATTGGAAAGTGGGATGATATAGAACTAGTGTGAACGGGAGATCGATGGTCTGCGTGGACTTGGTGTGCTGAATGTTTAGTTTAGAGATATTGCGCGGAAACGGGCCTTTTGTCCCACCGAGTCTGTGCCGACCAGTGATCCCCATACACTAGCACTATCCTACACACTAGAAGCCAATAAACTTACAATCCTGGACGTGTTTGGCATGTGGGAGGAAACTGGAGCACCTGGGGAAAACCATAGTCTGTATCGAACTCGGGTCTCTGGTGTTATAAGGCAGCAACTCTACCGCTGCGCCACCGTGCCACCCTAATGTCATGTTCCCGTACTGTATTTCTAAGCTAAACTAAGAAAAATAAATCACTAAAACATGGGGGGAAAGCACATTAACATAAGAGAAAAAGCAGGGCAGATCATGTAGTTTTGATTTACCTAACAACTCAGAGGAGCTGTGCTTGCCACTTTCATTTTGGTAAATTTGTTGATGTGGCATTTACCTTATCTCTTTTAATGTGTTTGACTTTTGACCAAATTGTTTTTTATTGCAGAGGACAAGACCTTTGAGCAGTACTTAGATGAGTATTACCAGCTGGATTATGAAGATATCATCGATGACTTGCCCTGCAGGTTTAAGTACAGATGGGTGTTGCCCAATGACTTTGGCCTCAGTACAGAAGAGGTATGCTTGAACTGTCAAACCCACAGCTCTTTAGCTGTGCAGATTGGAAAGCAACCAACAATAACGCTTAAAGTTAACGTTGACGTCTCCGGGCCTGTGCCCACTGGAGTATGGAAAGATGAGAGGGGGGGATCTCATTCAAGCTTACCAAATAGTGAAAGGGCTGGATAGAATGGATGTGGAGAGGGTGTTTCCACAAGTGGGAGTGACTAGAAGCAGAGGCCACAGCCTCAGTGTAAAAAGACGTTCCTTTCGGAAGGAGATGAGGGGGAATTGTTTTTTGTTAGTAGTTGGTGAATCTGTGGTATTCAAGACTTAAGTCGAGACTTAGAACTCATCTTTACTCTCAAGCCTTTCTTGACGTCCTCTGAGTGAGGGCTGTATTTATGTATGTACTTAATCTATGAACCACTGTTGTAGAAAGTTAGCACCTCCACCAATGTAAAGCACTTTGGCCAACGAGAGTTGTTTTTTTAATGTGCTATAGAAATAAAAGTGACTTGACGGAAGTGGCGGCGCTGTTAACAGCTGCGGCTCGCCTGCAGTCCGTCTGTCTTTACTTTTTTCTGTTGTTTTTTTTGTCTTGTTTTGGTTAAGTTTTAGTTTGTTGGGTTGTGTTAGGGGGGGGGGGAACATGTTCTCTGTCTCTTCCTTCGGGGGAATGCGACTTTTTCGTGTCGTATCCCCCTTCTCTGCCTCCGTCTGCGCTGAGGCCTAATGGCGGAGCTGGCGGCCTCCAGCCTGCGACTGACCCCGAGGCTCCAGTGGCAGAGCCAGCCAGGACTCACCAACGAGAGGCTGGCCGTCTTCGGGGCTGAGGCAGCGGTGGCCCGACTTGCTGGTGCGGCGTTCTGGCTTTCGGCGGCGGCTTGGAGTTGATGCAGCGGGGCTCGGAGCTGAGACTGCGGGACCCGGAGCTGGGGCGGCGGCCCTGAGCGGAGACTGCGGGACCCGGAGCTGGGGCGGCGGCCCGGAGCGGAGACTGCGGGACTCGGAGCTGGGGCGGCTGCCCGGAGCGGAGACTGCGGAACCCGGAGCTGGGGCGGCGGCCCGGAGCGGAGACTGTGGGACCCGGAGCTGGGGCGGCGGCCCGGAGCAGAGACTGCGGGACCCGGAGCTGGGGCGGCAGCCCGGAGCGGAGACTGCGGGACCCGGAGCTGGGGCGGCGGCCTGGAGCTGGGGCGGCTGCCCGGAGCTGATGCTGTGGCGGGCCGTCTCGGAGCGGAGACGGCGTTCCGGCTTTCGGCGGCGGCGACATCACCACGGAGGTCCGCTGGACTAGAGGGCGGCATCTCCGGCCTGGATCGATCGCCTCAGCGCAGAGGGAGAACAAGGAGGGAAGAGACGGAGACTAAGACTTTGCCTCCATCACAGTGAGGATGTGCTTGGTGAACTCACTGTGGTGGATGTTTAATTTGTGTTTATTGTATGTTTTGTTTTTATTGTTACTGTGTATGACTGCAGGCAACATAATTTCGTTCAGACCGAAAGGTCTGAATGACAATAAAGGAATCTAATCTAATCTAATCTAATCTAAAACTTGATTCATTGTCACAGACGGCTGTGAAAGTCCAGACATTGGGTCTTTTTTAAGGCAAAGATTAACAGATTCTTGATTAGGACGGGTGTCAGGGGTTATAGGGAGAAGGCAGGAGAATGGGGTTGAGAGGGAAAGATAGATTAGCCATGATTGAATGGAGGAGTAGACTCGATGGGCCGAATGGCCTGGTTCTGCTCCCACGGCCCATGAAATATGAAAGCTTCAGGCACGATGACCTACAAATATCAGGTTATCATGTAGAGTTTGCAGACGTGTTGTGAGAGCTTGGAGTTGCAAGGATGCTCAACTCTGAGACACAAGGTCTTTGTGGAGTGGAGGGCCTTTTGATAGAACGGAAATAAAGGGATTTAGTGGGAAAGAGTTCCACAAAAGCAAGAATTTATTGACAAAAAATGTGCGTCATTGTCCTATCTACTGTTCTCCTTCACCCTTCCAACCACTGCCATGCTTTCTACTATCTGACCCGATAAGTTCTGTCCTACTGTATATCTAGGAAAGAACTGCAGATGCTGGTTTAAATCAAAGGTGGACACAAAATGCTGGAGCAACTCAGCAGGACAGGTAGCATCTCTGGAGAGAAGGAATGGGTGACGTTTCTAGTCGAGACCTGTCTGAAGAAGGATCTCGACGCGAAACGTCACCCATTCCTTCTCTCCGCAGATGTTGCCTGTCCCGCTGAGCTACTCCAGCATTTTGTGTTTATCTACTCAATCTCTGACTCTACCGCTGTGCATCTTCCTCTGACCGGCTCTCAGTCTCTCCTTATGTGATACTGAGCCCAATTTTGTCTTTGTAAAGTTCCTGTTGACAATCTCACGAAATGGAAAGTATAGCTCATACGTTCATAAGTGATAGGGGCAGAATTAGGCCATTTGGCCCATCGAGTCTACTCCGCTATTCAATCATGGCTGATCTATCTTTCTCTCCTAACCCCATTCTCCTGCCTTCTTCCCATAACCCCTGACACCCGTACTAAACAAGAATCTATCTATCTCTACTTTAAAAAATATCCACTGACTTGGCCTCCACAGTCTCCTGTGGCAAAGAATTCCACAGATTCACCACCCTCTGACTAAAGAAATTCTTTATAATGTAAGTCTGAGTTACTGCGTGCTTAGAAAGTCCAAAACACTGGTGGTCTGACCACTGGAATAACTTTGATTAAAATATTCATTGCTATTAATTGAGTAAAACAAAGGAAATTTGTATACAAAAGCCCAGTAGTGGCTTTAGGCAAAAATACAACCTTTTTTGCCTTTTCTGCTTCCTAAGAGTACAGAGTGTTTTATAGTCTTGTGTCCCAAACAGAAACATTAAATTCTTACTTGCAGCAGCACAACGGAATATGTAAATAATATTGTAAACAAAAAAAGTATTTTTGTAATATCTGTGTGTGTGTGCACACGCGCGCGCGCACACACACACACTCACACACGCACAGGTACATATACATATAAATATACAAGCACACACTTGCGCGCGCACACACACACTCGCACACACACACTCGCACACACACACTTGCACACACACTCACACATTCACGCACACTCATACATTAAAAACAAACAATAATATTGCAAGAAGACAAATCCAATGCCCCCAAGTCTATGTAGATCTGGGCTTATCTGGAGGTTGGAGTATTGAATGTAATATCCTGATAGCTGTAGGGAAGGAGCTGGTCCTGAACCTGGACCCAGTTTTCAGGCTTCTATATCTTCTTCCCGATGGCAGCGGTGAAATGAGAGCGTGGTCAAGGTGGTGTGGGTCTCTGATGATGCTGGCTGCCATTTTGAGGCAGTGACTCCTGTAGATCCCTTCGAAGGTGGGGAGGTCAGTACCCGTGATGGACCGGGCAGTGTTCACTGCTTTTTGCAGTCTCCTTCGCTCCTGGATGTTCAAATTGCCGAACCAGGTTGTAATGCAACCAGTTAATATGCTCTCTACTGTACACCTATAGAGTTTAAGACAGGTGTTGAGGACACTAGTGGCTGCACTGCTGTGGTAGATCCCCAGATGTTGCATTCAGGTTCCCCTTTAATAAGTGGGCTGGTAGAACTGCCAAAGAACCTGGAAATTATCATACTTGCTGGATTTTACTTTAGTTTTTAAAGAAATTTGGCATGTCCAGAAAGTGATTCCAGATTTCTTGATCAATTCACAGTGGCGCTGCTGGTAGAACTGCTGCCTCAGGCCCCTCTTCGATCCTGATGTTTGCTGCTGTCTACGTGGAGTTTGCACGTTCTCCCTGTGCCCGCATGAATTTCCTCTGGTACTTCAAAGATGTGCGGATTCGTCGTTTAATTGGCCTCTGTAAATTGCCCCCAGTGTGTAGAGAGGGGATGAGGAAGTGGGATAACAGAGAACAAGTGTGAATAGGTGATTGTTGGTCGGCGTGGGCCGAAGGGCCTGTTTCCATGCTGTGCCTCTAAATGTTAAATGAGCATCAGCAACTGTATCCCCACTCATTTATTTGTAACCTACTGCTATGCTGTGATAGGTGATCAGTAAATTAGTTTCTGCTGACAGCATCGTTATTGTGTGTAAATAACAAAAAGATTCTCGGGTCACAAACGCATATTAACAAATTTAGGTTGAATTTCTTATCTCCAAATCTACTGTTGAAAACTTTGCACTTTTGTTATCTGCAACTTCTCTGTAGCGCTATTCGGCACTGTTTCCTTTCTCCTTTTTCCACTCCTGGTGCAGTCAGTGCAGGCTATATAATTGTACTTGTTTTTGAGATGATATGCCTGGATAGTATGCAAAACAAAGAATTTGTATACTACCTCTTTTAGACAATAGACAATAGGTGCAGGAGTAGGCCATTTGCCCTTCGAGCCAGCACTGCCATTCAATGTGATCATGGCTGATCATCCCCAATCAGTACCCCGTTCCTGCCTTCTCCCCATATCCCCTGACTCCGCTATTTTTAAGAGCCCTATCTAGCTCTCTCTTGAAAGCATCCAGAGAATCTGCCTCCACCGCCCTCTGAGGCAGAGAATTCCACAGACTCACCACTCTCTGTGAGAAAAAGTGTTTCCTCGTCTCCGTTCTAAATGGCTTACTCCTTATTCTTAAACTGTGGCCCCTGGGTCTGGACTCCCCCAACATCGGGAACATGTTTCCTGTCTCTAGCGTGTCCAAACCCTTAACAATCTTATATGTTTCAATGAGATATCCTCTCATCCTTCTAACCTCCAGAGTGTACAAGCCCAGCTACTCCATTCTCTCAGCATATGACAGTCCCACCATCCCGGGAATTAACCTTGTAAACCTACGCTGCACTCCCTCAATAGCAAGAATATCCTTCCTCAAATTAGGGGCCCAAAACTGCACACAATACTCCAGGTGTGGTCTCACTAGGGTTTTCTGTAGGTTTAGAGCGATTATAGGCCAAACATGGGCACTTGGGACCAGCTTATATGGGCGCCAGGGACAGCATGGATGAGTTGGGCCGAAGAGCCTGTTTCCGTGCTGTATGACTGACAATAATCATCCAATATCAATACATTGTTACATAGCTTTGGGGCCAGTGTGTCTTCAAAAGACATTTGGATGGGCCCATGGATGGATAGGTTTAGAGGGATATGACTCAAACAGGGCAGGTCGGACTAGTGTAGATGGGACATCTTGGTCGGCATGGGAAAGTTGGGCTGAAGGGCCTGTTTCCATGTTCCTCTATGACTCTTAACTTCATGACCAAATCTGCAACAATAACTATTTGTCTCTGCATTTCAGATTTTGGCAGCAGATGATAAAGAACTGAATGCTTGGTGTTCGTTAAAGAAAACCTGTCAGTTCAGGTCAGTCAAAACTTATTTTACTGGATGCTATCTTTATAGGGCGTCACAGTATCGCAGCGGTAGAGTTGTTGCCTTACAGCACCAGGGACCCGGGTTTGATTCTGACTACAGGTGCTGTCTGTACAGAGTTTGTATGTTCTCCCCGTGACCTGCGTGGGTTTTCTTCGGGAGCTCCGGTTTCCTCTCACACTCCAAAGATGTGCATGTTTGTAGGTTAGTTGTACAAATTGTCAATTGTCCCTAGTGTGTGTGTGTGTGTTCATGTGCGGGGATTGCCGGACAGCGAGGACTCGGTGGGCCAAAGGGCCTATTTCCGTGCAGTATCTCTAAATTAAACTAAACTAACTGCAGATTATAACATCAAAACAAAACACTGTTATAAGCAGAATGCAGGGCAATACAGTGGGACAATGCCAGAGTTGCTACTTTATAGTGCCAAAGTCCCAGCTTCGATCCTAATTATGGGTGCTGTCTGTACGGAGTTTGCACGTTCTCCCTGTGACTGTATGGGTTCTCTCTGTATATTCCAGTTTCCCCCCACATTCCAGAGATGTACAGGTTTATAGGTTAATTGGCCAGTAAATTATCACAAGTGTGCAGGATAGAACGAGTGTGAACGTCGGCATGGACCCAGTGGGCCGAAGGGCCTGGTTCCATGCTGTATCACTAAACTGCATGATCACATTCCTAACTTCTGCAAGGGTCCAGACTTGCATCATTCCCAGTTATTTTCCCGGGCATACTTGGAATTTCCTATAAGCGATTTATTTATTACTGTAAATACGTTTAGTGTTCCAGACAGATTAGGAAGAACCCTGGTCCTTGCTGAATTAGTTGATCTTTGTGGTGCCATATCTTCACAGGAGAGCTTATAATATGCAATAACGTACTTTTAGCTTTGGACATCTAAATTTAGTGAGAACTGCATGGACAGGGCGGCATGGTGCCTTATTGTGCCAGAGTCCCGGGTTCCAACCTGACTACGGGTGCTGTCTGTACGGAGTTTGTACCTTCTCCCCATGACCACGTACGTTTGCCCCAAGTCAAGTCAAGTCAAGTTTATTCGTCACATACACATACGAGATGTGCAGTGAAATGAAAGTGGCAATGCTCGCGGACATTGTGCAAAAAAACAAACAAACAAACTACAAACAGAATGGAACAGAATCACATTTACATATATTACATATTTATGGGAGGAAAGAAAAAGGAAAAAAACAGCAATTAAAAAAAAACACCACACAACAGTAAAATGGTTCAGTAAAGTTAGTCCCTGGTGAGATAGGAGTTTACAGTCCTAATGGCCTCTGGGAAGAAACTCCTTCTCATCCTCTCCGTTCTCACAGCATGGCAACGGAGGCGTTTGCCTGACCGTAGCAGCTGGAACAGTCCGTTGCTGGGGTGGAGGGGGTCTCCCATGATCTTGTTGGCTCTGGAGTTGCACCTTCTGATGTATAATTCCTGCAGGGGGGTGAGTGTAGTTCCCATAGTGCATTCGGCCGAACGCACTACTCCCTGCAGAGCCTTCTTGTCCTGGGCAGAGCAGTTCCCAAACCAGATTGTGATGTTTCCGGACAAGATGCTTTCCACAGCCGCTGAGTAGAAGCACTGGAGGATCCTCAGAGACACTCTGAATTTCCTCAATTGCCTGAGGTGGTAAAGGCGCTGCCTTGCCTTACTCAGGAGTGCTGCAGCGTGTGATGTCCATGTCATATCCTCAGAGATGTGGACTCCTAGGTATTTAAAGCAGCTCCCCCTATCCCCAGTATCCCCATTTATCTTCAATGGAGTGTATGTCCTCAGATGATGTGCCCTCCTAAAGTCCTAATGTGCTCTGGTTTCCTCCCACACTCCAAAGATGTACAGCTTTATAGGCTAGTGTTGCTTTGGTAAAAATCGTAACTAGTTGCCAGTGTGTAGGATGGTGCTCGCATACGGGGATCGCTGGTCGGCGCGGACTCGGTCGGCCGAAGGGCCTGTTTCTGCGCTGTATTTAAACTAAAACTGCACCAACACCTGCACATCAGCACACCTCTTAACTGCAAACCCAGTAAAAACACAATTTTCTATTTTCTCAGAACAGAGAAAGAAGAGGTACTTGACCTGAAGATTTACAAGAAGAAAGCACAGAATTCCTGGAAAAAACAGCAGACCTTTAAGTCTCTGGCGCTGCAGTAAGTGTCATCAGTCAGCAGTGTCAATACCATCAGTAGTCTTGATAATGACAGGAATCGGTTCAGAAAAAGGAAGTAGTGGCTTCTTGGGTGTTCACCACAATGACGGCATTGGTGCCGGCTTTTCTGGACTCGCATACAGGGTTTTTGTGGGGGGGGTGGGATAAAGAGTCATTATGCTTGATGCTCAGTTCTGTGACCTGCCTTCAAAGGAGTGTGCTCTATTTCTTTAGTCAAAGCAGCATACTCTGTCTAGTTTGGATTTCTCTTGTTCTTATTGTTGGCAAAATCTGGTAGTTTCAGTCATTTAAAAAATAGCTTTTAGGCAAATATTTCAGCTTTCATTTATAATATTGCCTGTTAATTATCTGCGCCAACACTTTATGTAGCAATGTTACAAAAGTTTGAGATTTTAAAAATCAAGTCTGCAATTTATCCCATCAGATAAAGCATAAAAATAAGTTTAATTTGACACCTAATTCACTTTCACATCTTCAGTATTAAAAAAAGTTATGGCCATTTTCATCCTCGGAAATTAGCATCTTGTTCCCTATTGATTTTCCATTGACTTAACACAAAAGCTGTGATCGAGGACAGTCTAAAGCCCATAACTTTATTAAAAATTAAGAGAACTGAAAGAAATGTTCAGTTATTATAGATTGAAGCATTCTGAAACAAATATTAAACAATCTTACTTGGATGACCTGAAATTAAAGCATATAATTAGTTAGTTACCCAATTGTAGCTAATTCCAAAATTCAATTACTAGATCTAAACATCTATCCATTTCTTAAGGAAAGATTAACATTTTTAAATAGCCTAAGTGTCCAAAGAACATTCAGACAAGAATTCACAATAAAACATGATTTTAAAATCTTATTGACGTTAATTTATAGGCCAAATGGAAGGAATTTAGTGTTCAATTGCTGTAAATTAATGGCCATTTAAATCAGCTTTCGTGGGATCGTGTGGAACACGATGGTTTGGAACGTTCCCATTGTGGTGAATTTGTACCCCATATGCCCAGAAAAATACTGCAGGATTTAATGGGCCGCCAAATCAGCTACTCGCAACATAAAATTTTGTATAAAGGGATCTTAAGAAGCACTTTTTAATGTAAAAATAAACAGCCTACCTTGCGTTGTCCCCTACATGAGATCCGTCCCGTTGGCGGTGGTCGCGGGTTTAGAGGATGACTTTTAACCTACTATAACAATTAAATAAACCAATATAGTTTAAAAATAGCTGCAGCGAACTAATGTCGCAGCGATTTTTCGTCATCAACTAAGTAGGCTGAACAACCTCGATTTGAATAGCCGAGAGACAATCGCGTTTTAAACCCGCACCCCTCTCAAAGGCGCCAAAATCACGCACATGGGCGGCGACAGACCTGCAGCGACGCTGAAGGTAAGTTTTGCAACATACCTACTTTATGAGCATTTTCGGGGTTGCATCATTGCAGCTCGTTGTTGTAACGCTCTGGGTGTTGAACATAGAACAGTACAGCACAGGCCCTTCGGCCCACAATGTCTGTGGTGAAAATGATGCCAAGTTACATTAATCTCCTCAGCCTGCACGTGATCCTTACCCCTCCATTCCCTGCATATCCATGGGCCTAACCAAAAGCCTCTTAAACGCTACTATCATATCTGCCTTCACTGCCACCCCTGGCAGTGCGTATTCGGCACTATTCTTCTTCTTCTTCTTTCGTGTGGCGTGCACAGCTTAAACTTGTTGGACAACTTGTACTACTTGATCTTCTGATTGTGCATGTCGAGTTGATTGCATTAGTCGAAACAGGGCGGACCATGTGAAGGTTGCAATCTTCCACCCCATTCGGCACTCTCTTTGTGAACAAATACTTGCCCCACACATCGCCTTTAAACTTTGCCCCTCTCGTCTAAAAGCTATGCCTTCTGGCCTTTGTCATTCCCATCCTCGGGAATAAGGTTCTGACTATCTACCTCTCATAATTTTATATATTTCTATCTGGTCTCTAAATCTAAATCTCTTATTAATGTTATTCAATTCAATTCTGTATTCTTTCTTAATGTGCTGCATTGGCAAGAAGCATTTCACTACACCTAGGTGTATGTGACCAATAAATAACCTTTGAACCTTTGGTCTTCGCTCCGCCTCTGAAGCTCCAGAAAAAACAATCCAAGTTTGTCCAACCTTTCCCCGCATTATCCCATTTACCTCATCGACTGGAGTGTTCATATCATTCCGTGTTTAACTAAAGTTGCATGCTTGACATATGAACTGTATGGTCGACAGAATTTTACCCAAGACTTTTTAAACAAAACAAATTTTCTGCCTAGGCTCTTCGGAATTGTCACTCTGACTTTTATTTTTATTGTTATTCTCATCAGCAGTTCAACTGAAATATTTAAATTCTTAGCATATAAATTGACATCTATCATTGATTGATTCGCATATCAGTGGACAGTGGAGACCCTCCTTCAGACTAGTTTGGGTGGAGAGAGGAGGAGAACTTTTTCAGGGTAGACGGTAGACACAAAATGCTGGAGTAACTCAGCGGGACAGTCTGAAGAAGGGTCTCGACCCGAAACCTCATCCATTCCTTCTCTCCAAAGATGGTGCCTGTCCCAGCTGAGTTACTCCAGCATTTTGTGTCTATCTTCGATTTAAACCAGCATCTGCAGTTCTTTCCTACACATTCTTCAGAGTACACATACCTCGAGGAGATTTTGCAGTGGAGCAGACAAAATGTGTAGGAAGGAACTGCAGATGCTGGTTTACAGTGAAGATATTATCTTTTATAACGCTCACCTTTTCACTCCATGTCTATTCAGTCTCTCTCAAACTCTCACACTCTTGCCGACCTTTACACACCCTAGCCCTTTGCTGGGCAGTTAATGGCCTCTGCTGCTAAAGCACAGAGCCTCTCTCCATGAGATATCCGTTAACCTTCAATTCACTATTATATTCACTATTAAATAGTGAATGTAACCTTCAATCCACTATTAATATCAATTGAATAATACAGATTGATTGATATTAATAGTGAATTGAAGGTTAAATTACTGACCCTTTAAAAAATGTTTTTCAATGTTTTTGTTCTGCAGGGAAGAAGAATCTCAGACTGACGAGGCTGCTGGCAGAGCCAAGATGGGCAAGAAGCGCAGGGATAAAGTGCAAACGGCAAGGCTGCTGGAGGAAGGAGTGGCAGCAGAGATGGAGAGCACGAATACCAGCCCGATGGGTGGGTGGCTGGAGGCCGGGATGGGTGGACCAGATGCTGAGGTGGATGAAGCCGTCCTGATTGGCAGCGTGAACGCAACGTCGGCGGCGGAGGAAGCACCGGGAACGT
Source organism: Amblyraja radiata (assembly GCF_010909765.2). Classification (NCBI taxonomy): domain Eukaryota; kingdom Metazoa; phylum Chordata; class Chondrichthyes; order Rajiformes; family Rajidae; genus Amblyraja; species Amblyraja radiata. The sequence continues at coordinate 17,830,532 of NC_045990.1, forward strand.
CCCCTGCTCCCCCAGCCGCCCTGGGGGAAAAGGCGGCGCAGCCCGCTAAGAAGAAGAAACTGCGAAGGAGAAACGTGCGGCTGGGCTCGCGGGTGAAGATGGGTGGCCGGGTGTTCAGTGGCTCCAGGCTGCAGGCGTACGGGCTGGACCCACGCAAGCTAAGATACAAGCTGATGAACAGAGGAAAGAAGAAACAAGGAAAGAAGCAAACAAGAGCCTGATTTATTGTTGATGAACAAGGTCATTTTGTGAAAAGTAAGCTGGTTTCTTCAATCATTATTTAGATTACTTTACCTCCTGTTACTGGCACATTTTGGTCCTTGTTCAATAGGAATTGTCTCTCAATGTCCCTTAAATGGGGAGTTTCGAGGGGTTTCTGCTTCATAGTGTCACGTCATGCTGCCCAAGATGCCCCATCTCAGCCACTCACATTTACCCGTGTTTGGTCCATATCCCTCTAAACCTTTCCTATCCATGGACCTGTCCAAATGTCAATAGACAATAGACAATAGATGCAGGAGTAGGCAGCACCGCCATTCAATGTGATCATCGCTGATCATCCACAATCAGTACCCCGTTCCTGCCTTCTCCCCATATCCCCTGGCTCTGCTATTTTTAAGAGCCCTATCTAGCTCTCTCTTGAAAGCATCCAGAGAACCTGCCTCCACCGCACTCTGAGGCAGAGTAATCCACAGAATTCTCTGCCTCTGTCCTTTAAACGTTGCTATTGTCCCTGCCTCAACTACCTCCTATGGTAGTGTTGCAAATACCATTTGTATGGAAGATAGACACAAAATGCTGGAGTAACTCAGCGGGACAGGCAGCATCTCTGTATAGAAGGAATGGGTGACGTTTCGGGTCAACACCCTTCTTCAGGTCCATTCCTTTCCTTCAGAGATGCTGCCTGTCCCACTGTGTTACTCCAGCATTTTGTGTCTATCTTCAGTATAAAGCACATCTCAGATCCGCAGACCCTCAGCACAGGAGCACCGCAAGGCTGCGCACCCTCCCCTCTCCTCTACTCTCTCTACACCAACGACTACACCACCACAGACACCTCTGTCAAGCTTCTTAAGTTTGCGGACGACACAACCCTGATTGGACTGATCCAGGATGGGGAGGAATCCGCATACAGACAGGAAGTGACACAGCTGGTGTCCTGGTGCCATCGTAACAACCTAGAGCTCAATGCTCTTAAGACAGTGGAATTGATTGTAGGCTTTAGGAGAGCTCCCCCTCCCCTGACCCCACTCACCATCAACAACACCACAGTCACATCTGTGGAGTCTTTTAAGTTCCTGGGAACCATTCAGATTCAGATTCAATTTAGATTGTCATTCTCAGTGTACAGTACAGAGACAACGAAATGCATTTAGCATCTCCCTGGAACAGCGACATAGCAAATGATTTAAATAAATAATAATAAGTGATAATAAGTGTCCGGGGGGTGGGGGGGTGATTGGCAGTCACCGAGGTACGTTGTTGAGTAGAGTGACAGCCGCCGGGAAGAAGCTGTTCCTGGACCTGCTGGTTCGGCAACAGAGAGACCTGTAGCGCCTCCCGGATGGTAGGAGGGTAAACAGTCCATGGTTGGGGTGAGAGCAGTCCTTGGCGATGCTGAGCGCCCTCCGCAGACAACGCTTGCTTTGGACAGACTCAATGGAGGGGAGCGAGGAACCGGTGATGCGTTGGGCAATTTTCACCACCCTCTGCAATGCCTTCCGGTCGGAGACAGAGCAGTTGCCATACCATACTGTGATGCAGTTGGTAAGGATGCTCTCGATGGTGCAGCGGTAGAAGTTCACCAGGATCTGAGGAGACAGATGGACCTTCTTCAGTCTCCTCAGGAAGAAGAGACGCTGGTGAGCCTTCTTGATCAGAGTTGAGGTATTGTGGGTCCAAGAGAGGTCATCGGAGATGTTGACTCCCAGGAACCTGAAGCTAGAAACACGTTCCACCTCCGTCCCGTTAATGTGGATGGGGGTGTGCGTGCCGCCCCTGGACTTCCTGAAGTCTACAATGAGCTCCTTGGTCTTCTTGGAGTTAAGGGCCAGGTTGTTGTCAGCGCATCATGCTGCTAAGTGCTGGACCTCCTCTCTGGACATCATCTCCAAGGACCTTAAATGGGGGGCTACCATCGACTCCACAGTCAAAAAGGCTCAACAGAGGATGTACTTCTTACGGCAGCTGAGGAAGCACAATCTGCCACAGCCAATTCTACACGGCCATCGTAGAGTCTGTTCTCACCTTCTCCATCATGGTCTGGTTTGGCTCAGCCACCAAGCACGACACCGAGAGGCTGCAGCGAATCGTCCGATCAGCAGAGAAGGTTATTGGCTGCAACCTTCCCTCCATTGATGAACTGTACACTGCAAGGGCCAGGAAGCGAGCGGGCAAGATCATCTCTGACCCCTCTCACCCTGGCCACAAACTCTTTGAATCACTTCCCTCTGGAAGGCGACTCCGGACTGTCAAAGCTGCCACAGCCAGACATAAAAACTGTTTTTTCCACTAGCAGTAGCTCTACTCAACAGCCAAAAGTCTGTAGCCTCCTTTTGCTCTGGTATTTTATCTGGGACTCAGCTTCGATCCTGATGTCAGTTGCTGTCTGTGAGGAGTTTGCACGTTCTCCCTGTGACCACGTGGGTTTCCACTGGGTGCTCCGGTTTCCCATGCTTCCTGAAGACGTGCAGGTTTGTAGGTTAATCGGCCCTCTATAGATTGCCCCTGGTGTGTAGGGAGTGGATGAGAAAGTGGGATAACACAGAACTAGTGTGAACGGGTGATCGATGGTCGGCGTGGACTCTTGCTCTTTGCTCAGAGTAAGGGAATCGAGAACCAGACGATTTAGATTTAAGGTGAAGGGGGAAAGATTTTATAGGAATCTGAGGGATAACTTTTTCACACATAGGGGTGGTAGATGTATGGAACAAACTGCCATGGGAGATAATTGGGGCAACGTTTAAGAAGCAATTAGATACATGGATAGGACAGGTTTAGAGGGATATGGACTAATGCGGGCAAATGGGACTAGTGTAGATGGAGCATGTTGTTCGGTGTGGGCAAGTTGGGCCGAATGGCCTGTTTCCACACTGTATGGCTCGAAGACCCCTTCATACAAGTTCTATCTTATTCCACTTTCTTGTCCACTCCTTTACAAGCTAAAGGGCAATTGGCAGAGGTCAATGAACTAACAAACTACACATCTTTGTGGTGTGGGGTGTAAGCGGAGAACCCCGGAGGAAACCTACGCAATCACACAGGGAGAACGTGCAAACTCCACCCAGACGGCACCAGAGGAACCCGTGTCCGGCAGCTCTACCACTGTGCTGTCTAGTCAAATCGTACAACATGCGAGTACAATTAAGTCACACACTACTGTTACAGAGGAAAAGTCCATGGTCTGGAATGGGACTGGTGGGAGATCAGGACTACATTCCAGCTCATGGAAGGGCAACTCAGTACTCTGATAACAGCGGGGAAGAAGCTGATCCTGAATCTGGTGCTTAAGAAGATGCTGGAAAAATCAAAGATCAAAGATCGTGTAGAGCAGGGGTGGGCAACCTTGTTCTGCATAGGGGCCGGGACGCATGTCTGTGAGCGGATGGTGGGCCACATCTATCACGTGTACACATGGATCCCGCCCCGGATGGCAGGCATCAAATCACATGTTCACAGAAGGTAGACAAAAATGCTGGAGAAACTCAGCGGGTGAGGCAGCATCTATGGTGCGAAGGAATAGATGAGGTTTCGGGTCGAGACCCTTCTCCAGACTTGGCTTGGCACTTTCAAGCTGTTGTATCTTGTGCCCGATGGGGGAGATGAGAGGTGGGAATGACCAGCATGTAAATAGTCCTTGATTATGTTGGCTGCTTTCCTGAGGCAGTGTGAGGTGTTGATGGTGGGGAGTTTGGGATGTGTGATGGACTGGGCGACTGTCTGCAATTTCTTGTGGTCTTCTGCAGAGCCAGCTGTGGTGCATCCAGATAGTATGCTCTCTGTAGCAGACGTTTCAAATCAGCACTTCACACATTCCAGTGTAAATCAGAAGCCTTGCTGATTTTATATATTTTCTTTTCTCCACTATAGCTTGGGAAACTTGACACCGTGTTATGTTCTAAGCAAGCCCGGGAGAACATCACCTCACGAAGCAGGGATGGCAGGAAAAAACGTGTTGCTTTCCATGGAGAGTCTCGTGGCCATCTTGGAAGATGTTCTCAGTAGCCCGTTACACCAGTCTCCTCTTAGCTCACTGCCAGAACTCTATGAATTATAATACATCCTTCCCCTGAGCTCCTTTTATAGATTTTTAATGATTATGAATAAAAGATGGTGTTAAAATTTCATTCAACTTTCTTTAAAACAATGTCCTTGATGACTTGGCTGAGTCGCACTTGAGAGGAAGATCCCGACACAAAATGTCACCTATCCATGTCCTCCAAGATGCTGCCTGCTCCGCTGAATTACTCCAGCACTCTGTGAAACGTCACCTATCCATGTCCTCCAAGATGCTGCCTGCTCCGCTGAATTACTCCAGCACTTTGTGAAACGTCACCTATCCATGTCCTCCAAGATGCTGCCTGCTCCGCTGAATTACTCCAGCACTTTGTGAAACGTCACCTATCCATGTCCTCCAAGATGCTGCCTGCTCCGCTGAATTACTCCAGCACTTTGTGTTTTTGCCCAAGATTCCAGCATCTGCAGTTTAGTTTTAGTATGGAGGTACAGCGCGGAAACAGGCCCTTCAGCCCTCTTAGGTCATGCTGACTAACGTTCACCCATAGATTAGTTCTATCCTACACACTAGAGCAAGTTACAGAAGCTATATAGCCTGCAAACTTGTGCGTCTTTGGAGTGTGGGAGGAAACCGGGGCACCCAGAGAAAACCCACGCGGTTACTGGGAGAACGTACAAACTCCGTACAGACAGCAGCCGTAGTCAGGATGGAACCTGGGTCTCTGGCTCTGTGAGGCAGCAACTCTACCCCTGCGCAAGCTTGAAGCTTATCTTTGAGTATAATTATGAGAAGACTCTACGAACTGGGATAAAATTCCATTCTCTTTCCTTGTTCAGGGTGTTTAATTCATTTGTAGTGAAGAAGCTGGTGGTTCCAATTAAAATAGCAGAAATGAAATGTTGCTGGGAGTGATTCTACTTAACTGGCAGTGAGCTTGAATTAATTTCTCTCTATCCAGTGCTTGAGAGCTGACATTATATCTGCTTGAGGGCAGCTGTGAAATGCAACTCGCAGACTACACAATTGGAAGGGGGAGGGTTGCAGACATCAGATCACAAAGTCCCTAAAAGCCCAGTCCCACAGTACAAGTTCATTCCAAGAGCTCTCCCGAGTTTGCCCTGATTCGAACTCGGAGATTTACGGTAATGGCCGCTCGTCGGTACTCGGGGCTCTCGTAGACATTTTTCAACATGTTGAAAAATCTTCACGAGTCTTCCCGTGCTTACCTGCCGTTAGCGAGTCTTCCCGAGTACCTGCCGTTAGCGCTATGAAATGTCCCCGAGCTCCGACGTATCTGCTACGTTCATTCTCCGTGCTTCCCACGAGTTTGATAGTTTTTAAAACTCAGGAGAGCTCTTGGAATGAACTCGCACCGTGGGACAGGGCTTTACCTCCCTGAAAGTGGCAGCACAAGGATGGTAAAGAAGCCATACCGCTGGGTTGTAAGCTGCCCAAGTGGGATACGAGGTGCTGATCCTCCAATTTGTGTTGGGCCTCACTCTGACAGTGAAGGAGGCTCAGGACAGAAAATTCCGTATATGGGAATGGGAGGGGGAGTTAAAATGTGTAGGAATGAACTGCAGATGCTGGTTTAAACCGAAGACAGACACAAAATGCTGGAGTAACTCAGCGGGACAGGCAGCATCTCTGGTGAGAAGGAATGGGTGCTGTTTCAGATCCAGACCCTTCAGACAAAATGTTTGGCAACCGGGAGATCGCGTAGGCCAGGGGTGGGCAACCTTGCATTGGGGCCGGGACGCATGTCTGAGCGGATGCCGGGCCACATCTATCACGTGTACACGTGGATCCCGCGATGGCAGCCATCAAATCACGTGTTCACAGAAGGTAGACAAAAATGCTGGAGAAATTCAGTGGGTGAGGCAGCCTCATGCAATCCTTGCATGTCTCACCCGCTGAGTTTCCCCAGCATTTTTGTCTACCTTCGATTTTTCCAGCATCTGCAGCTCTTTCTTAAACTTATTCGCAGAAGGTACGCGGCCGTGCCGGCAGCTTTGCGCAGGATGCGGTACAGACAGAGCTCGACGGGCCGGATGATTTGGGGGAGTCCAGAACCAGGGGCCACAGTTTAAGAATAAGGGCTAAGCCATTTAGAACGGAGACAAGGAAACACTTTTTCTCACAGAGAGTGGTGAGTGTGGTATTCTCTGCCTCAGAGGGTGGTGGAGGCAGGTTCTCTGGATGCTTTCAAGAGAGAGCTAGATAGGGCTCTTAAAGATAGCGGAGTCAGGGGATATGGGGAGAAGGCAGGAACGGGATACTGATTGGGGATGATCAGCCATGATCAAATTGAATGGTGTTGCTGACTCGAAGGGCCAAATGGCCTTAAAGATAGCGTAGTCAGGGGATATGGGGAGAAGGCAGGAACGGGATACTGATTGGGGATGATCAGCCATGATCACATTGAATGGCGGTGCAGGCTCGAAGGGCCAAATGGCCTACTCCTGCACCTATTGTCTATTGTCTATTACGGGGGGGGGTAAATGCGCCTGCGGGCTGGATGATTTGGGGTTAAGGGGCCGCATTCGGACCCAGGGCCGTAGGTTGCCGGCCCCTGGCGAAGGCCAAGGTGGACTGAGCGAAGGTGTCCCTAAAACTCCCTTCACCCGCAGTGTCAAAGTGTGGCTGGCCTGGAACATGAAAGCACAGACGTTTGAGCAAGAGCTCTTTATGGTGCAACATCCTCACTGCGCAATGTCCTTTACAAAGTTACAGCCTGTTCCAGCCCGGAGGGAAGCTGGCGGTCACTGCACAAGGTATTACAGTAAAAACAATGCAGCGGCAGAGTCATTGTCGGGCTGGTAATCCTCCAGATCGGTGGATGTCAGTTCAAATTTCATCACCACCTCAGCGAGGGAATTAAAATGCAGCCCATTGAGCAAATGTGGAATTGAAAAGCCTACTGCCGGTAATGGTGACTATCTCTGAGCGGAAGGAACCCGACAGTCCCTTCTGGCCTGTATGTGTCTACAAGCCCTTCGGTAAACATAAAATGGTGGAGTAACTCAGAGGGTGAGGCAGCATCTCTGGAGAGAAGGAATGGGCGACGTTTCGGGTCGAGATTCTCGACCCGAAACGTCGCCCATTCCTTCTCTCCAGGGATGCTGCCTCACCTGCTGAGTTACACCAGCATTTTGTGTCTACCTTCGATTTATACCAGCATCTGCAGTTCTTACACTTTCCACATGCCCTTAGTTACCACACTACTAGGAAGAGCCATGAGGATCAGGCCAAAGAGATCAAAATTGGTGTTCATAAGTTCTAGCAGAATTAGGCCATTCAGCCCATCAAGTCCACTGCGCCATTCAATCATGGCTGATCTATCTTTCCCTCCTAGCCCCATTCTCCTGCACGGCACAAGCTGACCCTGCTGTTCCTTGAAGTCCCATGGAAAAATAACCTGTGAGTGTGACGGACAACCTGGTCAAGGGATGAATTGTCCCAGACATCCAACTATTCCAGACAATAGAACATAGGTGCAGGAGTAGGCCATTCGGCCCTTCGAGCCAGCACCGCCATTCAATGTGATCATGGCTGATCATCCCCAATCAGTACCCCGTTCCTGCCTTCTCCCCATATCCCCTGACTCCGTTATCCAGAACATGTTTCCTGCCTCTAGCGTGTCCAAGCCCTTAACAATCTTATATGTTACAATGAGATGCCCTCTCATCCTTCTTAACGCCAGCATAGTCCTCCTCAGACCTATCCTACCCCACACAGTCAGTGGCAGGGTGTTCCCAGTGGTGTAGCTGGTATAGCCACTGCCTCACAGCATCAGACCTGCCTTCGATCCTCACTAATTAAGCTGAATTGAGAGATACATCGCGGAAACAGGCCCTTCGGCCCATCAAGTCCGCGCCGACCAGCGATCCCGTACACGAGCACTATCCTACACACTGGGGACAATTTAGATTGCCTATTACCCCACAAACCTGTACGTCCTTGGGATTGTGGGAGGAAGCTGGAGCACCTGGAGAAAACCCACCCTGTCACAGGGAGTACGTTCAAACTCCGTACAGACGGTGTAGAGTTCGAACGTTCTCCCTGTGACAGCCTGGGTTTCCTCCGGGTGCTCCGGTTTCCTCCCCCATCCAAAAGACGTACGGGTTTGCAGATTATCTAGCCCTCTAAGTGTGCAAGGAGTGGATGAGAAAGTGGGATAGCATAGAACTAGTGCGGACGGGTGATCGATGGTCGGCATGGACTCAGTGGGCCGAAGGGCCTGTTTCTGGTCCTGGCCCTAGGCCCTGCTTAAGAGCAGGGAGGTTCTACTGCAGTTGTACAGGGTCTTGGTGAGACCACACCTGGAGTATTGCGTACAGTTTTGGTCTCCTAATCTGAGGAAAGACATTCTTGCCATAGAGGGAGTACAGAGAAGGTTCACCAGACTGATTACTGGGATGTCAGGACTTTCATATGAAGAAAAACTGGATAGACTCGGCTTGTACTCGCTAGAATTTAGAAGATTGAGGGGGGATCTTATAGAAACTTACAAAATTCTTAAGGGGTTGGACAGGCTAGATGCAGGAAGATTATTCCCGATGTTGGGGAAGTCCAGAACTAGGGGTCACAGTTTAAGGATAAGGGGGAAGTCTTTTAGGACCGAGATGAGAAAATCATTTTTTACACAGAGAGTGGTGAATCTGTGGAATTCTCTGCCACAGAAGGTAGTTGAGGCCAGTTCATTGGCTATATTTAAGAGGGAGTTAGATGTGGCCCTTGTGGCTAAAGGGATCAGGGGGTATGGAGAGAAGGCAGGTACAGGATACTGAGTTGGATGAGCAGTCATGATCATATTGAATGGCGGTGCAGGCTCGAAGGGCCGAATGGCCTACTCCTGCACCTATTTTCTATGTTTCTATGTTTCCATGCCTAACTCTAAACTTATGGTTGAAGTGTGACTAGCACTGTTAATACACACCATGGTGTACAGACAATTATATGGGTGTGCTTGTTTCAACTCAATCACATAACTATTTTGAGCATGAGTAACACGGTAAAGACTTGTTGCAAGACGTTGGGCTTTCAAGTTCAAGAACATAATATTTAACTTTCAGAAAAGTTATAAAACTGCTGGGAACTTTGGATAAAGTTGGTTTGGTGTTTCGGATGATAGCTGGATTCGTGATGTTGGTGCGTAACCTCTACAACCCAACTCCCCTGCTGATCGGTGGCACCAATGTTAAGGATGGGAGTGCAGCGTAGGTTTACAAGGTTAATTCCCGGGATGGCGGGACTGTCATATGCTGAGAGAATGGAGCGGCTGGGCTTGTACACTCTGGAGTTTAGAAGGATGAGAGGGTATCTCATTGAAACATATAAGATTGTTAAGGGCTTGGACACGCTAGAGGCAGGAAACATGTTTCTGATGTTGGGGAAGTCCAGAACCAGGGGCCACAGATTAAGTATAAGGAGTAAGCCATTTAGAACGGAGACAAGGAAACACTTTTTCTCACAGAGAGTGGTGAGTCTGTGGAATTCTCTGCCTCAGAGGGCGGTGGAGGCAGGTTCTCTGGATACTTTCAAGAGAGAGCTAGATAGGGCTCTTAAAGATAGCAAAGTCAGGGGATATGGGGAGAAGGCAGGAACGGGGTACTGATTGGGGATGATCAGCCATGATCACATTGAATGGCGGTGCTGGCTCGAAGGGCCGAATGGCCTACTCCTGCACCCATTGTCTATTGTCTATTGAGTCCTGAAGGACTTAACTGGGTTAATTGGCCGAAGGGGCTGTTCCCATGCTGATGTCTAAACTAACTAAGTCACACAGCTAAGACACAAAGTTCTGGAGTAAGTCAGCGGGTCAGGCAGCATCCCTGGAGAACACGGGTAGGAGACGTTTCAGGTCGGGACCCTTCCTCTGCATTTGCAGTTCCTTGTTTCAACATAAATCACTTTAGCGTCATCTGCAAACTTACTAATAACTCTCATCTACATCATGTACATTCTCATCTAATTCGTGGTGACAAACCACAAACAGCAATGGGCCCAGCACTGATTCCAGAAGCACATCACTAGTCACAGGCCCCTAGTCCAAAAAAAAATCTTCCACCACCACCCTCTGCTTCCTTCCAAGAGGCCATTGGTCTATTCAGTTGGCTAGGTCTCGCGATATTCTTCCAAAGTAGCCTGTCATTTATCACCTTATCAAATGCCTTCCTGAAGTCCATATAACTATGGCTTTCCCTCCTGCCGTTCCATTACGCAGTTGCCACAGTGTGTACCATCCATATAATGCATCCCAGCAACTCGTCAAAGCTTGCTCCTATATATCCTTAGTACACAGAACAAGCTCATGTAAGCCCTTTTGAACTGAGTGATGGATCACATGTTGATATGAATCATGAAAGTAGCCAGTCCTTGTTCAATAACACAACAAAAAGGATCTTGGGGTGCAAGTCCACAAAGTTGCAAACACAAGTACCTTGAATGGTAAAGGATGCGTATGGTATGCTTCATTGGGAGAGACATGGAGACAAGGGTCTGTCCCACCTGGGCGTTATTTGCGCGTTACGCAGATGGCTCGCCCAGATTTTGTACATCCCAAAACCCGGGGGGGCGCCGCGCGCGACCCAGCATCACTGCCTACGTCACCACGCACCATGCGCGCGTAATGGGCGCCATGCGTGAGGCAGGACGCGCGCGTCGTGCGTCATGACGCATAAATGATGTTGTGTAACTTACGTGCAAATGACGCCCGAGTGGGATAGGCCCTTAAGTCACGATGCAGCTGTATAGGACTGGTTCGGCCGTATTTGGAGTATTGCATGCAGTTCTGGTCACCCCATTACAGGAAGAATATGGAAAGGATTAGAGGAGGTTTACCAGAATAGAGTCAAGAGAGGGAGTCAAGAGTGTTTTATTGTCATGTGTCCCAGATAGGACAATGGAATTCTTACTCGCTGCAGCACAACAGAATATCTTCTTCTTCTTCCGTATGGCGTGCACAGCCTAAAGTTGTAGGACAGCTTGTTCTATTTGATCTTCTGTTTGTGCACGTTGAGTTGATTGCATTAGTCGAAACAGGGCGGAGCGCGTGAAGGTTGCAATCTTCCACCCCACAACAGAATATCTAAACATCGTACATAACAGAACAAAACAAACGTTCAGTGTGTGGGCCCATTTACCCACATTTAGTCCATATCCCTCTAAATCTTTCCTCTCCATGTTCCCGCCCAAGTTCCTCCAGCACTTTGTGTTTTTCTCAAGGTTCCCGCACTTGCGGTTCCGTGTCTCCAAGATCAAACTGTCGTGTTTGTTGCTCCCCTTTGCGATCATACGCACATGAAATGCATTTGCAATCGATCCAAATCACCATCTATATCGAATCCAGGCCCACCGAGGTGGCTGGGATTTAGATGCCTCTTTGGTTGGGTTGTGGTAGAGAATAATTCCAGCATGGATTGAGAGTTGGTGATCCGCCAAGGAGAAAAGCCTGGGAACAAATGGACCTACTCAGATCAACAGTCGATGAGTCGTCAGCGCTTTAACTTCCCCACCCATTCCCACACTGACCTTCCTGTCCTGGGCCTCCTCCACTGTCAGTTTGAGGCCACATGCAAACTAGAGGAACAGCACCTCCTATTTTGCTTGGCAGCTTACAACCCAGCGGTAGGAACGTTGATCCCTCTAATTTCAAATAATTAGGGATTCCCTCTCTCTCCCTGTGCCTCCCCCATCCCAGTCCTCCTTCTAATTTCACCCTTTGTGAAATTACTCCTTATTCTTAAAACTGTGGCCCCTGGTTCTGGCCTCCATCCTTCACTGCCTTGCCTGTTCAAGTGCCTTTCCAAACGCATCTTAAACACAGTACTTGTTTCTCATTCCACCACCACCACCATCACTTGCAGCGAGTCCCGGATATCATCCAATCTCTGCGTTGAAAGAAAAAAGTTACCTCCAAGATCCATGTTCCCAGATCACAACAAACTGACCTTGAAACCTTGAACTCCTTATATCCGTGCCATCGTGTTTGTGACAGTCCCCAACACTGTGGGGGAAAAATGGGAACCTGACCATCTGTGGAGACCACATTTCAGATCAGGACCCTTCATCAGTCTGAAGAAGGTTACCAACCTGCAACATCATCTGGTCTCTCTCTTGAAAGCATCCAGAGAACCAACCTCCACCACCCTCTGAGACAGAGAATGGCAAAGACTCACAACTCTCTGTGTGAAAAGGTGTTTCCTCATCTCCGTTCTAAATGGCTTACTCCATATTCTTAAACTGTGGCCCCTGGTTCTGGACTCCCCCAACATCGGGAACATGTTTCCTGCCTCTAGCGTGCCCAAACCCTTAACAATCTAATGGTTTCCAAAGTCTACAGAGTGATTTAGGCCATTTGGAAGAATGGGCTGAAAGATGGCAGATGGAGTTTAATGCTGATAAATGTGAGGTGCTACACCTTGGCAGGACAAATCAAAATAGGACGTACATGGTAAATGGTAGCGAATTGAAGAATACAGTTGAACAGAGGGATCTGGGAATAACCGTGCATAGTTCCTTGAAGGTGGAATCTCATATAGATAGGGTGGTAAAGAAAGCTTTTGGTATGCTAGCCTTTATAAATCAGAGCATTGAGTATAGAAGCTGGGATGTAATGTTAAAATTGTATAAGGCATTGGTGAGACCAAATCTGGAGTATGGTGTACAATTTTGGTCGCCCAATTATAGGAAGGATGTCAACAAAATAGAGAGAGTACAGAGGAGATTTACTAGAATGTTGCCTGGGTTTCAGCAACTAAGTTACAGAGAAAGGTTGAATAAGTTAGGTCTTTATTCTCTGGAGCGCAGATGGTTAAGGGGGGACTTGATAGAGGTCTTTAAAATGATGAGAGGGATAGACAGAGTTGATGTGGACAAGCTTTTCCCTTTGAGAGCTGGGAAGATTCAAACAAGAGGACATGACTTCAGAATTAAGGGACAGAAGTTTAGGGGTAACATGAGGGGGAACTTCTTTACTCAGAGAGTGGTAGCTGTGTGGAATGAGCTTCCAGTGGAAGTGGTGGAGGCAGGTTCGATGGTATCATTTAAAAATAAATTGGATAGGCATATGGATGAGAAGGGAATGGAGGGTTATGGTATGAGTGCAGGCAGGTGGGACTAAGGGAAAATAATTGTTCGGCACGGACTTGTAGGGCCGAGATGGCCTGTTTCCGTGCTGTAATTGTTATATGGTTATATGGTTATACAAGTCCCAACCACCATTAGGTTATTAAACACAACAACCTCCAATTAAGCTCGGACCACATATATTTGCGAGATATGATTTTTATTGTTCTTGTTTTTGCACTATTATTATGTTTTTTTATAGAGATATATAACTTTATTTGTTGTTTTATATAGTGTTGACAAAGTATTCGGATACATATCTGTTCCCGACCAAAACGCCACTTATCCATGTTCTCCAGAGATGTTGCCCGACTCGCTGAGTTACTCCAGCACTTTGTGTCTTTTTGTAAACCAGCATCTGCATTTCCTTATGTCTCCATGAAGTCATAGAGAGTTACAGAGTTCTAGAGTGAAATCAGGCCCTTCGGCCCAACTTGCCCATGCCGACCAACATGTCTCATCTACACTAGTCCCACCTGCCTGCATTTGGCCCATATCCCTGTCCTATCCAGGGGGACATGTCCAAACGTCATTTAAACCTGCCTCAACTATCTCATCTGGCAGCTTGTTCCGTATACCCACCAACCTTTGTGTAAAAAGTTGCCACTTAATTCCCTATTAAATCACCCCACCCCCTCACCTTAAACCTGAGTCCTCTGGTCCTTGATTCCTCTACTCTGGGTAAAAGACTGTGCATTTACCCCACCGATTCATTTCCAGTGAAATGCACCCACTGTGTTTGCAAGTGTGGGCAAGTTGGGCCGAAGGGCCTGTTTCCATACTGTATGAGTCTCTGACTGTCTGACTTCCTGCACAGAAAGTAAATATTACAATCAGTGTTCCCACAGGAGTGAGTGCGGTGTAAGGCCAGCGTTGGCTCAGAAGGTAGTCGGCACATCAGGTGAGATCACCTCTCATGGCCAGAAGGCAGGCAGGCAGGCAGGTGTCTGCTTCAACAGGCCGGTTCAACGAAGAGGCATTGGAAGCTCAAAGATTCAAATGCAACGCTAGCATTTATTTCGAAAGGACTAGAATACAAAACCAGAGATGTAATGATGAGACGCTGGTCAGATCGCATTTGAAGTATTGTGAGCAATTTTGGGCCCTGTATCTGAGGAATAAGGTTGCCAACTGTCCCGTATTAGCCGGGACATCCCGTATATTGGGCTAAATTGGTTTGTCCCGTACGGGACCGCCCGTGTCCCGTATTTGACCGCTACTACTCGGGTCGAGGGGACTGTCGGGTCGGAGCGCCGCGTACGGCCCCGCCTCACGTCCCGACGTAGTGCAGCCCATGGAGTGCAGCAGCAGCAGCAGCGCCTCGCCCGTGGCCCCGTCGTTCGGCAGCCCGGCCAGCTGTCCGACCTTCGGACCTTCGCTTACCGCCGACACCACCACCACCCCTCCTTCTCATGGACGATCATCAGTTCATGAGTTGGACGGGGCGTCGGACTTTGCACGGCCCGGGCCAAAACTCCTCAGCTGGCCCGCCGGCTGGGCTTTGTGTGCAGTCCAGCACCCGGGGCCAACTCATCATTCACCCAGCCACGGCCGAGTCGGTCAACGAATTGCCGTCAGGAATTTGTCCAACATTTTGACCGTTTGTCCCTCATTTGGGAGTGAGAAAGTTGGCGACCCTACTGAGGAAGGATGTGCTGGCCCTGGAGAGGATCCAGAGGAGGTTTACAAAAATGATTCCAGGAATGAGTGGGTTAACATATGATGAGCGTTTGACGGCACTGGGCCTGCACTCGCTGGAGTTTAGAAGGATGAGGGGTGACCTCATTGAAATGTACAGAATAGTGAAAGGTTTGGATAGAGTGGATGTGGAGAGCAAGAGCGGAACTCGCTATCAAAACATGGAGGGGACGGGGGACACCATTTTTTGGTGGCCACGTGCGCATGCGCTCACTCACACACGCGCGCGAGGCTTCGGAGGCTCAATCCAGCGCTAAAAGCGGAGATTTTAAAATCGGGATGACAAAAACTTGGGGGGGATGTCCCCCACCTCTCAAAACATGGGGGGGACGTGTCCCCTCTGGGCCCCCCTGGGTTTTCCGCCCCTGGTGGAGAGGATGTTTCCACTAGTGGGAGAGTCTAGGACCAGCCTCAGAATAAAAGGACGTTCCTTTAGGAAGATGAGGAGGAATTTCTTTAGTCGGAGGGTGGTGAATCTGTGGAATTCATTGCCACAGAAGGCTGTGGAGGCCAAGTCAATGGATATTTCTAAGGCAGAGATAGGTAGATTCTTGATCAGTGCGGGTGTCAGGGGTTATGGGGAGAAGGCAGGAGAATGGGGTTAAGAGGGAGAGATAGATCAGCCATGATTGAATGGCAGAGTAGACTTGATTGGCTGAATGGCCTCTAATTCTGTTCCTATAACCTATGAACTTATGATACAACAGAGGACATTATTAAAGAGCTAATCTCAGTCCAGTACACAACCATTCATCTGATAAACCAGGCCTAATCCGCACCAGAGACCAGCTGTGCAAGGACTATAGAACCTCGTTGACATTAATTTTGAAAGTTATTTTAACGATGACTGTTCCGCTGTTCTCTGGGATTTTAAACTTTCTGATTGGCAGCTGCCCGTGTCGAGATTGCACTTTTAGTTCCAACACAGGGAAGTTGTGACTCAAAGGGAAAGATTCCCATTGCTCCCAGTTTAGGTTTTGAATATCCCTGTTTTATTGTAACAAGGACAAATACTATGAGCTTTGTAACTGACATGACTTTAGTATTGTGTAGGAAGGAACTGCAGATCCTGCTTCAGGGCTGCACGGTGGCGCAGCGGTAGAGTTGCTGCCTCACAGCACCAGAGACCCGGGTTCGAACCCAACCACGGGTGCTGTCTGTACGGAGTTTGTACGTTCTCCCCGTGACCTCATGGGTTTTTTCCGAGATCTTCGGTTTCCTCCCACAGCCCAAAGACGTACAGGTTTGTAGGTTAATTGGCTTGGGTTTGTAATCCTTGGTATATGTGTAAATATATGTGGAGTACTGCATTTCGTTGTCTCTGTACTGTACACTGACAATGACAATTAAAGTTGAATCTGAATCTGAAATTGTCCCTAGTGTGTGTAGGATAGTGTTAATGTGCGGGGATTGCTGGTCGGCGCGGACTCGGTCTTTCTGCACTGGATCTCTAAACTAAGTCAAGTCAAGTCAAGTGAGTTTATTGTCATGTGTCCCTGATAGGACAATGAAATTCTTGCTTTGCTTCAGCACACAGAACATAGAACAACTAAACGAAACCATCAGGCTACAACCTCCAAATAAACTCCGAACTACAAATTGCCTTTAGTTGTACTAAGTATTTAGGATTTTTTGCACTAGATTTTTACAAAAATTTATTGAACTTCTTTTTTTGTGTTTGTTTATTTTATATTATCTATGGGTATTGTGTTTACAGACCTGTTGTACTGCCGCAAGTTCGAATGTCATTGTTCCGTATTGCAACATATGACAGTAAAACACTGCTGGCTCTCCCTTGACACTCGACTCACTTGAAGGAAACTCACGGTGAACATACACATTCTACCCAGACATCGTCCGAGGTCGAGATCGAACCCGGATCTCAGGCTGTGACACAGCAGCTCAACCCGCTGCGCCTCTACGCCGCCCACATCTGTGGATGGATAGGGCAGGCCATGTTTCAGCTTGGTACCCTTTTTCAAGTTGATGGAGAAGGGAGGAGAAAGCTGGAAAGTGTAGGTGGAGGCTGGGCAAAGCCTGGGAAGTGATAGGTGGATGGACACAAGAAGCTGGAGTAACTCAGCGGTACAGGCAACATCTCTGGAGAGAAGGAACGGGTGACGTTTCAGGTCGAGACCCTTCTCGGATACGTGGGGGTGGGAGGGGGTGGGATGTTGGCACATTGCTCCATCAGTCTGAAGGATCCCTCAAGCACACTTTGACAGTCTTCTTTATGGTCTGCGACACTATTAATCTTGCCATCATTTGCAAATCTACTAACCAACCCATCCACATTTACATCCGAGTTGTTTATATATATCGTAAACAACAGAGGTCCCAGCACAGATATGTGAGACTTTAACATCGTGGAGCTTGCGATCTCTTTGCCGGGGGATCGAAGATCCAGCCGTGGGGCCCGTAGACTTTCACACCATGAAGCCCGCGGTCTCTGGTAAGAAGAGGCCGACTCGGGAGCTCCATGCCGCGGAGAGAATTTCAACCGCCTCGATGTGGGAGTTTCGATTACCCCGACAGGGGCTTCGATCATCGTCTGTGGGGGCTTTGATCACCCCGACTATGGACGGTTTGACTGCCCCGACCGCGGGAGAACACGAGGAAGAAGACTGAACTTTATTGCCTTCCATCACAGTGAGGAATGTGGAATCCACTGTGGTGAATGTTTATGTTAACTTTTATGTGGTGATGTCACGTTTCAGGTTGGAACCCTTCATCAAACTGCACTTTGCAGCCTGAAGAAGGGTCCTGACCCGAAAAGTCACCCTGGTTGGCACGGTGGCGCAGCGGTAGAGTTGCTGCCTCACAGCGCCAGAGAGCCGGGTTTGATCCTGACCATGGGTGCTGTCTGTAAGGAGTTTGTACGTTCTCCCCATGACCTGCGTTGGTTTTCTCCGGGTTCCTTCCACACTCCAAAGACGTACAGGGTTGTGGGCTAATTGGCTTGGCATAATTCATTGTAAATTGTCCCTAGTGTGTATAGGATATGTGTAAATGTGCGGGGATCGCTGGTCGGCCCGGACCCGGTGGGCCGAAGGGCCCATTTCCGTGCTGTATCTCTAAACTTTGTGTCTATTGAAGGATGGACAATTTACAGAACCAGGAAAGGTTAATTACAGATCAGAAAGGTCATCACATTGCGACTAAAGCTGGTGATTGACACAATATTGAACCCAGCACAAGTGGAAAGCATTTTATCGGGATGCATCACAGCTTGGTTTGGGAACAGCTCCACCCAAGACCACAAGAAATTGCACAGAATTATGAAAGCAGCCCAGACCATCACACAAACCAACCGCCCTACCATTGACTCAATATACACCTCACGCTGCCTCAACAAGGCCAGCAGCATAATCAAGTGTGAGTCACCTGCTGGCCACTACCTCTTCTCCTCTCCCATCGGGCAAAATGCATAGAAGTGTGAAAACGCACATCTCCAGATTCAGGGACAGTTTCTTCCCAGCTATTATCAGACAACTAAACCATCCTATTATACTGTCTATTATACGGTGCCAAAACACTCCACTGCGGCGAGCCTCAACGACTTCCGCCCAGTTGCACTTACTCCCATCATCACTAAGTGCTTCGAGAGGCTGGTCTTGGCACACCTCAAAGGCTGCCTACCTCCCACACTGGATCACTATCAGTTCGCCTACCGCAAGAACAGGAGTACGGAGGATGCCATCTCAACGGCACTTCACTCCGCCCTCTCCCACCTCGACAACAGAGACACTTACGTAAGAATGCTGTTCATCGATTACAGCTCAGCATTCAACATCATTATACCCTCTAAACTGATCACCAAACTCGGTGACCTGGGCATCGACCCCTCCTTCTGCAACTGGATATTGGACTTTCTAACCAACAGACCCCAGTCTGTTAGGTTAGACAAGCACACCTCTTCAACCCTCACCCTGAACACCGGCGTTCCACAGGGCTGTGTGCTGAGCCCCCTCCTCTACTTCCTCTTCACCTACGACTGCACACCTGTACATGGGACTAACACCATCATCAAGTATGCAGATGATACAACGGTGATTGGCCTCATCAGCAACAACGATGAGTCGGCCTATAGGGAGGAGGTCCAGCTCCTAGCAGCATGGTGCGCTGACAACAACCTGGCCCTTAACTCCAAGACCAAGGAGCTCATTGT
Organism: Amblyraja radiata; assembly: GCF_010909765.2. Taxonomy (NCBI): domain Eukaryota; kingdom Metazoa; phylum Chordata; class Chondrichthyes; order Rajiformes; family Rajidae; genus Amblyraja; species Amblyraja radiata. Next base: position 17,849,764 of record NC_045990.1, read on the forward strand.
AGACTTCAGGAAGTCCAGGGGTGGCACGCACACCCTCACCCACATCAACGGGATGGAGGTGGAACGTTTCCAGCTTCAGGTTCCTGGGGGTCAACATCTCCGATGACCTCTCGTGGACCCACAATACCTCAACTCTGGTCAAGAAGGCTCACCAGCGTCTCTTCTTCCTGAGGAGACTGAAGAAGGTCCATCTGTCTCCTCAGATTCTGGTGAACTTCTACCGCTGCACCATCAAGAGCATCCTTACCAACTGTATCACAGTATGGTATGGCAACTGCTCTGTCTCCGACCGGAAGGCATTGCAGAGGGTGGTGAAAACTGCCCAACGCATCACCGGTTCCTCACTCCCCTCCATTGAGTCTGTCCAAAGCAAGCGTTGTCTGCGGAGGGCGCTCAGCATCGCCAAGGACTGCTCTCACCCCAATCATGGACTGTTTACCCTCCTACCATCCGGGAGGCGCTACAGGTCTCTCCGTTGCCGGACCAGCAGGTCCAGGAACAGCTTCTTCCCTGCGGCTGTCACTCTACTCAACAACGTACCTCGGTGACTGCCAATCACCCCCCCCCCCCCCCCCCCCCCCCCCCCCGGACACTCCTCCCACTGGAAAAACACTATGACTGTATGCATGTAAATAGATTTATTTATTGAAACCATAGGGGAGATGCTAACTGCATTTCGTTGTCTCTGTATTGTACACTGACAATGACAATTAAAGTTGAATCTGAATCTCATTTGGAGACCCTCGGACTATCTTTGATCGGACTTTACTGGATGTCATTCCCTTTATCATGTATCTGTATATGGCGCATGGCTAGATTAGAAACATAGAAACATAGAAATTAGGTGCAGGAGTAGGCCATTCGGCCCTTCGAGCCTGCACCGCCATTCAATATGATCATGGCTGTATTGGATTGTAATCATGTATTTGATGACTAGTTTGCATGTAACAAAAGCTTTTCACTGTAACTTGGTACACGTGACTATTAAGTAAAGTAAACTAAACAAACAATCCTAATCTAGACTGAACTAATCTAAACTAAGCTGAACTAAACTAAAACTGAACTAAACTGCACTAAACTAAGGTAGACAAAAGTGCTGGAGAAACTCAGCGGGTGCAGCAGCACCCATGGAGCGAAGGAAATAGGCAACGTTTCGGACCGAAACCCTTCTTCAGACTGATGTAGGGTGGGGAGAAGAAAGAAAAAGGAAGAGGAGGAGCCCGAGGGCTGAGGGAGAGCTGAGAGGGGGAGGAGACAGCAAGGGATACCGGAAATTAGAGAATTCAATGTTTATGCAGCTAGGGTGCAGACTGCCCAAGCGGAATATGAGGTGCTGCTCCTCCAATTTCCGGTGGTGCTCACGCTGGCCATGGAGGAGGCCCAGGACAGAGAGGTCGGATACGGAATGGGAGGGGGAGTTGAAGTGCTGAGCCACAGGGAGATCAGGTTGGTTATTGGCGAAACAATCGCCAAGCCTACGCTTGGTCTCACCGATGTAGATCAGCCGACATCTAGAGCAGCGGATGCAATAGATGAGGTTGGAGGAGGTGCAGGTGAACCTCTGTCACACCTAAACTAAACTAAGCTGAACTAAACTGTACTAAACTAAATTGAACTAAACCAAACTGATCTAATCTAAACAACAAATCTAAACTAAAATGAACTAATCTCAACTAAACTAAAACTGAGCTAACCTGAATGAAACTAAACTAAGTGAAGTTGAGTGAGGTAAAGAGCAGCTGTGGTGACTCAGACCAAGGTTGATGTTGACCTTGCCCATTGAATCGTCACCCATTGCCAACAATGACCAGCATCAGTGCCCAGACATGCTGCGGAAACCCCGCCTCCCGCCGGCGCTGATTGGACCCACTGCGTCGCCGGCCCTTCCCTGATTGGCGGAGAGCGCCGTCAATCAGATGCGGGCCTTGGACCCGCCCCTTGAGCCAGCCCAGGCCCGGTGCTGATTAGTCGGCACAGCTGTCCATCAAAGCAGCAGCAAGTTAGGGTGCACCAGGCAGCCGAACCCGCCCACCCATCCACCCACCGCCTCGCCATTGGCTGCGTCCCTTCGATTGAGTGGCATCGAAACCGGAGAGTGGTCAACAGGACTGTCAATCAAGCGTCGTCCCCGCCCCCGGTGGGCATCAGGTTAGTGTGAGAGGGCGGAGGCGCGGAAAATGGCGGCTGGGGAGACGATGGCGGCGTCGATGTCGCTGTCGCTGGCGGGGTCGCGGTCGGGAGCGGCGGAGACGGAGACGGAGACGGAGACGCTCTGGTGATGTTCCCCGGCACAAACGGCGCTGAAACGCCCGATGACATTTAAAAAAACCCATTTGAAGCCCCAGTGTTTCTTCTCCCCCTCGGCGACTCGACCATCACCATGGGCAACTGCTTCAAGTCGCAGGCGGGCGACGACATCTCGCTGCTGAATGACTCGGCGAGTTACGCCGGAGAGGGAGCGGGCGGCGGGATCGCCGGGCCTGGGGCCAGAGGCAGAGGCAGAGCCGGCCCGGGGCCGATGCACAGGCCGCCCGCCGCCGCTTCACCACCCCAGCAGGTCGGTGCTGGCCTGCACATTCATTGCATTCGCATATCGCCCTGCTCGTCCCTGTACAGCAGCGCAGCCTGACGTGGGGGGGGGGGGGGGTCTCTGCTCCTCTTCCTCTCTCCCCCTCTTCCTCTCTCTCTCTCCCCCCCTCCCCTCCACCACTTCCTGCTGCACAGTAAGATCCCAGTATCCGTGTGTTCCCACTCACCCGGCGATTGGGATCAGTGTAGGAAGGAACTGCAGGTGCTGCTCTACACCGAGGATAGACACAAAGTACTGGAGTAACTCGTGTATTATTGACACGTGTACCAAATCATACCGCACATGTTGACACAATGAACTGTAGATGCTGGACCCTTGAACAAAACACAAAGTGAATTATCTATCATCCTTTCCCTTCCCTACTGCCCCCTTCCACCTTTATCCCTCCCTCTGTCTCTAGATTTCAGCGAGTTAGGCAACATCTGTAGTGGGAAAGGACAGATGATGTTTCGGATAGGGATCCTTCATGCTGATTCATCGTTCAGTCTGAAGCAGGGTCCTGACCTGAGTTGTCATCATGGATGCTGCCTGACCTGCTGATTTCTTCTAGTGCTTTGTGTTTTGCATACCATTAAGGTAGTGCAAGAAGGAAAAGAAAACTAAGTGTGGAATGTAGAAAAAAGGAACTGCAGATGTTGGTTTATACTAAAGATAGACACAAAGTGCTAGAGTAACTCAGTGGGTCAGGCAGCATCTCTGGAGAATGTTACAGCTACAGAGATGATTGTACGGAGTTTGTACGTTCTTCCCGTGACCTGCGTGAGTTTTCTCCGAGATCTTCGGTTTCCTCACACCAAAGATGTGCAGGTATGTAGGTTAATTGACTTGGTGTAATTGTAAAAATTGCCCCTCGTGGGTGTAGGACAGTGTGCCGTTTATGTGGTGTTTGCACGTTCTCCCTGTGATGTAGGTTTCCTCTGGGTGCTCTGGTTTCCTCCCACATCCCAAAGATGTGTGGGTTTGTAGATTAATTGACCCTCTGTAAATTGCCTCTAGTGTGAAGGGAATGGATGAGAAAGTGAGATAACATAGAATAGTGTGAACAGAAGATTGTGTTTGGTGTGGACTCGATGGGCAGAGGGGCCTTTAAACATGCTATATGACTAAACTAAAGTGCAGGGGATGCACGTGGTTGATTGGGAGATGGGAAATACATCCTTAAATCGAGAGGGAGGACCTTGAGGAAGCACACTTGGTTGTGGTGGGGAGGGGGGTCTGGGTCAGGACATGGTCGGAGAGCAGTAGGAATCACGGAGTGGGAGCAAGTGAGTGAGGGTCTCACAGAACTGTCAGAGGGAGGCGCTTGAGAAAACATGTGGCTGTGGTTGAATAAATCAAGTGTGATTATTTACCATATGCACAGGATGTGAACAGATTCAATGAAATTCTTACTTGCTGCAACTTTTGAGCCTCATTAGATGCAACAATAACAATGAATATAGAAAATACCTTGTATGTGAGAGGTCCATATAGAGGTGTGCTTGTTGGTGGGCATGGTCATTGTGGGCTGAAGAGCCTGTCTGTGTGCTATGACTGTCAGCTGTCTTTGTGATGTTGGTTTGGGAATAAATGTTGCCTGCGATTATATCACTGCTTTCTTTGAAATACCGCCCGCCCCCAGATTTGTTACTTGCACGAGATGTCAGTACCTCTTGATAGATAGCACCTCTGGTAGTGTGACACCTACCAAGGGGGCTACATTTTTAGATTTAGTCTCTGAGTTGTGAAGTTTAAGTGGAGAGTTGATTGAGAGTTGGGGGAAAAATGGCTATGAGATCATGGTAATGTGACTAGCTTTTTCTCCACCTTGAATACAAAAAGATCAAGGATGTCAATGTTTATTGGAGACGGGCTTGCAGACTTCCTAAATTCTAATTAAAGTACAAAAGTGGAACCAGTTACAATGTTTACGTCACAGAAGGATTTGGCAAGTTATTGAGAAGTTACAAAGTGAAGAACTAGCACAATGTCAGCAACTCCCCCAACTTCTGCAATGCCAGAGAACTTTGGGATAAATCCGCTGGATTAAATTGAAACGCAAAATCCTGTAGGTTCTTGACTATGAATAAATGACTGTTTCCTCGTAGGAAGATCCAGAAATGAATGGATTGACCATTTAAGACAGATGTGGTGAATTTGTTTTTCTCCCAAAGATTTGTGAAACTTTCAAACTCTTTTCTGAAACTTTTCTTTTGATATTTTAAAGCAGAAGTAGTTAAATGCATGATGAGCAATGGTATGAAAGATTGTCAGGGACTGAGGGGAATGCAGAGTCGAGGTTAAGATCAGATTGGTGACAATCTCATTAAATGGCAACGCATGCCTAAGGGGCTAAGTGGCCTATTGCGCCTAATGCATGTGATTGTATAAGGGTCATCGATGGAGGTGTACGGATTGCTGTCACATATGCTTGTGGTCTGTAAATTCTCACAAAATTGCAGTTAGGTAATGGTTGAATAATCTCACTTAGATGTTGATTGAAAGATAAATAATAGCCAGGTTGCTGGAGGAAACTCAAGTTCAAGTGAGTTTATTGTCATGTGTCCCTGTATAGGACAATGAAATTCTTGCTTTGCTTCAGCACACAGAACATAGTAGGCATTTACTACAAAACAGATAAGTGTGTCCATATACCATAATATAAATATATACACACATGAATAAATACTCTTGAGATATTAATGCAGGGGATCCCATACTGAGAGGCTCATAAATTATAGGAGCAGAATTAGGCCATTCGGCCCATCAAGTCTACACCGCCATTCAATCATGGCTGATCTATCTCTCCCTCCTAACCCCATTCTCCTGCACAACACAAGATGACCCTGCTGTCAACCCCATTCTCCTGCCTTCTCCCATAAACTCTGACACCAGTACTAATCAAGAATCTACCAATCTCCATCTTAAAAATATTAATTGACATGGCCTCCACAGCCTTCTGTGGCAATGAATTCCACAAATTCAACACGCTCTGACTAAATAAATTCCTCTTCAATGATGGGCCAGTAATCTCAACTTTTTAAAACGATTTATTTTTATTAGGAGTGTACAAAAGTATAAACCGCGGCATTTGACATAATACATTTATTGTACAGCTTCAATTTTAATTTTAGCTAAGATGAAATAGAAAAAGAGAGAAAGAGCAAGAAAGAAAGAAAATGAAAGAGAAAGTGAATGTGTAAGAATAGAACCCCCAAATTACCAAATAAGTGTAGTCAAAGAGTAAGTAAAAGAAATAGGAAAAACGTAAAAAATTAAAAGACGGAAAAAAAAGAAGAAAAAAAAAAAGTGATGATATACCTGCTTCATTTCTCTCCCCACCCATCACCCAGTCCGTAAATCGGTTTAATTCCGAAGTTGTGTTGCACCATACTATCCTTGTAATGAATCAATGAATGGAATCCATGTCTTCGAAAATTGCTCTGATTTTCCTGCTAAGACAAGTCTCTTATTTTCAAGATGTAGCGTCTCAGACATGTTTGTAATCCACATTTTAAGAGATGGGGCAGCTGTATTTTTCCAAAATTTAAGTATGAGTTTTTTCGCCGTTATCAGGCCATAATTAAGGAAACGTCTTTGAAATATTGCTAGGGCAGGCTTCTGCTGTTCCGAAAATAATAATAATAATAACAATAATATCTTTTATTGTCATTGCACGTCAGTGCAACGAGATTTAGTATGCAGCTTCCAACCGATGTAAGAGAAAAGTAAAATAAATAAATAAGCCATGTGACGTGACCATCCGAGGGAGACAGTCCAGGGGGGGTGGGGGGCACTCAGCAGGGCCGGTTCAGAGCCGCTATAGCTCTGGGAATAAAACTGTTTCTGAGTCTGGAGGTTCGGGCGTAGAAGGCCTTGTAACGTCTGCGGGAGGGAAGTAGTTCAAACAGATCCTCCAAGGCTGGTAGCTGTGTCCCAATGATCCTCTGCGCTCTGTGGACGACGCGCTGAAGAGCTCTCCTCTCCGCCTCCGTGCAGCTGAGATACCACACAGAGATGCCATACGTTAATATGCTCTCTGTGGTGCAGCGTTAGAACGTTGTCGGCAGCTGTTGGGGCAGACCAGTCTTTTTTAATGTCCTCAGGAAGAACAGTCGTTGCTGTGCCTTCTTGACCATGTGAGGTCCTCTGAAATGTGAGTGCTCAGAAACTTAAAGCTGGACGCTCTCGCCACACTCCCCGTAATTAGATTAGATTAGATAGCCTTTTATTGTCATCCAGACCGAAGTCTGAACGAAATTGAAGCAGTCATACATACAATACAATACAATAAAAAACAACAATAAACACATATTAACATCCACCACAGTGAGTCCACCCAACATCTCCTCACTGTGATGGAGGCAAAAGTCTTAGGGCTGCAGTCTCTTCCCTCCTCTTCTCCTTCTGCGCTGAGGCGATACCCCCCGGGCGATGTTAAAACCTGTCCCGCGGCCCGGGGTGGTCGAAGCTGCCACTCACCAGACCTGCTGACGCAGCCGCTGGCCCGCGGCCGAACCCCGGTCTCAGGCCACCGCCACCAGAACTGCCGTCCCAGCCCCCGGAGCATCGTTCCAGCCCCGAGCCGGATCGCCCTCACGTGAGTACTGCCACCGTCTCAGCCTCGCGCCAGGCCGCCGCTCCTCCCTCGGGCTGGGCCGCCCCGACTGGGCGCCGCTCCTCCCTCGTGCTGGGCCGCCCCGACTGGAGTTCCGTATGGGAGTAATCTCTACTCTGACAACAATATTCACGCAAGGGCATCACTCCTGGTTCAGTGGTGGAGTGTCAGCCTAGATTTGGTGGAATATTTTAAGAGGTCCCAATTTTACTTCCATTCCACAGTCATTTAGTGGCTGGAGTTGGCATAAAGCCAGAAATTCCCCTGTTTATATTTGATCCCCTTACAAGGAAAAGGGTGGGAAGTCAGCCAAGATGCCTGGTTCCATTCACACCCAAATCAATCCTCAAAATTGTATGGCAAGGCCAAGTGGGCCTTGTGATTCTTCCCCCCCCCCCCAGTCCAACAGTGTACCCACTGATGAGGAACATACACAGAGTGATCACTTGCAAGGTAACCTTCCCCCATGGTATTCCCGCAAGGATGTGCTGGAGTGTGTTTTGGGATGTAAGGAGTGAATTGAGCTGAACAGTGACGACCCTGGGATTACGTAGACATGCATCTTGGGAGCATCTGTGGATAAGTGATGTTTTGGTTCAGGACCCTTCTTCAGACCGATTGCAGAGGGGAATGGGGCACTGTGAGAGAAGTGGGGGGTGAACACATCACGGCTGGCAACAGATGACCTCTGGCGAGGGGGGTTCCCTGACGGTGGGGCCTTGTGGTCGATGAGCATGATGGGAGGAGGGGAAGACAATGGGAACCCGGCATGGGTAGACCGCTGTTGAGAACAATGGGACCCGGCATGGGGGGGGGGACAGCTATGAGGGGGGTCATTCTAGCTTAGAATCCTCTGTCCGAGTCTGTGTTTATTTGTTCATTTGTTTCGGTGAAGGCGCTGTGCACATGGCAGCCAGACAACAGTTGCTTGTTTTTCTTTTTGTTTTCACTTTAAATTTCAAGTTTTTGTGTACCTTGTGTGTTGTGACTGTCGGCAGACCAATTTCCCTCCGGTGATGAATAAAGTTTTATCGTATCGGATCGTATCTGATAGAAGCAGACTAATTGCCTAGGGGGAAGGGGGAGAGCAGGAGATGGCAAGAACGTGTTGCGATAGCGGTTTCTGAGAATGTTGTTTAGCTGCACCTACAATGTTCTAAACTGTTTCAAAGTTTTATTGAATGTATACTACAGTGGAAAATTCCCAGTGCTAAGATGCTAAGATGCACAGTCTGGACAGGTCACATTCCTACTGTCTGAGACTGGGTCCGATGTTGATGCTTACAGATTTCCAAGTACCTTTTTAAATTCTGCTATCAGAAACTTTGTTTCATGATTTTGTTTCGTTCCTTTGACGCGGTTGGTGAGGTGTCTATAGAGCGGGTTTAAAGTGGTGATTTGAACACATTTGTATCGTAGTAAGGAAGATTGGTGAGTGATGCGAGAGGTGTTTAAAAAGATTTGAAATGGTGGAGATAGCATTTGTGGCCATAAAAAAACAGACCATGGGGGCCCCCCCTCTGGTCTGAGCTGGCACTGATGCTACAAAACGACAAAACTACAATTACTCCCTCCACAATAATAATAATAATAATAATAATATTTTGTTTATAGGGACAGTGCATATTAATTAACATTTGCATGTAAATATGCGAGATTGTAGCCAATCAGTAGCTAATTTCCGTCTCTAGTCCCAGGCAAAGGTAGGTGAAGTGTCTTGCCCAAGGACACAATGACAGTACACACTCCAAGCAGGATTCGAACCGGCCACCTTCAGGCTGCCAGCCGAACACTTAGCCCATTGTGCCATCTGTCGTCCTTTTTTTCCATTTTTTCCTTTCTCTCCTCGAGTTTGTCTAGATTCCCTTTAAATGCATCCACAGATTAAAAGTGTGTATGAGTGACGTGGAAATGTAGTGCAGGAGTGTTGGTGGGCACTGCTCTGAGGAGTGTCAGTGTTATGGGGGTTTAGTTTAGTTTCGAGATACAGCGCGGAAGCAACCAGTCATCACCCATAAACTAGCCCTATCCTACATACAAGTGACAATCTTGAATTTTACTGAAGCCAATTAACCGAAAAACCTGAAGGTAGATAAAAATGCTGGAGAAACTCAGCGGGTGATGCAGCATCTATGGAGCGAAGGAATAGGTGACGTTTCAGGTCCTGAAACATCACCTATTGAGTCTGAAGAAGGGTCTCGACCTGACGAGAAAGCTTGTACATTGGGCCGTCCATAGTGGTGACTATGGTGGGTTGATGGCCCCGACCACGGGTGAACAAAGGAGGGGGACTGGCTGAACTTTGTGCCTTTCACCGCAGTGAAGAATGCTGTGGTGGATGTTTGTGTTAAATGTTATTTTGTATTGTGTGTTCTTTTTAAGTGTATCGCTGCTGGCAAATTCATTTCACTGCACCTTCGGGCGCATGTCTTTGAGATAGATTGATGGACAGGCAGTTGGCAAAATAAGTCTCCTGTGCTGTGATAATTCCCTGATTCTATAAACCTTCTCCACATTCATGTACCATTCTTGTGGGACTGAAGTAATGGTACAGGTTGTTGCGGGGCACTGATAACTAAGTGGTGCCTGCTCGAGACAAGCTTGGCACCACAAGCGGCCACTCTGGGAGTGGCTGTGATTTCCCCAGCGCTGATTTCTAAGCTGCTACTGTGGCCAGTTTTTCCTTTTCCTAAGTAGACTGCAGGTGCTTCCCCACAGGAAGAGAAAACTAAGGCTTTCACCTCTCCTTTAATAGAGTTCCCCTTCAAGTACTGCGCGGACAAACTGTATAACATTCCATGCGTGTATTTTGGCTTGGGGACACAAAACGCCTGTGTGTTCCACATCATGCAGGCAGGTAGGGCCATGAATGGAGACTTTGAGATGTGGTTGTGGAGCTAGGCATGTTTCAGGGATGAGGGGGTGGCCTATGTAAATAATCCAGGGACCGCAGGAATAGATCAGCAGGTTATAATTAGATGTTTAACCATAGGTTTGACCTATAAATAGACTTTGGAAAAAGATTTTGGGTTAAGGATATATATAGCCCTGATACCACGGATATAATGTCACTGCTGTGAGAAGGGGTTTATTGGAGAAGGAGGGGGAGGGGGGGGTAAGTTAATTATAGAGACACTGCACAGAAACGGGACCTTCAGCCCACCGAGTCCGCAACGACCAGCGATCCCCACCCATTAACACATTAACTCTTTTTCTCACAGAGTTGTGAGTCTGTGAAATTCTCTGGTGGAGGCAGGTTCTCTGGATGCTTTCAAGAGAGAGCTAGATAGTCAAGTCAAGTCACATTTATTTATATAGCACATTTAAAAAACAACTCTCGTTGGCCAAAGTGCTTTACATTTGTTATAAGAATAGTATAAACAAACTACATACATATATACATATAGCCCTCGCTCAGTGGACGTCAGGAAAGGCTTGGGAGTATAGATAAGTTTTTAGTCTTGACTTAAAGTAGTCGATGGAGGGGGCAGTTCTGATAGGAAGGGGGATGCTGTTCCACAGTCCAGGAGCTGCAACCGCAAAGGCACGGTCGCCCCTAAGCTTATGCCTAGACCGTGGGATATTCAGCAGCCCCAAGTCGGCCGATCTGAGGGACCTGGAGGTGGAGTGGTGGGTGAGAAGACTTTTAATGTAGGAGGGGGCAAGCCCATTGAGGGCTTTGTAGACATAGAGGAGGGTCTTGAAATGTATACGGAACCGCACAGGGAGCCAGTGGAGAGAGGCCAGGATCGGGGTGATGTGGTCCCTTTTTCGGGTGCCCGTCAGGTGTCTCGCTGCGGCGTTTTGGACCAGTTGCAGGTGGGACAGGGAAGATTGGCTGATGCCAGTGTAAAGAGAGTTGCAGTAATCTAGGCGGGAGGAGATAAATGTGTGGATGATCTTTTCGAGGTCATCAAACTGGAGGAATTGTTTTATTTTAACTATCGTCCGAAGCTGAAAGAAGCTAGCTTTTACCACGGCATTGACTTATTTGTCAAATTTCAGTGCTGTCAAATATCACGCCGAGGTTTTTGACCTGAGGTTTGAGTAGTGGGGTAAGGCTTCCAAGGCTGCCTGCTATCATTTTGATTGAATCCGAGGGGCCGGGATGGATGACCTCAGACTTTCATTTAGTTGGAGGAAATTCTGGGCCATCCAGCACTTTATATCCTCGAGGCAGCGGGTAAGGTTAAGCAGATTTGATTGGTTTTTGGGCTTCAGGTGGAGATAGAGTTGTGTATCATCTGAGTAGCAATGGAAGGAAATGCCGTGCCTTTCAATGACTTGGCCTAAGGGGAGCATATACAGGGAGAAGAGAATGGGGCCAAGGATGGAACCTTGTGGAACCCCACAGCCGAGATTAGCTGGGGAGGAGAAAGGGCTCTTAAAAATAGCGGAGTCAGGGGATATGGGGAGAAGGCAGGAACGGGGTACTGATTGGGGATGATCAGCCATGATCACATTGAATGGCGGTGCTGGCTCGAAGGACCAAATGGCCTACTCCTGCACCTAATGTGTATTGTCTATTGTCTAACACTATCCTACATACACTGGGGACAGTTTTGCATTCAGACAAAACCAATTAACCTACAAACCTGTACGTCTTTGGAATGTGGGAGGGACAGGATTGAACCCGAGTCTCTGGCTCTCTAATGCAGCAACTCTACCACTGTCGCCCCGAGGGTGTTGTTTAAATCTGAGTGTGGAGCCCCGGGATTTCCTAACGCTGAAGTCTCTGGCTTTTCTTTTCCAGAAAGGATTGCTACGAGTTGGAATACAGCAGGCTTTAGAAGACCGAAAGGCAAGGCAGTAAAGCCAGACCAGGACACAGAGAGTGCTTCACGTACACACACGCACGCACGCGCACACAGAACAACAGAGAGACAGCAAAGGCCAGAGGCTTAGGGAGCAAGGAAGACAGCGCAACATGGCTGAGAGTAAGAAAGAAAGAATCAGAATTCGGGAGGAGCAGAAAGGGAAAAGGGCTCACAGAGAACAGACTACAGTAAGTGGGAACCAGAGGCTAGGTTGGTGGGCAGGGATTGTCAACGTGATTGGGCATGTTAGTGGAGAGGGGCCTTCTGTTGGGGGCAGGGCAACGTGATTAGGTGCGCTGGCAAGGTGGAGAAGTGATTGGGCATGCTGAAGGAGCGGGGGGGTGGGGGGGGGTACATTGGGTGTCCTGTTGGGGTGGGGAACGTGAATGGGTGTGCTGATGAGGGATGGGCACGTGATTGGGCGTGTGGGCAGGGGCACCACGTGATTGGACGTGTGGCCAGGGGCACCACGTGATTGGATGTGTGGCCAGGGGCACCACGTGATTGGGGGTGTGGGAGGAGAATCACATGAGTGGGAGTGTGGGTAGGTTTGGGAAGGGGAAGGATATCTGGATGAGCCTGGAAGTGGAAGGGATGACTGGGCGTGCTGGGTCAGGTGATGTGGGTTGTTGGGCGTACCAGGGCTTGGCTGTTGGCTGTGCTGATCAGATGGGAGGTTGTCATTGGGAAGGGAATGGTTGGTCATAGGTGAGGAGTTCAGGTCATGGTTGGGCAGGGATGGTGGGGGAGTCGAAAGAGCGACCACATTTCAGCTTCTGATCACGATTGTTTTTCAAGAATCTTGTCCACGGGGCACCTCATGCATAAAATAAGAAGAGGAAACTTAGGAGACTGCAGATGCTGGAATCTGTTGGAGGATCTCAGCGGGTCGAGCAGCATCTGTGGGGGAATGAGCAATGTTTTGGGTTGAACCCTGCCAGCACTGTGGCACAACTGGTCGAGTAGCTGCCTCGTAGCACCAGAGACCCTGGTTCGAACCTGACCTCGGCTGATGTCTTTGTGGAGTTTGCACGATCTCCCTGTGACCGCATGGGTTTCCTCCTGGTGCTCCAGGTCTGGCTCAAAACGTCACTTACCTATGTTCTCTAGAGATGTTGCCAGATCCGCTGAGTTACTCCAGCACTTTGTGACTTTTTATGGGCGGCACTTTGGCACAGCTGTAAAGTTACTGCCTTACAGCGCCAGAGAACCGGGTTTGATCCCGAGCACGGCTGCTGTCTACGGAGTTTGTACATTCTCCCTTGACTCCATAAGTGATTTCCACATGAGACAGACCCAGTATAAAGAAATGCTTTTATGCAACAAGTCTAGTATCTGGGATGTACTGCATGATAAGGTGGTGGGTGTCAATGTTATTGGTTGAAAATAGAATTAGAAAAATGATCAGACTAAGTAAATCTAGGGACAGGAATTGGATAAACTGGATTATGTTTGGAAAGAGGTTCTGCAAATGAGTTGGGTTGATCCCCTGCCCAGTGCCCCACTCACTACGCCTGCCTCCACCCATTGTCTGTCCCATATAGTGCCCACCCCCATGCCCCATACATAGTGCCTCCCTTGCCTGCCCCAAACAGTGCCCACATACCCCCCAGCCCGACCCACGCATGCCCACCCAGTGCCTGTCTCATATAGTACTCACCCCCTGCCCACACACACCCCTACCTGATGCCGACCCTGCCCCATACACTGTGCCCTCCTGCCCAGTGACTGCCCCTTACACAATGCCCTCCCTCGCCCGCCCCAAACAGTGCCCACAGACCACACACGGTGTCCGACCCACGCACGCCCACCCAGTGCTTGTTCCATTCACAGTGGCCACTCACCCCCCCGCCTGGTGCCTTTCCCCATACAGTGCCCATCTGTACCTCAAGTACTGGAAATCTGAGATAAAAAGAAAAGGCAGATGAGATCAAGAGTCAAGAGAGTTTATTGTCATGTGTCCCAGATAGGACAATGAAATTCTTGCATTTGCTGCAGCACAACAGGATATTGTAGTCATAAATACAGATTGTCTTGATCTCATGTTTGGCACAGACATTGTGGGCCGAAGGGCCTGTTCTTGTGCTGTACTACTCAATATTCTATATGGTTTGGGGCAAACTACAGAGCAATGTTGCAAAAGCCTGTCCTGTCAGAGATCGACTGAAAACTAAGGGTGGCGCAGAGGTAGAGTTGCTATCTCACAGTGCCAGAGACCCAGGTTCGATCCTGACTATGGGTGCTGTCTGTGCGGAGTTTGTATGTTCTCCCCGTGGGTTTTCTCCGGGTGCTCTGGTTTCCTTCCGCACTCCAAACACAAGCAGGTTTGTAGGTTAAATGGCTTTGGTAAAGATTGTAAACGGCCCCTAGTATGAAGGATAGTGCTAGTGTGCCACGATTGCTGGTTGCTGCCAAAGTGCCTGTTTTCACTCTGTATCTCTAAACTCTGAAGTAACCGATCAGATTAAGTTGGTCAGAAATGGGCTCCTTCATTTTGAAACTCTCCGTGACCCAAGAAATTATTCCCTGTGTTTCAGGAACAAGCACAAATTCCAGTTTATCACCCAACGCCGAGTCAAACCCGTCTGGCCACACAGTTGACGGAGGAAGAGCAGATCCGAATAGCACAGAGACTGGGTCTAATCCAACACCTTCCCAAGGGCAGCTTCAACTGCGGACGAGAACCCCAGAACAAGAAGGCCAAGGAGTGAGTATCCTGGCAGTGACAGCTCGGAGGTTGCATTACTCAAAAACAATGCAAGAGGCTACATAGCACTATGGTCGCTGGAACCTTTACATTCAGTTAACTAAATGATTAAAAAACTAATATAATTTGCACAGAATTACCGCATTATCCCTCCATCCTCTGGTTCACTGAGCACCTTTCGGGAAGGATGTCTATACTCTTTGTGTAGGAAGGAACTGCAGACGCTGATTTACACTGAAGATAGACATAAAATGAAGAAGGGTCTCGACCAAAAAGTCACCCATTCCTTCTCTCCTGAGATGCTGCCTGTCCCGCTGAGTTACTCCAGCATTTTGTGTTTATACCCTATTTGTGTTTGTGTTATACCCTATCTGCAGATGTCACATCCTTCATCAGGATTAATGACGTGCAGGAAGGAATTGCAGATGCTGGTTTATGTTACAAGATTCAGATAAAGTGCTGGAGTAACTCAGCGGGGTCAGGCAGCATCTCTGGAGAAAAAGGATGGGTGGTGTGTCCGAAGAAAGATTCTGACCCGAAACGTCAGATCACAACGGACTAAAACTTTTAAGAAAATTAGTGTTGTGTTATTTCAGTTGTGTTACTTCTGATCACCATGCATTAGGGAAGATCCCATTATGCTCATGGGAGCAGAGAAGATTTAAGATATTGCCAGGACTCGAGGGGCTGAGCTGCAGGGAGAGGTTGGGCAGGCTAGGAATTTATTCTTTGAAGCTCAGGAGGTTGAGGGTTGATCTCATAGAGGAGTACAAGTCTTCCCAGAGCTGGGGAATCAAGAAGTAAAGGGGGAAAAAATGACAGTAATTCAGCAGGTCAGGCAGGATCTTTGCCTGACTCGCTGCGTTGCTGCCTGACCTGCTGAGCACTCCAGCACTTTGTGTCTTTTTTTGTAAACCAGCGTCCGCAATTCCTTGTGCCTCCAAGAACCAGAGGACATAGGTTTAAGATGAGAGGGGAAAGATTTAATAGAATCCTGAGGGGCGACTTTTTCCACACAGAAGGGGTGGGTATTGAGGCAGGGACTATCCCAACATTTAAGGAACAGTTAGACAGGTACATGGATAGGTAGACAAAAATGCTGGAGAAACTCAGCGGGTGCGGCAGCATCTATGGAGCGAAGGAAATGGGCAACATTTCGGCCCGAAACCTTGCCTATTTCCTTCGCTCCATAGATGCTGCCGCACCCGCTGAGTTTCTCCAGCATTTTTGTCTACCTGCGATTTTCCTGCATCTGCAGTTCCTTCTTGAACAGGCAGGTACATGGATAGGACGGGTTTGGAAGGATATGGGCCAAATGTAGGCCGATGGGATCGGTGTAGCTGGGACATGTTGGCCGGTGTGGGCATGTTGGGCAGAAGGGCCTGTTTCCACACTCTATGACTCTATAAGCCATTTAAGTAATAATGTATTTGTCGTTTGTCCTCAGGTGCGTGATCTGTATGATGGACTTTGTCTTCGGGGACCCCATCCGGTTTTTGCCGTGCATGCACATCTACCACATGGAATGCATTGACGAGTGGCTCATGCGGTCGTTCACCTGCCCCACGTGCATGGAACCCGTCGATGCGGCCTTGCTGGCATCCTACGAGACCAACTGACCTGGCTCGGCCGTTGCCAATTGCCCCTGCACTTTGAATGTTGCGCTGCCAAAAGGAAAGAAGACTGGGGCGGGGCAGGTGTGGGGGGGACTTGGGGGTGATAACAGAGGGAAATCTCCCACTCACTCAGACCAAAGAACTATCCCATCCACCCCCCACCTCCCTGCCCCCTCTCTTCACCCCATCCATAAAATCAACCAGAGCTTTTGTTTGAACCAGATCGTACATTTTACCAGCTGAAGATGCTGCGATTTGGCCAAATGTTTTACTTAACACTGACCAGCAGAGAGGAAAGTGATTAAAAGCAGAGTGAAGGCAGGAGTCCCACTCAAAAAACAACTCGAGGTGTTTTAGACTTTAGCTCTCTTTGCACATGCTGTGTCGTTGCCCTTCAAATCAATTGGCTTTGCCCGCTACGAGGCTGGTAGAGTTTGTGCTTTGACACATCAGGGTGGCGTTACTCCGATTGATGCTCCGTGCAGCAGGGTACGGTTCCAGCTGCGGCTGTTAGCTCCCCCCCCCCCTCCTCACCTTCATCTCGGTGGTTGCAGTGGGATTTGCCATTGACAGTGCACATGGTTTAGGTCAAAGTCTCCTGAACAATCCTTCGTTGGGGAGGTGGCTGATTCTGCCGATGAACTGGAGTTAAAGGATCATTGGAGCCGAGAACATCGGGACATTGTGGGACGGTATGGGCGAGTTGGGCCGAAGGGCCTGTTTCCACACTCTATTAATCTATGACTCGAAGCGGCAGACGTGTATTGACGGGGTTGCATCTTCACATTCGAGTACCAGAATATGATTGCCTGCCAGGCCAGTGTTGGTCATCTGTGAGCGGGTGAACACATCCCCCTGACTGAAGCCCCGGAAAACACGGATCACTTTCACATCTCGGGAAGGCCGGATCTCCGATGAAAGACTCCGTGTTCTGCGGCATCTGAGGGGAGATCCAAAACGGAGACTACGAGCAGGCACCAGGCAGCAGAGATGCCCACACAGACTTAGCTTCGAGGGCATCGATGGCACTTCAGCATCTCAGCTGCCCGGCAGTCAGTGTATTTTCAGAACTCCTCTCTCCCATGGCGGTGGAGCCCAGCCTCGTGCCTGGGATCCAGCGTGGTGCTCCAGTTCAAGACCTCCATGCCTCTCTGCTGGGAGGGAGCAAATAGTTTTAGCAGTGACGGGGAAAGACGGACTGAGCAACACGCTGCTGGTTCGGCTTCATCTTTTACCAAACCCTTTACCTGCTGTGACCCGAGGCAAGGCACCAAAGTGTTCTTCAGTGTTGATCATGGCCAGCAGGTTCTGGGAGAGATTCATGAGGTTCATCTGTCCCTGGCTTCTGGGGATCTGGGAGAAGCCTTGCATTGCCCCTCAGTTGTGGACTCGGTGGTTCCAAGGACTGCTCCAACTTACCACACACGTTTGCTCCAGAGTCCTTGTACTGATTCAGGAGGTTCTGAGTATTGATGTGAAAATAATGGGGTGGTGACACAGAGGCACTGCTGCCTCACAGCGCCAGAGATCCAGGTTCAATCCTGACCTCTGATGCTGTCTGTGTGCCGTTTGCATGTTCTCCCTATGACCGCGTGGGTTTCCTCAGGATGCTCCGGTTTCACGAAACTGAACTAGCGCTGACAGTGAGAACAAACTGAATATGTTGTTCAGTGTGCATCTGTGTAAACCATCTGATTTTGTTTGTTTTAAGGGAACTCTTAACATAAAGAGTTAAAATTATGTCCGATAACTTGGTGTAATTTGCACCCGAGCAGTTCAAATGTTGAGGGTTTATTTAGCTATTTACCTGCACTCGGTCAGAGCAGGCACCATCTCATGTGCTGAACCTCTGCTGCACCAGAGTATTTCCTGGTTCTCCTCGAATCCCTGCAGCTGATTCTTACTGGGCTCTGGTGTTTGTTTGTGCACTCTTGTTTCACCCGGAGACTGTGACATTTGGTCTGCATTGGCCATGGGTGCAGGGTGTCACAGTCGGTCCACTCATGGCTGTTATACTGTTAACCTCAAATCCAATTTGTACAATGTGACTTGCTGACTGTCCCTCATAAGTCAAGGCCTGCCTCGACAGCAATCATCCGACTCGCTGCCAACCAACAATCACACCAGACATGCTCTGGTCTCTGAGCAAGTCTGATACCAGCTGTTGCCTTTACCTTTACCTTTACCTGACATCATTGGGTAGATCCTTGGAGTGTCTGGTAAACCTGTACACTGAAATGTCTCCTCCAGGATTGCACCTTGACTTGTTTAATGATGAGATTTGCTTTTCTGGTCAGTGTTGCTCTTGAGCTGGTTCCCAAGAAAGGTTTAAGTTGCCCTCCATGGGTGTGAGAGAGCAAAGCCAGGTTGACTCCATGAAGGAAAATGAAGCCTGGGTGAACTTGTGTGTTACTTGGTTTGGGATATGTGGCCGCACGGGAAAATGTGGGCATTCTGTGACAATGCAATGTGGTTGCAGTACTTAAAACCTTGACTGATGTGTTTAGGAATATTGCCTGTCTAATTGCATCTTCCCACAGGTACATCTGAATCTGTTCTCCCATCACTTGTGGAAGTGAGGCATTAAAAGTCAGGAGGACCCATGACTTTAAATTGGGCTCGGAATTATGTTTTGTTGCAGTATCTCATCGGTTCATAACTTATAGGAGCAGAATTAGGCCATTTGGCCCATCAAGTTTACTCTGCCATTCAATCACGACTGATCTATCTTTCCCTCTCAAAGCTATTCCCCATAACCCCCTGATATCCATACTGATCAAGAATCTGTCAATCTCTGCCTTAAAAATACCCATTGCCTTGGCCTCCACAGCTCTGTCTGCCCTCACTTTATTTGATAAGACATGGAAGCAGGCCCTTTGGCCCGCACTGACCATCCATCACCTGTTGATGCTAATTCTAGGTTATCACACTTTCGCATCCACTCCCTGCACACTAGGGGCAATTTACAGAGGCCAATTAGCCGACAAACCTGTAGATCTTTGGTATGTGGGAGGAAACCGGAATACCGAGAGGAAAATGTGCAAACTCCACACAGACAGCACCTGTGATCAGTATTGAACCCAGGTCACTGGCACTGTGATGCAGCAACTCTACTAGCTGCTCCAGTATGCCGTTACTTGCAAGAAAGACTTGGACCAGCGTTTCAGAAGTGCAAATCTAACATGACGTTGACAAGGAGCTTCCACTATCAGACTCATAGTCCTGCAACAGGAAACAGGCCCTTTAGCCCAACTTGTCCATGCTGATCGAGATGCCCAGTCTAAACTATTCCCATTTGGCACATATGCCTCTAAATCTTTCTAATCCATGAACCTGCCCTAGTGTCTTTTAAGTTTTATTGCACCTGGCTAATTTGTCAAAGGGAAGTTTTACACCATTCCTTGGGAAATGGCACTAGCAGGAATGCAGGAAAATACCACCCTGCATGAACAGGTTTTTTTATATTGAACAAGGACCAGAAGACAAATAATGCTAGGTCTGGGAGTCGGAATTCAGTGTGGGTGGATTACTGTGCATTAGGCTTGGGGAATTAGAGTAAGAGTTGGTGTTGAGGGTGCAGAAACTTCTCATGACTAAGTTATGACTGACTGCAAGTCTGAGCGCAAGCTGCTCTCACTGGCTAGAGAAATAGCCGAGAATATAACTGAGATTGAGTCGTACGGCGCCGGCCCTTCGGCCCATCACGTCTGCACCACCCAACTATACTAATCCCATTTCCCAGCATTGGTTTGTAACCTCTGCCTTGTGGACAGTATAAAGAAAACTGGTATTAACTGCACTTTTGAAAATGTTTGTGTGCTAATGGTTGACGCGTATGCAGAGATAAACGCCAACATTCAATTGGAGGTAAAAGCTAAGAAATGTACAGCATTGAAAAGCTAACGGGTGGAACGGCTCCCTGTTCTAAGGGATCACTCCTGCTGATTGTCACTGCTTTGTGCTGGCAGTTTACACACACAACTTTTCACATCAAGGATGTTATCTCAGATCCTTCAGCCACGCTGAAGCAGCACTTTCATCAGTGGTCTGAAGCAGCACTCTGGCCCAGCTGTGCACTTGCCTTTCCGAGCCAGGGTTATAGTGTACCTGACGGTCATTTGGTCTTGCCACGCTACCAAACAACACCAGAATCCCACCATCATTTTAAAGACTTTGACCGTAAACACTGTTTCTGCTCAAGTCACTTTGACATCTAGGCTGGGAGGAAGATCGCTTCAAAGTATTGCAATCTAGAACTGCTCAATACTCTTCTGTTTTTGGTTTGAGTACAGCTAATGTTTTTAGTTTACACTTGCTGCTGGTTACATAAATCATGTAAAAATGTGTCTATTTAAAAAAAATAAAGAAATCTGCAGACTGATTTCTATGTTGGTGGTATTAGTGGGGAGGGAGACTTCTGGGACATGGGACAGGTCAACAAAGGAGCAGGCCGTTCAACCCACGATGTGCTGAATATGATGCCAAGATAAGATATCCTCATCTGACCACACACGATCCATATACCTGCATTCCCTACTAATCCACATGCTTATCATTATTATAAATACTTCTATCGGGTCTTCCCTCAACCTCTGGTGGTCCAGAACACAATCAAATTTGTCTGACCTCTCCTTGTAGCCAATAGCCTCTAACCCATGCAGCATTCTGGTGAGTTTATGCATCACCCCCTGATCCAGGCAGCATTCTAGTCAATGTACACGTTCCCTCCACATCCTGTAGTTGGGCAATCAGAACTGCACATAATACTCCAAGTGCGGCCTAACTAAAGTTATAGAACTGCATCGTGGCTTCCCGACTATTAAATTGTTCGACTGATAAAGGTGAGCATACCATACATCTTATTTAGAACTCTACTTGTAACTTTCAAGGAAGGAAATACTCCAACATCCCACTGCACATCTACTGTATGCTGTAACATTGCAAACTGGAAGAATGAAAGCATATTGTTTCATTGTAATAGTGCAGAAGGCCAAGAGCAGGATAGCAGGACAGGGAGTTTGGAAGTGAGTGGTGATCGTGAGCAGGGAGACTGAATGGTGCTGTTCACCATCCAGACACCAGTCTGCATTGGAACTCTGGAAGAGCTCGTCTTGAGAAGGGAATCGAGAATCCTAAACCGAAAACATGTCTAAATCTCCATTTCAACTGGATCCAAAATCCAGGTTATTTTGGATCCTGGAGATAGTGAAACTGAAGAGCATAAAAGGGAATGTGTTTCAAACTTGCAAACCAACCTGTCTGTCTTCATTTTTGTCCATATCTTAAGACAATATGTGAGACATACAAATAGAAACCCCAGCACTGTTCTCTGCAGAACACTGATCTGTTAGAATAACACATTTCCACATTCTCTGTCTTTCATGGGTAAACCAGTTCTGAATCCAACCAAGTTGTTGTGGATTCCATGCATCTTAATCTGAATCATTTACCACAAGGTACTTGATCTGATGCCAAATATTCACGTGGACAACATCCACTGCCAACCTCAATATCATCTCAAAAACCCAGATCTAATTTGTAAGACACGATGCGGACAAAGCTAGGCTGACCATCCTCAATTAGTCAATACACTTCCACATGAGTAAATCCGATCCCAATGAATCTTCTCCAAAACCTCACGACCTCTGATGTGAGCCTCACCTACAATTTCCTGGATTGTCTCAATTTCCCTTCTTAAAGTAAGGAATGCCGGGCTACTTTCCAATCCTCTGGGATTTTGCCCGTGGTTAGAGGATACAAAGATCTCCGTCAACGTCTCTGCAATCTCTTCTCATCTCAATAACTAGGGATAGATCCCATCAGGTAGGGACTTATCCATCCTGATGCCCCATGGAGACCCAGAATTACATCTTTCTTGATCTCACACTGCCATTAGCACTAAGTGTTGTACTGTAGGGTGTGGTATTAATAGCCTTGACAGCATTGACAAACGAGGGATCGTGTGGTCCGAGTCCATAGCTCCCTGAAGGTGGTGACAAAAGTAGATACGAGTGGTAAAGAAGGCATATGGTATGCTTGCTTTCATCGATCAATGCTTTGGGGGGGAAAGTCAGTCATTTTGCAGCTTTATTGAACTTTGGTTAGGCCACATTTGGAGTATTATGTGGCCTAACCAAGAAGGTCTGAAGAAGGGTTTCGGCCCGAAACGTCGCCTATTTCCTTCGCTCCATAGATGCTGCTGCACCCGCTGAGTTTCTTCAGCATTTTTGTGTACCTTTGGAGTATTATGTGCAGTTTTGGTCAAGGATCTGGTGGTTTCAGAGAGGATGCAGAACAAGTGCCTAGAATAGAGGATATTCATTATAAGGAAAAGTTGGACAAACTTGAATTGTTTTGTCAGGAATATCTAAAGCTGAGGGGAGAGCTGATATAAAAATTAAGAGAGGTGGTAACAAGAGTCAAACAGTGGGACAGAAATTGCTGGAGGAACTCAGTGGGTCAGGCAGCATCTCTGCAAAACATGGACAGGTGATGTTTCCGGTCAGGACTCTAGTCAAGAAGTCATTTGTCCATGTTCTCCAGAGATGCTATTTGATCTGCTGAGTTGCACCAGTACTTTTGTGTAAGCCAGCATCTGCAGATCCTTGTGTCTATGTCAAACAGTGGCTGGTGATTTGAGGAGACTGCAAATCAACCATGTGGCAAACAGCTTGGAATCTGCAAAAGAGATTTCCCTTATGCACCTTATCTGGAATGTGATCAGCAGCCTATGGTCTGAAGTCACTTATTTTTTTCACCATTTGATTTTATTTTGACCGAACGGACACTCCAGGATCATCCGGCAGAGACAGTGAACATGACAATGTAACAGGCTTAGCGGTTTGTTATGGGAAAGAAAATTCAGGCATCAAACAAGGCAAAGTCTTGTACTCGCACAATGGAAGGTGAAAGCTAGCAGGGTGAAAATTATATTCACAGCGACGTGAAAATGTTCTGCTAAATACATCTGAGGTAGTTTGTGGACTTGAGAAACCTTTGCTAACCCCACTCCAATCCCTGTTCACACTGCACGGTCCGCCTTAACTACACTGGGACGTCCATTCATGAACCCAGATTGATCCACTGGAAAGTCCCGTCAGGGGACTGGCAGTCATATTCTGTCCCCTGGGTATACCACATTCCCAGAGTGGAACCACCAGGCCTCCTAGTGGTGTAAACAACAGACTACAAGGAACGAGCCTTGCTGCCTCTTACCCATGGCGCTTCATGGAGATAGCAGAAGGCGCTGGCAGCACCACTTGGCACTGGGCTCTTCAGAGCAAGGCAGGAAGCATCGGACCAGCCATTTCCAAACTGGCCGGTCCCAGGATGTGTTCACGGCAACCTGGCAAATCCACTTGCCAGCGGGAGGCTGCAGAGTATACAAGATTATGTACATTGTTCAAAATAAATTGACCACCGTACTGTAGCTAATAACTGGAGGCACAAAAGAGCAAATATGCGTGGAGTTTACAGTTTACTGACAATTGGAGCTATATTGTGCATATTATAAAAAATAAAGATTAAAAGAGTCTGAAAACTATGTTCTACGGTGAAAACAATATTTGGGATAGGAATGAGAGGGAAACTGTACATTAATAATCACTTTGAAAATGGACAGGTTCTCAATGCCGGAACTTAAACAATGCATTGGATGTTTTGCAGGTGTCGGTTTCATACCACAAATTCAAATAAATACATTTCAGGCCATCAAAAAATCTCTGTGCAGTCAGGGCAATGGGTTGAGGACTTGATCTTAACGGTGTAAAATATAATACAGTTCTTGTTTGCATGGGCTTGCAACTGAGGCTATTTAACAAGAGGCCGGGTTTTGTCATCATCGCTGCACTGATGTGCTTTGTATTTCTTCACCTCTGCCATGTATTTGGCCCAAGCATCTCCTCCTCGTGCCTCTGCCTGGAGAGAGGGGAGAGAGAAACGGGTAGACTAAACATAGGCGTTCAACATGCTGGAGATAGCAAACAGCATTGAGGCAAGTGCAGGAATAACCTCTGAACATTATACACAGAAGCTCAGATTCAAATCCTGTTTTGACAGTCCTTTAATACCTCATGCAGGAAAACATTCATGTGCTTAGTTTTAGAAGATCAAGTTATTTTGACAAAATAACACATCTTATTTGATGGCCCTCTCCCTTGCCAGGACTGATTCATAGAAACATAGAAAATAGGTGCAGGAGTAGGTCATTCTGCCCTTCGAGCCTGCACCGCCATTCAATATGATCATGGCTGATTCAAGCTCAGTTTAACACAAGGACCAATATCTAAGGCTGTACAAATTCAAAAACATTGTGAATCTATCAATATTTAAAATGAACTTTTCAATATATTGATAAAAGAAAGAAAATGTAGTTTACAAATTAAGCAGGTTAGACTTTCTAGACAGATTATTAAGGGATTTATAAGAATGGTAACAGGGAAGAAAGATTTACACCAGGGCACAGAGCATGAGGGTTTGAAAGAGGTAGACAACATTATAAATGGTTCTGACAGGGTAAATAAAGAGAAATGTTTCCAGTGGCAAAAGAACCATCTTATGATGCCATTCAGACCATTTTGTCCTTAAAATGAAATAATTCTCCAGTTTGATCCCACTGCCCAGCACCTGGTTTCATTGCTGCATATGTAGGGACATTTCAGGTGCAGCTTAAAGTACAGGTGCACAACCTTTTATCCGAAAGCCTTGGGACCAGACACTTGTCGGATTTTGAGATATTTTGGTTTTCCGAACGGAAGGTTTTTAGCGTAGATTTTAACATGTGGCTCAGTAATAGAGTGCTCGGCTCTTGGCCGCAAGGTCGTGAGTTTGCGCCTCGATCCCGGCAGTTACCCGGTCAGGGCCGGCCTTTAGCCGATAGGACCTATTTCTCCCAATTGGGCCCCGCGCCTAAGGGGGCCCCGCGCTAGAGTAATCAAATCAGTTGGAGCAAAGATCTTATAGCGCACAAGATGGTCCACTCCTGCCAAATACAATGAACTGATGCGTAGTCCGCACCGGAGCGTAACCTCCGTCATTTCAATAACCCCGACCCGACTTCAGTTATGCCTCTCGCAGCGTTGCGGGGGAACAGTTTAGGTGTTGTTAAATGTTTTAAATGTGTTTTATCACTTCCTTTTTAAACGGCACATGCCTTGTACTTTATAAACGGCACATACTGCAGATGCTGATTAAACCGAAGACAGACACAAAAGGCTGGAGTAAATCAGCGGATCAGGCTGCATCTCTGATGAGGAATACGTAATAGGAGGAAATAGGTGATATTTCGGGTCGACTTTTTCAATAGCTGCCATGAGGGGACAAGCACCGGCACCAAGAGCGAGCGAAAGCGTTGACAGACGGACGAAAGCAAGGTTCATAGAGCGGCGTTGGTAGACATTTCGGGTCGAGACCCTTCTTCAGACTGATAGTCAAGGGAAAGGGAAACGGGAGATATCGGCATATCTTCCATTCACTTGTCCTTAGTACCGTCCATAGGTCTTGCTCCTCTTTCCCCCGAATCAGTTAGAAGAGGGGTCTCGACCCGAAATGTCACCTACAAAGATCTTTGGTCACCAATTCCGACCTATGATCGTTGCTTTTGTCCGTTCTGTCCGCGCGTTCGCTCGCTCTTAGTGCCGGCGTTTCTCCCCTCAGACTCCGCCAAACACACACACACACAGCATGTCCGGCAGATCGCTGCGGGCCGAGAGAGAGTAGAGAGGTAGAGAGGGAAGAAAGGGGTAGATAGGGAGAGGGGTGTGAGGGGGAATGGAGAAGGGGGAGGTGCCCTCACGCTCCCGGGGCAGCTCTCCCGTCCCTCCAGTCGCCGTGCTTCACGCACACAGCCCCGGCTCCCGCCGTCCCCCCTCTCTCCAGGAAGACGCGGTGAACAATACACAGAGGGCCGGGCCGGGGGTTGCAGCAACGTTTACAAACCTCGGACTCAGCTCACGCCCGGACCCAGGCATTCGTTCCCGCCGCTGGACCTCTCCCTTCCTTCCCTCCTTCTCCCCTCAGACTCCGCCAAACAAACACACACACACACACAGCATGTCCGGCAGATCCTTCCTCTCTCTTTTCCCTTCTCTCCCCTCCCTTTGCCGAAACCCTTCCTCAGACTGATAGGGGGGACTGATAGGGCAGTCTGAGGAAGGGTTTCGGCCCGAAGCGTTACCTATTTCCTTCGCTCCATAGATGCTACTGCACCCGCGGAGTTTCTCCAGCATTTTTGTGAATCCCTAGACCTAGTTCAGTGAGCGTCCACCGAGGGTTACCCGGAGAGGTGACCGCGGAACCTCTCCGGGCGACCCTCGGTGGACGCTCACTGTACTAGGTCTAGGGATTCCTACTCTCCCGGGCAATATACCCTCCCTTTTTTCCAGAACCGAAAATGTCCGATTTTCGGAGCTTTTCGGTTTCCGGAATTTCGGATAAAAGGTTGTGCACCTGTACTTCATAAATACATTTGAGTTGTCTCCTGTGCCAGCCTTTAAGGCAGTGTGATCCAGAGCACCAGCCTGTCAGTTCAAAGAGAGTTCACATTTCCCTTTTAAACTACCGTACTACCTATTACCTTACTATGTCACCAGAGGTGATATGAAGCACCTTTTTCAAAAAATATAAACAAAATTACTGTCAACTGGACTCTTCCGCATGTAGAGCTGGAAGGATTTCAGAAGAACATTGGTCAAGAATTGAAGGAAATCTTAGAGCAGGCCCAGTGGGAAAGAGCTGGGAAGTGGAATACGTTTGCAAGCTCATTCGAAAACTGGCACAGGCACACAAGCGTAATTATTTATCTCCTGTACTGTGAGGTACAAAACAATTTTGCAAGTCAGATTGTGGAAATCAGAACGGAAAAGCTAGCGATTCTTACCTCCTCATCGGCCTTGTGTTTCTTGGCTACCATTCCCGTCTTGAGGGCTAACTTTGCCCCACCTCGCCGCTTTCCCACCTGGTGTAAGGGACAGAAGACTGCAACCATTACACGAGCGCTTGGAGCTGCAATGTCAATGCTGCCCATTATGTAATTAAACACGGGTCCTCAAATTAGATCTCATTCCACAACAGAATGCATCTCCCACGACAACGTCTCAACGCACTTCTAACATACAGTATACAAGCTACTGTGAGCGGAGGTAGGCCATTCTTTACACTCTCCTATAAGGCAAAAGTGACAGTGCAGGTGTTACCATTTTAAAGACCAGCAACAGCTCTTTAAATTGTGCAATGGCAAATTAGCCAGACATGTACATTTGCAATTCCATCAACATTTTCGGCACATTTTTTCCTGCAACAAAAGATAGATTATAAATTGGATTTCTTGCTGCAACGTGAAGACTTGTGTAAAAGTTAAAAATCTGTGGCACTGGCTATTTAAATAAGCAATGCTTTGACCAGATGACGTCGAACCAATCCCCGTTTAACTACTGAGCTTAATCCAAGCCTCATGTTTGTATAACAAGGGGGTTAAACAGTGAATTACCATCAAGGCAGGGCTGGGGAATACAAAGTTCTATTCAATAAATTATTTCCAAAAGCAATCACTTATGTCTTTTCTTCTTTTTGTTACTCCATTTGATATACATTTTGTTATAGCTTGGTACAATTTCTGACTGACTACCAAATTTAAAATTCAACTTAAAATTGAGGACATGCATGCTTCAAAGTCAAGGGTTAGTCTGCAAACTGACAAATGATAGTTCTATCTCCTGTTCACAACCTGTAAAGAGAAAACTTACAAATGTTGAGCATGGTTACTCCAATGAACAATCAAACTAACTGCTCACTAAATGCTAATATAAATACATGCATGTATTTGAGTTTTAATTTTGCTATATAATATATTTTTTTAAATCACAATGTTTCAAAGGATTTACTCATTTTTTTGTCAACATTTTCTTCCAGGAGATGATTTCAAAAAGTTTGGCACAAAATATTTTGCAAGGCAGCGAAATGTTCAAACCTGTACATGAAAATAAACAGGAAGAATACCAAGAAAGCAATAGATTTAGATTAGCGATATTATCAATATCTGATATGATCACTATGGTTCCCGAACAATCACTGGGCTCAGAATACAAGCTGCATAACAATTAAAAAGGAAAATGTGTAAATTTAAATTTTGTGAAACACAAATCCAATGAGAAATGATTTAAAACCTGTGCCAAGTTTATTCTATTTTACATGGCTGGATATTTAAGAATTTTGTTAAATCCATTAATGAGTCAACAAATCCATGTTATAAATGATCGCAGAAAGATAAATCTGGTCATTTTCAGCTAGTTATTGACATTAATTGTCTTTTAATGCTATCCAAATATCGTAACACATAAAAGGTAACATTATAGTTTATTAATTTGTTATATTAGTGTGTGGTGTCAGGTGATGAGAAAGATTAAGTGAGCATCACACACTTGTATATCGTGCAAAATGCTGGTCCCACACTGCATACGGTATCCACAGGTTTTTAATGCCCCAGAGATCATCAAATCTGTGTTTCTCAAATGATTACATTTGAACATAGGACTCTAACCAGGGTGCAATCATACCAGTGTCACAAAATTAATCACCCCAGCTATAAAACATTATATCAAAGAATGTTAATAGCTGCAAGATAAACCAACATTATGCAGAACACATGCAATATCAGTATGTAACTCTAGATCAATCCTTAACTTTACCTTGGTCTACTCAACCAATGGGACCATAAACATGGTATGATATTTCCAATTATTAACATTAAATTGTATTAAGGAATGCTTTTAAAGAGAGAGGTTAAATATTCTCAGGTCTATTCATTAAGTGAATTTTTCAACAACAATCTGGATAACGACATTACTGCTCTGGTGAGCATACAATGACAAATCACATCACTTGGTTTACATAACGTCACACTCCCACCGGAGCACAGGACGACTTTGAAGCTGTAAAGCAAAAAAAGTTACAAGGAATTGACTGCTTACAATACTCATATTACATTGATCTGATCTAGATATTTGGCATTTATTTCTCAGTTTTGAATTTGGTTATTTTTCTAGTTTGCTGCTGAAGAAATTATTGTTTCTGGGCCAAAGTAGATGGTGTTAGTAAACTGGGCTTTGCATGTGGACACCACCTTAAAGACGTGTCAACCCTAGATGAAGAGGATTATATTCTGACAATCTGAAATTTAGCCTAGTGTTTAAAGAATCAATCTAAAGAACAATTGAAGCTGAAATTCCTGGAGATTCAGTTCATCGTCACCTGTTACATAACCATCAGGAAGAATCATTTGACGAGAGTTTATATCTTCAAAGAAAAGATACAAACCATTCAGCCAGCAACCAAACATTTGACTAACTGCCCTGAAAAGACTAGTCACATCGAACACCAACTTCCTCAACAGAACCAGAATTTCCTGCACATAATGTCAAGTGGTAATTTGTAGCCTCCAATTGAGGTGCACTGCAAAGTCCATAATTCTTATTCGTTCCCCAAAGTAACTGATTTTTCTGCTCACATCAGAAGTCTGACAACAGGGGTGTGAAACGATTTGAAAAAACTGGATTTAAACCAGACTGGTATGGAGTGTTCTCTTCCCCACAACACCCAGTCATGTCACAAAACCAAATGTAACAGTTGGTGCAAAAATTAAAGTTGGGCCAATTGGTATCTTCAAAACCATATCGACAAATCTTTGTTCGGTAAAGCATCCAGGGAAAACGAATAAAGGTGTTTAAAAAAAAAAAGGGAATTGTCCTTAAACATAATAGAATAGAGAACAATTTTTTAAAATCCTGGAAGAAATTCTTTGAGAAAGTCATCAAGTTGTATGGGAGCACATCAATTTAGGAACTAAAAACAAAGCAAAAAGGTGAAAGAAATACACACGTCAGCTAACATCTCAAACCTTTCCTTTGTTGTTGATTTTTTATACAAATACCAAAAAGTGATTTTTTTTTTTTTGCCTACCATCACTTTTTTTATCATCATACAAAATAGAAAGGATGTTTTCTTAAATCTGTTGTTCACCGCTTTGCAACATCTCAAAGCACTACAAAATCATTTTGGAAATACAATTGTTATTACAACATTGAAAGCACAGAAACCAATTTGCACACAGTGAGGGCCTCAAAACATCAGTGAACTCATCTGTTCTAGCAAAATTGGCGAGGGGGCAAATATTAAGCAGGAAACTACCTCACTCTCCATCCGATGAAAGATCGGTCTGAAATGTTGAATATTTCTTTCTCCACGGATGTTGCCTGGTCCAAATATCCCCACCATTTTCGGTGCTTCATTTCATATTTCCGGTAACCCCCCACAAAAAAAAAAAAACTGGATCCAGCAATCACCCTGGCTCATCTCTATTTCCCACTAATCTATCCAGACTATCTTCCATTTACATTCTCAGCTCTGATGCTGGGTCTTGACCAAAATAGTCGACCATCCTTTTGCCTCTACAGATGCTGCTTGACTCGCTGAGCCCTTCCAGATTATTATGTTTTGCATAAAATCCCTGCATTCGCAATCTCTTGTGTCTCTATTTTAAGGAGTATATGTTTAAATCAGTATCTGTCAGTGTCCTCTCTTTAAATACTATCTACAAGCTTCATCAATTTTAGAATTGGCATTAAAACTCCACATAACTTTGGATTCAAACAGAAACAATTTGCTCCACTCCTCTACTCAACAGATCTCCCTCACCTTTACCATTATGGACACAAAATGCTGGAGTAACTCAGCAGGACATGCAGCATCTCTGGAGAGAAGAATGGGTGAGGCATCAGGTCAAGACCCTTCTTCAGACTAGAATCAAGGGAAATGGAAATGTTTCCCTTTCACCCGAGCTATACCTCTCATATCCCTTTCCCCTGACTCTAGTGTGAAGAAAGGTCCCGACCCGAAACTTCACCTATCCATAGTCTGAAGAAGGGTCTCGACACGAAGCATCATCCATTCCTTCTCTCCAGCGATGCTGCTTGTCCCGTAGAGTTACTCCAGCATTTGGTGCCTATCTTCGATTTAAACCACCATCAGCGGTTCCTTCCTTCACCTTTACCATTATTGTGCATAGAATTAGACAATACTGTACTCCAATTAAGATTCTGAAACAATAACCTGCAGATGCTGGTTTGCAAAAAACTTAGATCATGCAGCATCAGGTCAGTATGAAGAAGGGTTCCAACCCATAACAATACTCACCATGTTCTCTAGAGATGCTGGCTGACCCACTGAA
The DNA here is from genome assembly GCF_010909765.2 of Amblyraja radiata. NCBI lineage: Eukaryota > Metazoa > Chordata > Chondrichthyes > Rajiformes > Rajidae > Amblyraja > Amblyraja radiata. Next base: position 17,881,311 of record NC_045990.1, read on the forward strand.
TTACTCCAGCACTACTGTGTTTTTTCCAGTTAAAATGTAGTATGTTGTTTTGCTACATTGTGTAATTAATATAACCAATAGAGCAATTCAATGTTCTGAATCTACTAGTCTACCCAAGTCATTGACCTAATACACTACTTTTCCCTCTCCAAATGCTGCCTGATCCAAATATTTCCAGCGTTTTACTTCAAGCAGCTAACATCTGCAGTAGTCTTTAAAAATATTTAAATCTACTTCTCCTGTGATCTTGTGTCAGGATGATCTATCTTTCCCTCTCAATGCCATTCTCCTGCCATCACCCCAAAACTCCTGACACCCTTAGTAATCAAGAATCTGTCACTCTTAGCCTTAAAAACATCCATTGACAGCCTCCACAGCCAACTGTGGCAATAAATTCCACAGATTCACCACCATCTGACTAAAGAAATTCCTCCTCATCTTTCTAAAGGCTTTATTCTGGTCCTAGACTCTCCCACTGGTGGAAACATCCTTAAGTGAACCGATCCAAGTGAACTGTTCCCATCTTATCCATGTACCTGCTACTAGTGTCTTTAAAATTATATTTATAGTACCTATAATATAATAGGGAGTCCAGAACCAGGGGCCACAGTTTAAGAATAAGGAGTAAGCCATTTAGAACGGAGACAAGGAAACACTTTTTCCTCACGGAGTGGTGAGTCTGTGGAATTCTCTGCCTCAGAGGGCAGTGGAGGCAGGTTATCTGGATGCTTTCAAGAGAGAGCTAGATAGGGCTCTTAAAAATAGCGGAGTCAGGGGATATGGGGAGAAGGCAGGAACGGGGTACTGATTGGGGATGATCAGCCATGATCACATTAAATGGCGGTGCTGGCTCGAAGGGCCAAATGACCTACTCCTACACCTATTGTCCATCTGCCTCAACTATCTCCTATCAGTATCACCCCTCATCATTCTGCACTCCAAGGAATGTAGTCCTAGCCTATCCACCCTCTCCCTGCAGCTCAGACCTTCGAGTTGACAACATCCTTGTCAATCTTCTCTGCACCTTTTCCAGGTCGACAACACCTTTGCTACAGAACTGAACACTATACTCTAAATTTAGATAGCCACAAAACGCTGGAGTACCTCAGCGGGCCGGGCAGCATCTATGGAGAAAATGGAATAGGTGAGACATTTCAGGTTGGGGCCCTTCTTCAGGCTGAAGAGAGACAAAAATCTGGAGCAACTCAGCGGGTCAGACTGAAGACAGGTCTGGATGGTATGGACGAATTGAAAGACAGAAACGTTTCCCATTCCTTCTCTCCAGAGATGCTGCCCTTCCCGCTGAGTTACTCCAGCTTTTTGTGTCTGTCTTCGAGCCTGTTTTACGATTGAAATAAAAGGGGTAGATGACTGTGGGCTTGGGTATATATATCCCCATTGGGAATGAAGAATGGAAGCTGGCTATGGGACAAAGCAGGGAGCCGGGGGTGGGATGGCAGTGGGCGACTGCAATGTGTTTAGATGTTGTTCCCGGGCGGGCGGGTCGCTCCCTCGCCCCAGGTGAGTAAATGGGGCGACATTTTGGGGGGGGGAAGGATGGATAACAACGGCAGATCCAGCCCCAGCCCCGCTCGGTACCCGCAGGCGAAACCTCCGGCCCTTACAGTGTTCGGCACGGGCCTCCTGCCGGCCTCGGCCTCGGCCCCCGGGCCCGCCGCCGCCGCTGCCGCCACCACCGGTCTCGGCCGCCCTCCACGCTCCACGTCCCCGCCTTCTCCTCCTCCTCCTCCTTCTCCGCCGCCGCCGCCGCCGCCCGACTCCCGCTGCGCCGCCTTCTCCTCCTCCATCTTCTTGAAGAGCGCCATGAAGCTGCCGTCGTTGGCGAAGGCGTTCACCCCTTTGCTCTCCGCTTCGGAGCTTCGAGAAACTTCGCGGCTCCTTCGCCTCTCCGCCATCTTGGGAAGGGCGGCCGCCGAGCCTGCTGGGAGTGAGGGCGGGCTGACTGACTGACGCCCCAAGGCAATAAACGTTAACATTAACAACGTCATCACGCGGACGAGCACTAAATAGCAAAGATAATAATATATAGCCTACTATAAATATAGTTGCCACTGACAAATACAGTCGGCAGTTGTGGCAAGGGACATGGGAGTAGAGGACAAAGAGTTCTGCCCTGCAGTATTGTGGCCATCTGTGCCAATATGGTTACTGAACATCCCAAAAGTTGATCTGGAGATATGGGAGGCAAAAAGGAGGAACAAAAATTCAGACCTAAAGACAGAATATCATAGCCATATAGATACAGGGAACACCTCTTAATTTTTCACAGATGGATCAAAGGACCCAGTAGCTGAAACAACAGGGGCGGCTGTGGTAGTCCAGGGGATGAATGTTGAGCTTTACAAAAGAACAAATAACTATTTGACAGTATATACAGTGGAACTGTACGCTATTTTGATGGCAGTTCGGTGGATGGAACAGGTGCAACCATGCAAAGTATTAATATGTAGCGACTCATTATCTGCAATCCAGAGTATTGGGTCTGGTGCATCCCATAGGCGGCCTGACTTAGTTTATGAAATCCTGCTACTATTAAGCCAAGTGACAAGGAGGGGCCGTGACGTGACTTTGTTGTGGGTCCCAGCACACATTGGTGTTCTAGGGAATGAAAAGGTGGATAAATTAGCAAAGGAGGCTGTAAAAAAAAGAAACATAGAGGTAAACTTACAACTATCCAAATCTGAAGGAAAACACATAGTGCGGAAGAAAATAAATCAGGAATGGCAACAATACTGGGAACAGGAGACAAAGGGGAGACACCTCTATTCGCTACAAAACAGAGTGGGCATTACAGCAAGAAGAGGGGGGAACAGGAGGGAACAGGTAGTATTAACAAGATTGAGGATAGGACACACTCACCTGAACAGCACATTAAAAATATTGGGAAAACGCCCTACTGGGCTATGTGAGGCCATCAGCCTGAAACAGTTCAGCATGCCCTAATTGCATGTAGGAGGTATGACAGAAAGAAGATTTATGATCATTGAAATGAGGAAAATTGGATTGACAGAAATATCAGTAAAGAATATTCTAGAGAATTGGGACGACAGATGGCACAATGGGCTAAGTGTTCGGCTGGCGACCGGAAGGTAGCCGGTTCGAATCCCGCTTGGAGTGCATACTGTCGTTGTGTCCTTGGGCAAGACACTTCACCCACCTTTGCCTGTGTGTGAATGTGTGTGTGAGTGATTGGTGGTGGTCGGAGGGGCCGTAGGCGCAGAATGGCAGCCACGCTTCCGTCAGTCTGCCCCAGGGCAGCTGTGGCTACAGAAGTAGCTTACCACCACCGAGTGTGACTGAGGAGTGAATGAATAATGTGATGTAAAGCACCTTGAGTATTAGAAAGGCGCTATATAAATCCCATCCATTATTATTATTATTATAGAGTGTGGAGGGAAAGGAAAAGGAATAAAGTTGTTGTTTGATTTCTTGAGGGCCTCTGGCCTTATAAAAAGGATATAATGTAAAGACATGAGTACTGTGGAATGAAGCCAGAAGGTGGCAGCAATGCAACATTGCGGATGCTGGCTGCTGTAAAACTCCAAAGAAGAAGAAGAAGAAGAAGAAGAAATACAGTCGGCAGCATCCACTTTATGTCCATCTTAAGTGGAAAAGTTGACCAAGCTCAACTTGCATAGCATGCCGGTGCTCAAGACAAGTCAAGTCAAGAGAGTTTATTGTCATGTGTCCCTGATAGGACAATGAAATTCTTGCTTTGCTTCAGCACAACGGAACATAGTAGGCATTGACTACAGAACAGATCAGTGTGTCCATATACCATTATATACGTAAATACACACATGAATAAATAAACTGATAAAGTGCAAATAACAGATAATGGGCTATTAATGTTCAGAGTTTTGTCCTGATGGCTGTGGGGAAGTAGCTATTCCTGAACCTGGTCGTTGCAGTCTTCAGGCTCCTGTACCTTCTACCTGAAGGTAGCGGGGGGATGAGTGTGTGGCCAGGATGGTGTGGGTCCTTGATGATACTGCCAGCCTTTTTGAGGCAGTGACTGCAAAAGATCCCCTTGATGGAAGGGAGGTCAGAGCCGATGATGGACTGGGTAGTGTTTACTACTTTTTGTAGTCTTTTCCGCTCCAGGGCGCTCAAGTTGCCGAACCAAGCCATGATGCAACCGGTCAGCATGCTCTCTACTGTGCACCTGTAGAAGTTAGAGAGTCCGCCTTGACAAACCGACTCACCGTAATCTTCTCAGGAAGTAGAGGCGCTGATGTGCTTTTGGTGGTGGCATAAAATTTAAGACAGGAATTAGAATTTTAAAAGCCACATTTATCATCTAAAAATAAATTGGATAGGTATATGGACGGGAAAGGAATGGAGGGTTATGCCCCTGTCCCACTTAGGAAACCTGAACGGAAACCTCTGGAGACTTTGCGCCCCACCCAAGGTTTCCATGCAGTTCCCGGAGGTTTTTGTCAGTCTTCCTACCTGCTTCCACTACCTGCAACCTCCGGCAACCATCTGCAAACTTCGGGAACCGCACGGAAACCTTGGGTGGGGCGCAAAGTCTCCAGAGGTTTCCGTTCAGGTTTCCTAAGTGGGACAGGGGCATTATATTGTCTGAGTGCAGGTAGATGGGACTAGGTGAGAATAAGTGTTCGGCACGGACTAGAAGGGCCGAGATGGCCTGTTTCCGTGCTGTAATTGTTATATGGTTATTTCTGGGCAGGAATAGCGAAGGATAAAACACTTTAAATGCACAGTATCATCAAAGACCCACACCATCCTGGCCACACACTCATCTCCCCGCTACCTTCAGGTAGAAGGTACAGGAGCCTGAAGACTGCAACAACCAGGTTCAGGAATAGCTACTTCCCCACAGCCATCAGGCAATTAAACCTGACTCGGACAAAACTCTGATTATTAATATTCAGTCTGAAGAAGGGTTTCGGCCCGAAACGTCGCCTATTTCCTTCGCTCCATAGATGCTGCTGCACCCGCTGAGTTTCCCCAGCAATTTTGTGTACCTTCTGATTATTAATAACCCATTTTCTGTTATTTGCACTTTATCAGTTTATTTATTCATGTGTGTATATATTTATATTATGGTATATGGACACACTGATCTGTTCTGTAGTAAATGCCTACTATGTTCTGTGTGCTGAAGCAAAGCAAGAATTTCATTGTCCTATACAGGGACACATGACAATAAACTCACTTGAACTTGAATTTATATGGTCTGAGTGCAGGTAGATGGGACTAGGTGAGAATAATGTTTCCGTGCTGTAATTGTTATATGGTTATTTCTGGGCAGGAATAGCGAAGGATAAAACATTTAAAGTAATGCACAACTTTAATCTGGTGGGCAGCAGTTTAAGGAATGTGAAGGTATTGTGTTGGGAGCGGCTGCGCCAATCAGCGGCGCGGATAGGAGGGGGTGGTGATGCCAAGTTGTGTGGGTTGGGGGGAGGAATTGTTTTGTATGTGTGTATGTGTGATTAGGAGTGGGTTCGGCCGTCGTTGTTGCTGTTGAGGGGTTTGCAGGCGGTGTTGAGGCGGCGGCAACAACCCGCAGGGGGGGCGAGGCGAGGCGACGGGGACAGGGCGAGGCCTGAGGCCCCGGTCACGTGACGGCGCAAGATGGCGGCGGCGGCGGCGATGGACGAGGAGTTCGAGGACGCCATCGACGTGGAGCCCCTGGAGCCCACCCTCTCCAACATCATCGAGCAGAAATCACTCAAGTGGATCTTCGTGGGCGGCAAAGGAGGAGTGGGCAAAACCACCTGCAGGTAGAAGGGCCGGGGCCGGGGCTGGGGCTGTTGCTGGAGTTGCCATGGGGCGGCTGTCACTGTCAGGCCCAGATGCCCGAACTCTCGTGTAGGAAGCAACTGCAGATGCTGGTTTAAGCCGAAGGCAAACACACAAAAGCTCAGGGGCGACCGCGCCTTTGGCTGTGGAACAGCATCCCCTTTCCCATCAGAACTTCCCCCTCCATCGACTCTTTTAAGTCAAGACTAAAGACTTATCTATACTCCCAAGCCTTTCCTGACGTCCTCTGAGTGAGGGCTACATGTATATATGTATGTAGTCTGTTTTGTTGTGCTATTCTTATAACAAATGTAAAGCACTTTGGCCAACGAGAGTGGTTTTTTAAATGTGCTATATAAATAAATGTGACTTGACTTGACAAAAAGCTGGAGTAACTCACCGGGTCAGGCAGCATCTCTGGAGAACATGAATAGGGACGAGAAAAGTCTGTCACCCATTCCTTCTCTCCAGAGATGCTGCCTGACCCGCTGAGTTACTCCAGCTTTTTGTGTCTATATTTCCCCGCAGCGGGTTCTCAGCTGCCTGTATCCTCCCATAGGAGCCTCTCCCCACGAACAAGCCCTTGGTCCACATCTCCTAATTCTGCGTTTAAGAAGGAACTGCAGATGCTGGAAAATCGAAGGTAGACAAAAGTGCTGGAGAAACTCAGCGGGTGCAGCAGCATCTATGGAGCGAAGGAAATAGGCAACGTTTCGGCCCGAAACGGTGCCTATTTCCTTCGCTCCATAGATGCTGCTGCACCCGCTGAGTTTCTCCAGCACTTTTGGTCTACCTCCTAATTCTGCGTGACGGTTCGTCGCAAACTCTGCCTTTAGCCCCTTTAATAGATTCAAAACATTGCATAAATACAGTTGTATGCAAGAAGGAATTGTAGGTGCTGGTTTATACCGAAGAAAAAACACAAAATGATCATGTTCATAAGTGATAGGAGCAAAATTAGACCATTTGGCCCATCAAGTCTAGACTACTGTGCCATTCAATCATGGTTGATCTCTCTCCCTCTCAATCCCATTCTCCTGCCTTCCCTGACAGATCCCCTGACAGATCTGTACTAATCAAGAATCTATCTCTGTCTTAAAATTATCAATTGACTTGGCCTCCACAGCCTTCTGTGGCAATTAATTTCACAGATTCATCACCCTCTGACTAAAGAAACTCCTCTTCATCTCCTCCCTAAAGGAAAGTCCTTCAATTCTGAGACTATGATCTCCGGTCCAAGACTCTCCCACTAGTGGAAACATTCTCTCCACATCCACTCTATCCAGGAGTAACACAGCAGGTCAGGCAGCATCTTTGGAGAAAAGGAATAGGTGATGTTTTGGGCCAAAACCCATCTTTCGAATGAGAGTCAGGGGAAAGGGAAATTAGAGATATTGATTAGTGATATAGAGAGATATAGAAGAAATGAATGAAAAATATGTTAAAAAAAATAAAGATGATCAAGGAAACAGTCTGTGGGTTAGATGAAAACAAGCTGCTGTTGCTGGATTAAAACGTGGCCCAAAGTGAATTTTGTGTCAGGCAAGTTATTCTTCAACAGATTTAGAGACCATTCATCTGCTGTGTCTCTAGTGTGCTATATTGATCCTTAATGGTTGTAGCTATATTGAGGCTGTGCCACTTTAAAGTATGTGCCATGATCTATTAGTTGCTACGCTGTTTAATTTGGAATTTGCCATAAATTGTTTGTTTCTGTGGAAGAAAGTCACAATAAGAAAAATACTTCTCTGGCACCATAACTAAACACACTTTAGTTACTAGACACAAAATGCTGGATTAACTCAGCGGGACAGGCAACATCTCTGGAGAGAAGAATGGGTGCCGTTTCGGGTCGAGACCCTTCTTCAGACTCATTCTTCGGATCTCGATCCGAAACGTTAACCATTTCTTCTCTCCAGAGATGCTGCTTATCCCGCTGAGTTACCCCAGTATTTTATGTTTAAGGAGGAACTGTAGATGCTGGAAAATCGAAGGTAGACAAAAATGCTGGAGGAACTCAGCGAGTGCAGCGGCATCTATGGAGTGAAGGAAATGGGCGACGTTTTGGGTCGAGACCCTTCTTCAGACATTCAGTATTTTATGTCTATCTTCCATTTAAAGCAGTATCTCCAGTTCCTTCCTATTTAGTTATAAGTTTGAATGTTTACATTATTTTCACAAGAAGGACAATGGTCTATTGGCCTTTATTATGGGAGTGCTGTCGTGATGATGTCTTACTCTATTTACAACCCTTAGTGAGACTGCACCTGGAGCCTTGTGTCCAATTTTGTAAAAAATAAGATTTCAGAGATTGTAATGAAGGTTTATCAGATGGGTTCGCGAGTGATAGCTTGCTGTTTGGGATTAGATTGAGTAAACTAGACCTGTATTCTTTAGTATTTAAATGGACCTCGTTTTAACCGGGATATCAGCAGGGATGGTGTTCCCTTGGCTGTCGGATCTGAAAGCAGGGGTTACAGTTTCAGAATAAAGGTAATAAATCTGAGGAAGGACATTATAGCCATAGAGGGAGTGCAGAGAAGGTTCACCAGACTGATTCCTGGGATGTCAGGACTTTCATATGAAGAAAGACTGGATAGACTTGGCTTATACTCGCTAGAATTTAGGAGATTGAGAGCGGATCTAATAGAAACGTACAAAATTCTTATGGGGTTGGACAGGCTAGATGCAGGAAGATTGTTCTCGATGTTGGGGAAGTCCAGGACAAGGGGTCACAGCTTAAGGATAAGGGGGAAATCCTTTAGGACCGAGATGAGAAGAAACTTTTTCACACAGAGAGTGGTGAATCTCTGGAACTCTCTGCCACAGAGGGTAGTTGAGGCCAGTTCATTGGCTATATTTAAGAGGGAGTTAGATGTGGCCCTTGTGGCTAAAGGGATCAGGGGGTATGGAGAGAAGGCAGGTACGGGATACTGAGTTGGATGATCAGCCATGATCATATTGAATGGCGGTGCAGGCTCGAAGGGCCGAATGGCCTACTCCTGCACCTATTTTCTATGTATCTATGTATCTATGTAAGCCATTTAGTATTGAGGTGAGGAGAAAGCTCTTTATGTGGTGCGGTGACAGAATGTGGAATCTGATAAAAAGGAAGATGGGAAGTGAAATGTAGAACCGGACGGATTGCGAGTGGGTGAAAACTACCTAGTTCCGTTCTCCTCCTCCATCTGCTCATCTCCCATCCTTCCCTACTCCATACAACCAATTTTTTCTTTTCTACCCCCAATCCTCTCCACCAGCTATCCCTTCCTCTAGTTCTACATTTCACTCCTCATCTTCTTATCAGATTTAATATCTACACCCCTTTCCCACTTTATCTCCAGCCTTGGTTACAACTTCCACCCATCTGCCAGTATCCCTCCTCACCTGATCCGACTATCACTTTCCAGTCATTATCAGATTGCAGTGTGCGGGAGGGAGCTTGCTGAGTGGGGAAAGGTTTCCCCCTTTGACAGTACAAATGTCTTCAGATCAAAAGATGATTATTGGCTAAAAGCACTTCACTGTGTGAATACATCTGTATATAAATACAAACCTTTAGCAAAACATAAGTGGTTGGAGATTCTCATTGGGTCACGCAGCATTTATGGAGGGAATCGATAAACTCTGAAGCAGGAACCAGATCTGAAATGCCACTCATCCATTCCTTCCACAGATGCTGAGTTCCTCCAGCACTTTGTTTTTGCTCCAGAACAAGGGGTCACAGTTTAAGGATAAGGGGGAAATCTTATAGGACCGAGATGAGGAAATCATTTTTCACACAGAGAGTGGTGAATCTCTGGAATTCTCTGCCACAGAAGGTAGTTGAGGCCAGTTCATTGGCTATATTTAAGAGTGAGTTAGATGTGGCCCTTGTGGCTAAAGGGATCAGGGGGTATGGAGAGAAAGCAGATACAGGATAATGAGTTGGATGATCAGCCATGATCATATTGAATGGCGGTGCAGGCTCGAAGTGCCGAATGGCCCACTCCTGCACCTATTTTCTATGTTTCTATTCCAGCATCTGTAGTTCCTTGTGTCTCCTCAATACAAATCTTTTTATTCCAAACAGTTGCAGCTTGGCTGTGCAGTTGGCAGAGGTTCGAGAGACTGTGCTGATTATTTCCACAGACCCAGCCCATAACATTTCTGATGCGTTTGATCAGAAATTCTCCAAAGTGCCAACAAAGGTGAAGGGTTATAACAACCTCTTTGCTATGGTAAGTAAAATGTTAGCAGTGGAGATAACTTTTGACATATGTTCCATGATTTACTCAGTAATTCAATGTATCAAAATATGTAAGCAACACAGTGGTGCAGCTGGTAGAGCTGCTGCCTCAAAGTGCCAGAGTCCTGGGTTCGATCCTGACCTCGGGTGCTATCTGTGAGACGTTTGTACATTCTCCCTATAACCTGTTTTTTCCAGGTGCGTTGATTTTCTCCCACATCTCAAAGATGCATGAGTTTGTAGGTTAATTGACCCTCTGTAAATTAACCCCAGGTGTGTGGAGATTGAATGGGAAAGTAAGATTACAGAACCAGTGTGAATGGGTGATCAGTGTGTACTCAGTGGGCAGAAGGGTCTGTTACTAATCTAAACATTGAAGCTACTTTGTACTAGAAGTGTTTTCATATTTGATAGGTGGACAATAGACAATAGGTGCAGGAGGAGGCCATTTGGCCCTTCGACCCAGCACCGCCATTCAACGTGATCATGGCTGATCATCCCCAATCAGTACCCCGCTCCTGCCTTCTCCCCATATCCCCTGACTCCGCTATTTTTCAGAGCCCTATCTAGCTCTCACTTGAAAGCATCCAGAGAACCTGCCTCCACCACCCTCTGAGGCAGAGAATTCCACAGACTCGCCACTCTCTGTGAGAAAAAGTGTTTCCTCGTCTCCTTTCTAAATGGCTTACTCCTTATTCTTAAACTGTGGCCCCTGGTTCTGGACTCCCCCAACATCGGGAACATGTTTCCTGCCTCTAGCGTGTCCAAGCCCTTAACAATCTTATATGTGTGGAGAATTAAAAGATTATATTATAAAAATATCAAGATAAATGCAGCCTTGAAATATGTAAAAAGGGTAATTCTGGTTCGAGGACTGTTGAAGATAAGGTCTTGTAAGAAATCTGCCACCTCCATCCTGAACCATTTTTTATTATTGATCCCAGTTTGATTCCCATTATGATTTTAGTATGCGGAGAGGAAATTGGGAAGTGCCATACCTAAGTTTATATCGCCAACAAATATTAACTCGGGATAGACACAAAAAGCTGGGGTAACATAGTGGGTCAGATAGCATCTCTGGCGATAAAGAATAGGTGACTTTTGAGTCGAGACTCTTCTTCAGACTGAAGGTCAGGGGAGTTCCTGCTGAATTACTCCAGCTTTTTGTGTCTATCTTTGGTTTAAACCAGCATCTGCAGTTCCTTCTTACACAATATTAATTTGGGTTTTGAATTCCATAACTACCAGTTTTACTTTTAAATTGCATAGCAAAATATAGTGGAGGAACGAGCCCTTTGGCCCACTGTGTTTGCACCGATCACATTGCCAAATTAATCTAATCTCAAGATAGCCACAAAATGCTGGAGTAACTCAACGGGACAAGCAGCATCTCTGGAGAGAAGGAATGGGTGACGTTTCGGGTCAAGACCCTTCTTCAGACTAGTGACTGAATGTCCATAGTGAAGATGAGTGAGTGGGGGCTCGGAAAGTGGAAGTCGTTAAAGAGACGAAGGGCGTGTGAGGTATCTTGGACATAGGTTGGAGGAGATTGGACTGGGAGGATAGGATGGAGTCGAGGTATGTGGAAATCATTTCAGTGGGACAGGAGCAGGCAGAAACAATGGTTCTGCCAGGGCAGTGTGTTTATGGATTTTGGAGAGAAGGTAAAACCAGGCCATGCGGGGCTGGGAATCGATAAGGTTGGAGGCTGTGGAGGGCAGACAGCCAGAGGTGATAACATCAGAAATGGTCGGTAGACAAAAATGCTGGAGAAGCTCAGAGGGTGAGGCAGCATCTATAGAGCGAAGGAAATAGGCGACGATTCGGATCGAGACCCTTCTTCAGTCTGAAGAAGGGTCTCGACCCGAAACGTCGCCTATTTCCTTCGCTCCATAGATGCTGCCTCACCCGCTGAGTTTCTCCAGCATTTTTGTCTACCTTCGATTTTCCAGCATCTGCAGTTCCTTCTTAAACATCAGAAATGGTCTGTGAGATTATGGCCTGGTGCTCATCTGTGGGAGAAGTCCAATGATAAGTAGGAGGAGGTGTCCGAGAGCTGGCAACTGGACTCAGTGCGGTGGTATAGGTCAGCTCGCCAGATTACCACGGGTCCTTGCTTGCCTGCTCGTGGTCTGTGTCCCTCTATTCCCGTCCTATTTTGCGTGTGTCTCAAAATGTCATTTACAGATTGCTGTCACATCTGCTCTACCACCTCCCTTGGTTGTGTATACCAGACACCAACCGCAAAGTGCAAAAACTTTGTCTTGCAAATCTCCTTTAAATCTTTTGCCTATCAGCAAAAACCCTCTAATAATTGATGTTTTCACTATTTAACCTATCTCAGTTCAGTTTAGTTTATTGTCACGTGTACCTAGGTACAGTGAAAAGCTTTTGTTGCGTGTTAACCAGTCAGCAGAAAGACAATACATGATTACCATCGAGCCATTTACAGTGCATAGATACATGATAAGGGAATAACATTTAGTGCAAGGTAAAGCTAGTTTAGTACAATGAAAAATAGTCCAAGTGTTACTAATAAGGTAGATAGTAATTCAGCACTGCTCTCTGGTTGTGGTAGGATGATTCAGTTGCCTGATAACAGCTGGGAAGAAACTGTCCCTGGATCTAGAGGTGGGTGTTTTCACACTTCTATACCTTTTGCCCGATGGGAGAGGGGCAAAATCTGTGTGTCTCATAATATTATATACTTTATCAGATTGTCCCGCAGTCTCCGACACGCCTGCAAAAACAATCCAAGTTTGTTTAGCCTCCCCTTATAGCTAATACACTCCAATCCAGACAGCATCCTGGTAAATCCCTTCTGCACATCTACAGGTTCTGCATCCTTCCTATAATGCAGTGACCAGGATATGCAAAAAAACCCCGCAGTACTGGAGTAACTCAGGGGGTCGGGCAACATCTATGGAGGGTGGTTAATCTGTGGAATTCTTTGCCGCAGAAGGCTGTGGAGGCTGTCAATGGATATTTTTACGGCAGAGATAGATAGATTCTTGATTAGTATGGGTGTCAGGGGTTATGGGGAGAAGGCAGGAGAATGAAGTTAGGAGGGAGAGATAGATCAGCCATGATTGAATGGCGGAGTAGACTTGATGGACCGAATGGCCTAATTCTGCTCCTATCACATGACATTATGACATGGATAGGTGACGTTTCAGGTTGAGATCCTTTTTCAGATTGATTGCAGTAGGTGGGGGAAAGCTGTGAAAAAGGTGGGGTGGGACAAACCCTGGTAAGTGATAGATGGAGATTTGGTTTGCAGATGGGTGTACAAAGGCCAGGGCTGAAAAGGAGACAAAAGGGTGTCTGAGACAAACAGTGACTTCTAAAGCTGCAGAGAGGGATATAGGTGGAAGGGAGTGTGGGAGAAATGGGTGCACACCACAGAGTGGGGCACAGGAAAAGAAGCAGCTGCAGGGGGCAAATTCGACTAGTCAATCGGCGTGGAAGTCCCGTACGAGGACGAGATCGGCTGCCTTAACCGGCTTGGCGCCACATTTTCGGGGGGACTTCTGGGGAGAGGTTTCAAGTGTGCTCATAAATTTGTCTGAGGCACCGGACATGGCTGTAAAATCGGTGGTGGATCTGCATTGGCTCTAGCTGAGAATATCGACATAACCAAATGCAATCTCCTCTTCTGTACTCCTTCCGTACTCCTCTTCATCAGATATTGATTCATTCAGTAATTCAGGGTCAAATCTAGGACATCCTTTTTTCTATTGAAGAAAATAGGATTGATTACTATTTGAAGATATCGCATTTGGGCATTTCTTTTTCTGTGCAAATTTGGTTACCTAGATGAAGTTAAACTTAACACTTAACTGTTTTCCTGTTTGCTGAGCAGGAAATTGATCCAAGCCTTGGTGTAGCTGAACTACCCGATGAATTTTTCGAAGAAGATAATATGTTGAGCATGGGCAAGAAGATGATGCAGGAGGCAATGAGTGCGTTCCCAGGCATCGATGAAGCCATGAGCTATGCTGAAGTTATGAGGTAATGTGAGCTGGGGCAGGTTTCTACCTTTGTCATATCCATTTAAGACTCAACATTCTGGGCTGCGACCTCTAACTAGAATTAGTGGTGACTTGAGTTCAGCTCTGTTAATCTTTCCTACATCGCGACTTGATGCAGGAACAATGCCAATAAGAGGAAGAATACTTTTGTGTTGGGCATGGGAATACTTGTTGTTTAGAATGATAATATTCATATTCTCAATTTCTATGAAGTTCATAGAAAGAAAAGTTCATGTTCATAAGTGATGAGAGCAGAATTGGGCCATTCGGCCCATCAAGTCTACTCCGCCATTCAATCATGGCTGATCTATCTTTCCCTCTGAACCCCATTTTCCTGCCTTCTCCTCATAACCCCAGACACCTTCTTGATGAGAACTTCTTTCAGCAAAGTGTTGAGACAAATGAGTGGTGAAATAGATTTCTGATCAGGCAATAGTGGATGACCCATTTAACAAGCTGCAAAAGGACCACCTTGGGAAGGGAATGGAGGGTCTGAATGAGTGGAATGAGGACTTGTATGAGCTGTTTGTGATGGCATAAGCTAGGAATGAAACTACTTGAGCACTTTAATATGCAAGTTGAATGCATAGTACTTGAGGTGTACTATATGGATGTGGTCCAGGGAAGACTGTGTGGGTTCCCTCCAGGTGCTCCAGTTTATCCTACGTCCCAAAGATGTGTAGATTTGTAGGTTAATTGGCTTCTGTAAAATTGTCCCTAGTGTGCATGGGAATGGATGAGAAAGTGGGATAACATAGAGCTAGGGTGAATGGATGATTAATGGTCGGCGTGGATTTGATGGGCTGAAGGGCCTGTTTCAACGAGGTATATTGTAATGAATCAATCAAAATATCGTTTCTGTGGGGAAAATTTATTCAACACTTTCACACAACATAAATTGCTCCCTCTCTAACCGTTATAAAAACTATTTTACCTTTATATAGTGGAACGGACTTGACGACAAATTCTCAGTTCAGATTCTGTTTTGCTTTATTTTTCTTTAGTTTAGTTTTGTTTCTTTTTTCCTTTTGTTTTGCCTTTTTATCTGTTTTTTTCTACATATATAAGTTTTCTTTTAAACATTTAACTATATTTATATAGAGGTCTATATTCAATGTGTATTTTGACACTGGACTCGTATTAGGTTATACCTGTTATTAATGTAATCCTGATCCCTATGTATCAATATCATTGTTATGTTTATCATTATTCTTTTTGCTTTTTTTTTTGTTTTGTTTTTGTTTTTTGGAAAAAAACTAATAAAAAGATTTAAAAGAAAGAAAGAAAATATCGTTTCTGGAAACAGCGGGGATGGGAAGAGGGAATAATAAAATAAGAATAAGACATGTAAATCGTGTTAGATGGACCAGGGTGGAGGAGTTGCATGGAGACGGTTAACTCTGGCATACAATAGTGGTGGGCTCATGGTGGCGCAGCGGTAGAGTTGCCGCCTTACGGCGCTTGCAGTGCCGGAGACCCGGGTTTGATCCCGACTACGGGTGCTGTCTGTACGGAGTTTGTACGTTCTCCCCATGACCTGCGTGGGTTTTCTCCGAGATCTTCGGTTTCCTCCCACACTCAAGACGTGCAGGAATGTAGGTTAATTGGCTTGATGTATGCTCATTGCTGCACATTCGGACACAAACCTCCATTTTGCTTCCTGGTTTTTCCATGGCGATCATCACTTTGAAACTTAAATCTCATCTCTTCTGCTGTGAAGATCCTGCCACTGATTGCTAGTTTTGGAAGTAAAGTTAAATGTTAGAGGCAGACGCAAAATGCTGGTGTAACTCAGCGGGACAGGCAGCATCTCTGGAGAGAAGGAATGTGTGCCGTTTCGGGTCGAGACCCTTCTTCAGACTTCTTCTCGACGCGAAACGTTACCCATTCCTTCTCTCCAGAGATGCTGCTGAGTTACTCCAGCATTTTGTGTCTACCTTCGATTTAAACCAGCATCTGCAGTTCTTTCCTGTAATGGACCAATTCTGCTCTCATCACTTATGAAAACTAAATGTTCGAGGCACCTGGATAGTAAATGCTGCTGTACATTTGACTGCCGTCACACTGCTTATTTTGCCAGATACATTGAATTACAATTGGATAGATTTTTATTAGATTGGATCTGCATTACGTGTACAGTAATTTGCAACTAAATGATGCTAAATGGTGGCGGCACAGTGGCGCAGCGGTACCTTACAGTGCCAGAGACACGGATTCGATCCGGACTGCCAGTGCTGTCAGTACGGAGTTTGTACGTTTTCCTTGTGACCTGCTTGGGTTTTCACTGCGTGCTCCGGTCACCTGCCACACTCCAACGTTATGCAAGTTTGTAGGTTAATTGACTTCGGTAAATTGTACGTTGTCCCTAGTGTGTAGGATAGTGTTGCTGCATGGGGTGATCGCTGGTTGAAACCAAAGATCCTATAGCGAGCAAGATAGATCACTTGACGAAAAAGACGTAGTACGGTCATGGGCAGATTCATGGTTAATTTTCGGCCATATTTCCGTAACCGGCTTCCGTCTCCGCACCAAAGATCCCATAGTGGAGCAAAGATACTAGTGTGGAGACGGAAGCCGGTTACGGAAACATCCTCGTAAAAATAAACGTTCTTTGGTAAAAATCTTCTCATTTTCAGAATTATAATTTATTAACACAAACTGTTCCCCCGCAACGTTGATTACACTGCGAGTCGGGTCGGGTTACTGAAATGAATGAAAAAAAGGCCCACGTTCCGCTCTGTTGCGTACTACACGTCAGCCCATTGCATTTAGCAGGAGTGGTCTATCTTGCTCCGCTATAGGATCTTTGGTTGAAACAGGCCAAAGGGCCTGTTTCCTCGCTCTGCCTCTAAAGTAAAGTAAAGCAACTTTTACCGAAGGGTTTTCTTAACTTAGCACCGCCTTTTTGTGAAATATCTTTTGTTTCGCATCTGTGTTACAGATTGGTGAAAGGCATGAATTTCTCAGTGGTGGTCTTTGACACGGCACCAACAGGACACACACTGCGGCTCTTGAACTTCCCAACTATCGTCGAGAGGGGTCTCGGCCGGCTAATGCAGATTAAAAACCAAATTAGTCCTTTCATCTCCCAGGTAGACTAAACCTATCTGTTTGAAATGAGATCAAATAATTACTTGTTTGAAATGAGATAAAATAATTACTGATAATTGATGCCAAAAAGAAAGGTAGCAGTGGTGCATCAGTAGAGTTGCTGGCTTGCAGCGCCAGAGACTCGGGTTCCATCCTGACTACGGGTGCTGTCTGCATTGAGTTTGTACGTTCTCCCCATGACCACGTGGGTTTCTTCTGGGTGCTCCGGTTTCCTCCAACACTCCAAAGACATACAGGTTTGTAGCTTAATTGGCTTCGGTAATTGTAAATTGTCCCTAGTGTGTGTAGAATATTGTTGGTGTGCGGGGGATCGCTGGCTGGCGTGGACTCAGACTCCCGCTAAGTCTCTAAACTAAACCAAATAGCTAGGATTACTTGCAATTGAAATAAAATATCGCATCGTGACTTCAATTAAAATTTAACATGACTGTTCTGTAATCATTTCTTAATAATTGTCACTTTCATTGTCGGTGATCTAAGTAATCTTTGGTTATGTTGGATGTGGAATCCCTCTATATTGAATCAGTGCCTGCATTTCAGATGTGCAGTATGCTTGGACTCGGTGACATGAATGCGGATCAACTTGCATCCAAGCTGGAAGAGACCCTGCCGGTCATTCGTTCCGTCAGTGAGCAGTTTAAAGACCCGGTAATTATGATGATGTTGATACTCTATTGTCATTTGTACCTAGCTAGGTGTAGAGAAATTCTTTGCTTTTGCATACAAGATACACGAAAGAGGCACCAGCAAGGCGCAGACAACGTTACAAAAAGTACTCAATAGACAATACACAATACACAATAGGTGCAGGAGTAGGCCATTCGACCCTTCGAGCCAGCACTGCCATTCAATGTGATCATGGCTGATCATCCCCAATCAGTACCCCGTTCCTGCCTTCTCCCCTTGACTCCGCTATTTTTAAGAGCCCTATCTAGCTCTCTCTTGAAAGCATCCAGAGAACCGGCCTTCACCGCCCTCTGAGGCAGGGAATTCCACAGACTCACCACTCTCTGTGAGAAAAAGTGTTTCCTCGTCTCCGTTCTAAATGGCTTACTCCTTATTCTTAAACTGTGGCCCCTGGTTCTGGACTCCCCCAACATCGGGAACATGTTTCCTGCCTCTAGCGAGTCCAAGCCTTTAACAATCTCGATTCCACATATGTTTCAATAAGATTACCTCTCATCCTTCTAAACTCCAGAGTGTACAAGCCCAGCTGCTCCATTCTCTCAGCATATGACAGTCCCGCCATCCCGGGAATTAACCTTGTAAACCTACGCTGGGCTCCCTCAATAGCAAGAATGTCCTTCCTCAAATTAGGGGACCAAAACTGCACACAATACTCCAGGTGTGGTCTCACTAGGGCTCTGTACAACTGCAGAAGGACCTCTTTGCTCCTATATTCGATTCCTCTTGTTCATCCCTTCTTCGTCCCCCCTCCCCCCCCCCCCCCCAATGCTGGGGCCCCCTTAGTTCTCGGTGATGTGGCCTGACGCTGTCCTCAGCCTGTCTTAACCTTGAGGCTCAGCCCCAAACCATGAGGCTTCGGCCCTACAAGACCTCATCCACAGGGGCTCCTCTTTGGCCCGACTCGCCCTCTGGGCTCTGACCTGACCACCTCGCCTCCACCACTCGCTCCTGTGGGCCGAGTCCTCCTCCGTCGTCTGACCACAGCGGGCGATTCAGGCCTGCTTACCAGGAGTGTCCCGGCCCCCTGCTTGCCAGGAGCAAATTGTATGTTTTCCTGTAATTATCCTGTAACTTGACCTCAAATTGTAACTTGGAGCACAAAAAAAATGTAAAAGATAGTCCGATAGACTGGTAGATAGTCAGAATCTATTTCTGAGGCTATAGAGTAGACAGAAGCGTTTTCTCTGTTTTCTCTGTGGCCTCTGAATTAGACAGCGGATTATTTTAAGACCGTATCTCACGTATCTGCAACCATAGATGATATTAGATGAGAACTTGCTTAAGATAATTGGAATTGCTTGCAGGCAAAGGGATGTCTTCTTCTTCTGCCGTATGTCTTTTAGACCTGCAGCTCCGTTGAGGCGAGCCAGGCCAACTTGTCATCGTCCAGGTCAACCAGACCTCGTTCATCATTCGGTGTTTGGGGCAACTGGTGACTATGTGCTCCACTGTCTGTGTTGGGTCCCCACATTCGCTGGTCCACGAGGCCCCACCTCTTCATCGCTACTCCAGAGCGTCCGACGCTTGTCCTCAAGCGGTTGTGGGTTGTCCACTGCTTTCGGGGCCGGTCCTGGCCAGGGACGTCCATGGGGTCATCGATGTAATGGTGTAGCCTAGATGGTTGATAAAGGAATGTCCAGATTGAAGGATGCTTTTAAGTGTGGCGATGAGAGTTCAATGCATACATGTTCCTGTTCGAGTGAAGGGCAGGGCAGCTGGGAGTAAGAAATTGAGGCTCTGGTCAGAAACAAGGAGGCGGCATGGGCCAGGTAATGGCAGCTGAGATCAAGTGTATCCCTACAGGAGTTTAGGGGACTGGAACATAAATGAGAAGGAAATCAGGAAGGCAAAGATGTGGGCAGGAGATAGCTCTGACAGATAAAATTAAGGAGAATCCAATGCGAAGTTATTAAGGGAAAGAGGCTAACTTGAGAGGGTATAGGGCTCCTCAGAAACCAAGCATTAAGGTGTGAATGGGTTCGCAGGAGATGGGCAAGGTCCTCAATGATAACTTCTCTTTGCTTTTACTATGGAGAGAAACTTGAACTTGGGACAGTTTAATGGAGTAGTCTTGATTACCATCAGGGAGGTGCTGGACGTCCTAAGATCATAAGTGATAGGAGCGGAATTAGGCCATTCAGCCCATCGTCTACTCCGCCATTCAATCGTGGCTGATCTATCCCTCCATCTGAACCCCATTCTCGTGCCTTCTCCCCATAACCCCTGACACCCATACTAATCAAGAATCTCTGCCATAAAAATATCCATTGACTTGGCCTCCACAGCCTTCTGTGGCAAAGAATTCCACAGATTCACCACCCTCTGACTAAAGAAATTGCTCCTCATCGCCTTGCTAAAGGAACGTTCTTTTAATTCAGAGGTGGTGACCTCTGGTCCACTAGACAATAGACAATAGGTGCAGGATTAGGCCATTTGGCCCTTCGAGCCAGCACCGCCATTCAATGTGATCATGGCTGATCATCCCCAATCAGTACCCCGTTCCTGCCTTCTCCCCATATTCCCTGACTGCTATTTTTAAGAGCCCTATCTTGCTCTCTCTTGCAAGCATCCAGAGAACCGGCCTCCACCACCCTCTGAGGCAGAGAATTCCGCAGACACTAGTGGAAACATCCTCTCCACATCCACTCCATCCAGGCCTTTTAATATTTGGTAAGTTTCAATGGGGTCCCCCTCATCCTTCTGAACTCCAGCGAGTGCAGGCCCAGTGCCATCAAACGCTCATCATATGGTCACCCAATCACTCATGGGATCATTATCGTAAACCTGCTGTAGTCCCTCTGCAAAGCTAGCACATCCTTCCTCAGAAATGGGGCCCAAAACCGCTTACAATACTCCGCATGTTTGGCACTGATGCAGAGCTGCTTCACAGTTGTTGTTTTTGTCACTTGCAGGAGCAGACCACATTTATCTGTGTGTGCATTGCCGAATTTCTGTCCTTGTACGAAACGGAGCGACTAATTCAAGAGTTGGCAAAGTGCAAAATTGACACGCACAACATCATCGTAAACCAGCTGGTGTTTCCAGACCCCGGGGAGAAGCCTTGTCGGATGTGTGAGGCACGACACAAAATCCAGTCCAAATACCTAGACCAGGTACACTGCAGCGGGCAACTGTTCCCACTCGAAACGTCACCCATCTTCACAGATGCCTGCCCCGATGTGTTACTCCAGCACTTTGCGTCTATCTTCGGTATAAACCAGCACCTGCAATTCCTTTCTTCACATACAAAAGCATCATTGGTAAACGTGGGTGTGTGCACATGTTTCATTTCTTTGTTCAATTTTTTAAAATAATGGATCCAATAGACTGATTGTTGAATGTCAAGATCAAGATACATTTATTTGTCACATGTGCCAGTTGGCGCAGTGAAATGTGATCACCATACAGCCATACAATAAAATAAAGAACACAACACACGATAGAGTTCAACATAAAACATCCCCACACAGCAGAATCAAAGTTTACCACTGTGAGGGAAGGCACCAAAGTCAGTCATCTTCCTCTGATGTTCGCCCGTGGTCGGGGCCTCCGGAGCCCCCCGCAGTCACCGCCACGGGCAGCCAGCCGCTCAGGCCCGCTCGCCAGGATGTTGGCACTCCGACGTCGGGACTGGAGGCCAACCTCAGCCGCTTGGACCTCCAAATCGGTCGCTTCCCACTGGAGTCCGCAGTTCCCGACGTCCCCAGGCCGCGCCGGGCGGAGATTCAACGCTGGCGGCCCTTGGCAAAGGGCCCCAGGGACTCCGCAATGTCGGTCAGCGCCGCCTGCGTTGGGAGCTCCGTGAATACAGCCCCACAGTTGATGCTAGACTATAAAACACAGTTGAAGCTAGACTATAAAATACAGTTGAAGCTAGACTATAAAATATGTTAACAGGAGCTAATCATTTTATGATTAAATCCCAATTCCTTAAAGGGCTGGCTGTAATCTTATGATTGTACCCCCCCCCCCCCCCTTGTGATGTTTAAAAGCAGTTTTGTGATTGTTCTATTTGTAAGTCATAGAGTCATACGGCCTTTCTGCCCAGCTGGGGTCAATGAAAGAGTGTTCACGTCGTGGTCCTGTTTCCACCACCACTGTATGCAGATGCAGAGAACAACTTCTAATCTTATGTGTGGACTCGACAAGAAGAAGAAGCCCAACATGCCTCATGTACACTCGCCACACCCTGCCCTCACTTGCCCAATAACTCTCTAAAGCTAAACCTATCCTATCCGTGTTTTTCCAAACCTAAATCTATCCTGGCCAGTATTTTTCCCCGTTATACTTCAATGACCGAAACCAAGCTGGCGGTTTGATGTAATCATCAACGTACCTGGTTCATCAAACAAGTCGAAGATAGACACAAAAAGCTGACGTTACTCAGCGGGTCAGACAGCATCTCTGGAGAAAAGGAATAGGAGACCTTTAGGGTCGAGACTTGACACATCTAGCAAGTCGCTACATCTGTGGCTCTCTACCAGTGGGGATAGTTAATTGTTTGCATTGCCTGTTTAAGAGGAGATTTCAGCCTTTATTTATCCATCTATCTATTTATTTATTTAATTCTTTAATTCTTTATTTCGAACAGAATAAAAAGCAAGTGTGAAACAACATACAAAAAACAAAACAAGAATATTTATAAAGTGTCATAAACAATATCTATAAATAAATGAAATCATATGTGTCCGAAAAGGAGCAGGAAGAAGCCAAAGCTTATTAATTCCCACCCCTTATTCAACAGCTTGTAATTATCTTAAATATGTACACCATACACTAATCAAATATTTACAAAGCCATACATAAAAGGAGAGAAAAAAAGAAAAAACCCTCATATACTATACTCTTAGTCATATATACAACCCATCACCCTATAATCACCCTTCCCAATACAATCAGTATAACAAATATCCCACTCACAATCACCTTCCTTTTGTGTACCTGTCCTTTAAAAAAAGTGTTTTTGTACATCTTTTTATACTTTGCCTTTTTGTTTTCCAGATGGAGGATCTGTACGAAGATTTTCACATAGTGAAGCTCCCACTGTTACCTCACGAAGTCAGGGGCACCGACAAAGTCAATACTTTCTCCAAGCTCTTGCTTGAGCCTTACCTGCCGCCCAGCAAATGAACAGACTTCCTTCATTCCCTTTCAATACCGATGCGGGGAAAGCCTAGGATTTGTAATTTATTAACACTGTGTTTGTAGAAACAAGCATGGGGGAGGGATGTGTGGATGTTATTTATTGTGTTGGGCCAGGTGTGAGTTTATTTGTTCATGTAATTCTGCAGTAATACTGACTACACGAGCCGACCCGAAGGTTGTGTCAAAGCTGTACTATTTTGACCTAAATCTTAGCTCTCGCAAACGTTACACATCATTGCATTCCAGCTTTGACTCTCCTTCCCCCCCCCCCCCCCTTAAATATTTACCTCCCCCCCTCCAAAATAAGCATCTACCTAAGACCGAAGCCCCTCTGCCCTCACCAGCTGCAAGCCACACTACTATCGGATCAATTTTCACTCCGAGTGTGATAGTCATCAGAAGGAAGTGCATGGTTCACAGCTGAAGGGGCAGTTCCACTGTGACATGTTGAGCGAGTTTACCCACTCAACATTATGAGCCTCGTCCATTAAACCATTTAACACTAGCAACTTTATCCAGGTTACTTTGTTAACACATCAACACCAGTTCGAGGCAAAGATGTGAAAGGGAGCCTTTTGCCTGATATTGGTCCATTATCTCATTTAGGTCTAATTTAATATTCATCTCCTGTAACCTTGTTATTCTGAATACAAAGGCTATCTTGGTCTTGGGTAGAACAGGGGGTACAATAGACAACCTATTAGTGTCAAGTGTCGCCTTGTAGCCAGAGTTACTTGTAGCCAGAGTTTTTTTCTTGTTTGGCACACCTGGCATTTAATTGAACATCCAATAGACATGTTGTGAATGCTGCCCGTGCTTTATGGAAGTGTTTCTTTCTGATTTGTTAAAGAAGTTTAAATGAAGACACTTGTTAAGGAATACCTAACCAGAATGGTACTTTCAAATGTTTTATTTTATTGCATTGGATCTGCCAGATCTATGTTCAAATTGCTTACCTGTCCATGTCCCTGTTGAATGTGGATGCAGATTCTTCCACGAGTTTGGAGGAGGCAGCTTAGGTAATCCCTCGGTTCCTGTTGTCACCGCACCTCAAGCAGTGGCTCAACTTAAAATAGTGAGCCATTTCAGGCCAGGAAAATCATACAATTAATCCCTGGGCTTTGCAAGAGCAGTTGGATGTCTGCTTGGCTCGGATAATGGCGGAGAAGATGGATGTAGAAAGGAAAGGGGTAAATTGGCTACAATATCTAAATGGTTCTGGTCTGCCCTTGTAAAGGGTGATGGATGTGAACAACCTTTGGGCTCGGATGTTAGCCATTAATGTTTCCTTTGATCCATGAGAAATACCTGCTAATATGTACCAGAAGACCAATACCATCCAACATTATATCTTCCAGGAGAGGCAGAGGGAAGGCTTAATGTTGGGGGATTACAAGTCAGTGAATTGTTCACTCCACAAACGTTAAATGTGTTTTAATAGCAGTAGGTGAAACCTGTGGTGACTGACTGAGGTAGTAATTGAGCGGCAACCGTCAAACCATAAGGAAAATTAAATCCCATGGGGGTGGTGAAGTTAATTCTCGTCAGCAAAGAGGGAAGATTCAATGCATTGGGCTTCTTTCACAGTGGAATGACCATTTTGTGTTTTAATATTGCCGCTGCTGTGGAGAGGCTGAGGAAAGCCATCCAGGCCTGTTTATTGCAAGCCCTAGGTTACCCTAACTCTGCTTTGTTTTGTAAAATACTTGGCTATTAGAACAACAGATCCCTTTGAGAGCAGGGCCCATGTGTTTAAACCAACCAAATCAAAGGTAGCAGGGTGATTGGAGAAGTACATGAGGAGAAAATGTTGCGCTCTTTTAAGAATATCTCTTATTAATTTACGTGACAGATGACTGCTGTTTAAATTTTATTTAGAATAAATTTCTCATCCCATACTCTTATGCTGAGTGACCTTTTTGGCTGCCCTGGTGCCTTGTTTGTGCACACTGGAAGCTCACAATCTGTGTTGTGCACTTGAAGCAGGCTGTTTGTAGATCAGAAAGATCCAGCTGCCAACCTCTGAACTATCAACCTCAAGGAGTGACCTCCAGCAGGGTCTCTGCACCATATCCTTTATGTTTCTGTCCACCCCTCTCCCCAAACCTAACATTGAAGCTGTGATATTCTGCACTTCTCCTAATGGGGAAGTAACGTACCAGAATGTGATGAGACCTTCAGAGAAACTGACGGGAATTCATCAGTAAAGAAAAGTTATCTTAAGTAGTCACGATAGATAAACACAAAATGCTGTAGTAACTCAGCGGGTCAGGTAGCATCTCTGGAGAGAAGGAATGGGTGACGTTTTGGGTCTGAAGAAGGGTCTCGACCCGAAACGTCACCCAGAGATGCTGCCTGACCCGCTGAGTTCTCCTCCATTTTGTGTCCATCTTCGATGTAAAGTAGCATCTGCTGTTCCTTCCTACACACTTGGCACGATAGTATTTTAATGCTTGCGGCATGGAAAGCTTATATTATGGCATGAGCTTAGTTCTTGTTTGTTGGTGCTTACATTAATTCTCAATGGGGAGGACATTGGGGGCTGTGAAGGAAAGATGGTTAAAACTAACTATTGAAAGGTTAAATATTTAAGAAGGAACTGCAGATGATATAAAATCGAAGGTAGACAAACATGCTGGAGAAACTCAGCGGGTGAGGCGGCATCTGTGGAGCGAAGGAAATAGGCGACGTTTCGGGTAGAGACCCTTCTTCAGACTGATGGGGGCAGGAAGAAGAAAGGAAGAGGCGGAGACAGTGGGCTGAGGGAGAGCTGGGAAGGGGAGGAGAAAGCAGGGACTACCTGAAATTGTAGAAGTCAATGTTCATACCACTGAGGTGTAAACTGCCCAAGTGAAATATGAGGTGCTGCTCCTCCAATTTACAGTGGGCCTCACTCTGGCCATGAAGGAGGCCCAGGACAGAAAGGTTATGTTCTTGAACTTTGTGTTTACAGATGAGTTAAAACACATTTTATCAGTGATGCTTATTTCTCCAAATTCTGGAGCTCACCTCTAATCCACACTGTCGACACAAGGAACTGCAGATGTGGGTTAACAAAAAAAAGACACAACGTGCTGGAGTAACTCAGCGGGTCAGACTGCATCTTCGGGGGGGACATTGATAGACGATGTTTTGGATCGGTCTGAAGAAGGGTTCTGACCTGAAAAGTCACATGACCATCTTCTCCAGAGATGCTGCCTGACCCGCTGAGTTGCTCCTGAACTGTGTCTTATTTTAAATCCACACTCTATCGATGCAATGAATGATGTGCTGTTTCCCTGTCCGGCGTTGTATCTTCCCTCACACCGAGAAAAGTCTGAAATCCAGAGCTGGAACTATGCACCTCTTGCACTGTGCCTGCCTCTGGATTGTAATGGTCCCTGGAAAATGTCTGGATTTGAGTAGACCTTCCCTGGAGAAAGCCCTAGCTCAGTACTGATTTTTGTTTTTTAACCAAAAATAATTTGATCAATTATTTACAATAAGATGTACAGTACAAGACAACCCCACCACAATATAAATCAAACAAATATATGAAGTAAACTTCTATACAATGATATCACCATCCTTATTGAGGATGCATTCCACCCCATGCAGTGCCCAGTGGTCCTGGAAATCCCCCGGGGTGCCCGTGGACAGCACATAGTCCCTCTCTGACACCACCCGGGCGCGGACATAACCCCCAAAAAGGGGCATGCATAGCTCAGTGCTGTAAAAGTCGCAGTGATGATCCCTGCCATCCCTTGGAGTGCTAATGTGAACAGTGGATTCACAGTGGGATCCACCATGAGATATTTCTGTGGGTTTGAGTCTGAGCATCATGCAAGATGGTCGCAGAAAGCTGGAATAACAGTGGGTCAGGCAGCATATCTGGAGAAAAGGAATGGGTTTTCAGGTCGAGACCCTTTCGCGACCCGAACCATCGCCTATTCCTTTTAGCCTGAGACTCTGCCCCTCCCACTGAGTTACTCCAGCTTTTTGTCTCTATCTTTGGTTTAAACCAGCATCTGCAGTTCCTTCCTACACATGCAAGATGGTTGGTTTGTCTTTACCTCTGGGGAAACACAGACATGTTATTCAGCAGGGAGAACCCTATGGCCCATTGTTCATCTATAAAGTAACTACTTATGTGGAATTCCTGTGCCTTTAAAAAAAAAATTTGAACTTCTTCCCTTTGAAATACTTTGCAACATGCTCTGCTCCTGGGCATTCCAAGTTATTTACACACATGTTTTTGGAGCACAATCTGATGCCCACTTCAATCTTTCAGTAAGTTCCATCCTCTGACTTGCTAACAAGTGGCAATCGTTTAGTTAACTGTTTCTCTTTTTAGTGGTTCAGAATAAATTTGCCATCAACTTCCTCTTCTGCCTCTAATGGTGAAAATATGAATGACTACAATAGTGCTCATTGCAAACCATCCCTTCAAGATTCAAGATTCAAGATACATTTATTTGTCACATGTGCCAGTTGGCACAGTGAAATGTGATCACCATACAGCCATACAATAAAATAAAGCACACAATCGGTGGCCGATTAGGAAAAGGGGAGATGCAGCGAGATCTGGGTGTCATGGTACACCAGTCATTGAAAGTAGGCATGCAGGTGCAGCAGGCAGTGAAGAAAGCGAATGGTATGTTAGCATTCATAGCAAAAGGATTTGAGTATAGGAGCAGGGAGGTTCTACTGCAGTTGTACAGGGTCTTGGTGAGACCACACCTGGAGTATTGCGTACAGTTTTGGTCTCCTAATCTGTGGAAATACATTCTTGCCATAGAGGGAGTACAGAGAAGGTTCACCAGACTGATTCCTGGGATGTCAGGACTTTCATATGAAGAAAGACTGGATAGACTCGGCTTGTACTCGCTAGAATTTAGAAGATTGAGGGGGGATCTTATAGAAACTTACAAAATTCTTAAGGGGTTGGACAGGCAAGATGCAGGAAGATTATTCTCGATGTTGGGGAAGTCCAGAACAAGGGGTCACAGTTTAAGGATAAGGGGGAAATCTTTTAGGACCGAAATGAGAAAATCATTTTTTACACACAGAGTGGTGAATCTGTGGAATTCTCTGCCACAGAAGGTAGTTGAGGCCAGTTCATTGGCTATATTTAAGAGGGAGTTAGATGTGGCCCTTGTGTCTAAGGGGATCAGGGGGTATGGAGAGAAGGCAGGTACAGGATACTGAGTTGGATGATCAGCCATGATCATATTGAATGGCGGTGCAGGCTCGAAGGGCCGAATGGCCTACTCCTGCACCTATTTTCTATGTTTCTATGTAACACACAATAGAGTTCAACATAAAACATCCCCACACAGCAGAATCAAAAAGTTTCCCACTGTGAGGGAAGGCACCAAAGTCAGTCCTCCTCCTCTAATGATCCTGATGTTCACCAGTGGTCGGGGCCTCCCTGAACCCTCCGCAGTCGCCGCTACGGGTGGCCCGATGTTCAGGCCCCGCTCGCCGGGTTGATGGAAGTCCGACGTTGGGACTGGAGGACCTCCTCAGCGGCCTGGTCATCCGAGTCGGGCACTACAGGAGTCTGTGGCTCCCAAAGTCCGCAGGCCACGCTGGACGGAGATGCAACGCTGGTGGCCCTCGGCGAAGGGCCCCAGGACTCCGCGATGTTGTTCAGCTCTCCCAAACCACAGCTCCGCGATGTTGGAGCAACTTAGCGGGTCAGGCAGCATCTTTAGATCTACGTGGATGGGTTATGTTTTGTGTTGAGGCCCTTAGATTCTAAATGATCCCGATTCAAAACATCCACTGAGTTACTCCAACACTTAGTCTTTTATTTTGTAAACCAATGTCAAGATAATAACTCTGATAATAACACACAGTCATCATCTTTCTGGAGTAGTTGGAATCCACTTTCAGGATTGTCTTAGTGTCTGCTTTAGCCATCATCGTCGGAAGAGCTTCCGCCTCAGTCTGTTTGAGATGAACCAGGTCATTCATGACTTTGGATAGACACATAAAGCTGGAGTAACTCAGTGGGTCAGGCAGCATCTCTGGAGAGAAGGAATAGGTGACTTTAGGGTATGGAAGAAGGGTCTCGACCCATAACCTTACCTGTTCCTTCTCACCGGAGATGATGTCTGACCCGCTGAGTTACTCCAGTTGTGTGTGTCCATCTTTGGTTTAAAGTGGGTGGAGGGGGGGGGGTTGGGTGGGAGGGGGGTTGAGTGGGTGGAGGGGGGGTTGAGTGGGTGGGGGGGGATGGGGGGGGGATTTGGTGGGGTGAGGTGGTATATTTGTGAGGATTTGGCTCAGATGCAAGCATCTTCTAATTGAGCAGTGTGCTACCAGACACCAAGTACAGATGCTTTCCTCAGCAAAGTAAGCTTGGTTATTCTCACAAGATGTGACCCCTGTTGTGAATTGCCATTTGTGAGAGGACATCTGAAAGTTAGCAGAGCCATGTGGAATGGGTTTCCAAAGCAACCTGCAACCGCTCATTGATGTTCCTTTGAGGTAATCTCACCGCTTGCAAGCCCAAATTCCAGCTGGTATATTATCCATGGATAGATCCCAAAGGCTGAATTGCGACCAATTGATCGATGTGTTTAGTTAATGTTGCTTGACATTGGGCAGGATGCTTGGTAACTGGTGTGTGTTGCAATAAGTTAATCTTCGAGTCTGAAGACATACGTGGTCACGGCGGAAAGAATGGACACAGACAGAAAAAGACTGAGTGCTGGAGTAGCTCAGCCGGCCAGGTGGCATCTTGGGAGAACATGGATAGGTGACGTTTCGGGTCGGGACCCTTCTTCAAATGCTGCCTGACCTGCTGAACCACTCCAGCATCCTGTCTCTTTTGCAAACAGCACTAAGATCAGGACTGACTGGACTGTGAGACAGTGGTACTCATTGCTGTATCTCTGTACCAAGTTTCAACGTCTTGGCACCTATGTCATTCTGGGCAGAATTACCAGCAGGTTCGGAAGAAGGTACCTGCAGCCAAATATCCCAGCACACTGCAATATCACCTTTCAACTGATGAGGGCGCAGTCTCCAGGGTTTCTTATTGTAACAAAAGGGGACATTATTATAGACAATAGGTGCAGGAGTAGGCCATTCGGCCCTTCGAGCCAGCACCGCCATTCAATGTGATCATGGCTGATCATCCCCAATCAGTACCACGTTCCTGCCTTCTCACCATATCACCTGACTCTGCTATTTTTAAGAGCCCTATCTAGCTCTCTCTTGAAAGCATCCAGAGAACCTGCCTCCACCGCCCTCAGAGAAAAAGTGTTTCCTCGTCTCCGTTCTAAATGGCTTACTCCTTATTCTTAAACTGTGGCCCCTGGTTCTGGACTCCCCCAACATCGGGAATATGTTTCCTTCCTCTAGCGTTTCCAAACCCTTAACAATGTTCTATGTTTCAATGAGATCTCCTCTCATCCTTCTAAACGCCAGAGTGTACAAGCCCAGCTGCTCCATTCTCTCAGCATATGACAGTCCCGCCATCCCAGGAATTAACCTTGTAAACCTACGCTGCACTCCCTCAATAGCAAGAATGTCCTTCCTCAAATTAGGGGACCAAAACTGAACACAATACTCCATGGTCAATGTGCTGGAGTAACTCAGCATCTTTGGAGAACATAGATAGGCAACACTTAGATCATAGATAGACGCAGAAAGCTGGAGTAACTCAGCGGGACAGGTAGCATTTCTGGAGAGAGGGAACAGGTGACATTTTGACCCGAAACTGCCTGTCCCGCTGAGTTACTCCAGCGTTTTGTGTCTATCTTCAGTTTAAACCAGCATCTGCAGTTCCTTCCTACACTCAACACTTAGATCATAATCCTTCTTCAGAACCAGCTCTTCAACTCCCATCCCATTCCGAATCAGACCTTTCTGTCCTGGGCTCCCCCCCCCCCCCCCCCCCCCCCCCGTAGAAGGGTTTCAATCCAAAACGTTGCCTATTTCCTTCGCTCTACCTTCTACCTTCGATTCTCCAGCATCTGCAGTTCCTTCTTGAACATGCTGAGTTACTCCAGCACTTTGTGTCTTTTTTGTTGTTGCAGTTCCTTGCAAAAATCTCCGCTCTATGATCTTTGGTTCTCTGTGTCCAGATCTCTCTATGCTACACCTGTACTGATGAGAGTTGCCTACTTTAATTAATAGTTTTAAGCTGTGATTATGTGCCTATAATTAAGGATTCTGCAAATGCTTAACTGCTTCAGAAACTAAATATACCAACCCTGTTTAGCTCCGAAAATAGACATGGCTGGACTAGTGATTCTCGGCTCCAGTCACAGGCTACCCAATCTCAACCTTGAGCACCAACCATGAGGATCCGAAGAGAAAACTGGAGGCTGACCTAATCTAAATGCCGTCAAGTTGGGAAAAGGGGATCTGGGGGTCCTTGTACATCAGTCTATGAAAGTAAGCATGCAGGTACAGCAGGCAGTGAAGAAAGCGAATGGCATGTTGGCCTTTACAACAAGAGGAATTGAATATAGGAGCAATGAGGTCCTTCTGCAGTTGTACAGAGCCCTAGTGAGACCACACCTGGAGTATTGTGTGCAGTTCTGGTCCCATAATTTGAGGAAGGACATTCTTGCTATTGAGGGAGTGCAGCGCAGGTTTACAAGATAAATTCCCGGGATGGCGGGACTGTCATATGCCGAGAGAATGGAGCAGCTGGGCTTGTACACTCTGGAGTTTAGAAGGATGAGAGGGAATCTCATTGAAACATATAAGATTGTTAAGGGCTTGGACACACTAGAGGCAGGAAACATGTTCCCGATGTTGGGGGAGTCCAGAACTAGGGGCCACACACAGTTTAAGAATAAGGAGTAAGCCATTTAGAACGGAGACGAGGAAACACTTTTTCTCACAGAGAGTGGTGAGTCTGGGGAATTCTCTGCCTCAGAGGGCGGTGGAGGCTGGTTCTCTGGACACTTTCAAGAGAGAGCTAGATAGGGCTCTTAAAAATAGTGGAGTCAGGGGAGAAGGCAGGAACGGGGTACTGATTGGGGATGATCAGCCATGATCACATTGAATGGCGGTGCTGGCTCGAAGGGCCGAATAGCCTACTCCTGTACCTGTCTAACTGTTTCTTAAATGTTGGGATAGTCCCAGCCTCAACTACCTCCTCTAGCAGCTCGTTCCATACACCCACCACCCTTTGAGTGAAAAAGTTACCTATTAACTATTTTCCCCTTCACCTTAAACGTCTGTCCTCTGGTCCTTGATTCCCCTATGGGCAAGAGACTCCGCACCTTCCTCTCGTGATGTTATACACCTCTATAAAAACACCGCCCATCCTCCTGTGCTCCAAGGAATAGAGTCCCAGCCTGCTCAGACCCTCTAACCCTGTACCCTTTCCAGCTTGACGACATCTTTCCTATAACATCCTCATTGTTGAAACCATCAACGGGCCTTACAATGCCGTGTACGACAGTGATCGCAACTTCTACTGAAGTGTGGATGGCCGTTGGCTCGCTAGGAGCTCATCCGCCCTTTGACAGCTCTTTGTTTTTGGTCCTGCTGGGGGTCCACAGCCCCCTCCTCACCTGGCAAACCAAGTGGGGGAGACGGTTCAGTCGCCGACTATCCAACCACGGAGCAGGTAGCGCAGGATTACATGGTCAAGAAGAAGCAAGATTCAAGATTCAAGAGAGTTTATTGTCATGTGTCCCTGATAGGACAATGAAATTCTTGCTTTGCTTCAGCACAACAGAACATAGTAGGCATTGACTACAGAACAGATCAGTGTGTCCATATACCATTATATAAATATATACACACATGAATAAATAAACGGAGAAAGTGCAAATAACAGATAATGGGCTATTAATGTTCAGATTTTTGTCCGAGCCGAGTTTAATAGCCAGATGGCTGTGGGGAAGTAGCTATTCCTGAACCTGGTCGTTGCAGTCTTCAGGCTCCTGTACCTTCTACCTGAACGTAGCAGGGGAGATGAGTGTGTGGCCAGGATGGTGTGGATCCTTGATGTTACTGCCAGCCTTTTTGAGGCAGTGACTGCGATAGATCCCCTCGATGGAAGGGACTGCAGATGCTCGAAAATCGAAGGTAGACAAAATTGTTGGAGAAACTCAGCGGGTGCGGCAGCACCCGCTGAGTTTCTCTAGCAATTTTGTCTACGGGATTACATGCTACCTGCTCCATGGTACCCGTGGCAAGGGGCGGGAACTCCTATAACATGGTGCCCAGAACTGTACTCAGCCAGCGAACAGTGTCCTGATGTATGAATGGACCAGTGGACTCCTCTGTCTTTACCTCTGACACGACTTTGTAGATTTGCCTGGTTCCAAAGTGTTGAGTCATGAACCTCAACAAACAATCAGTATTTTTGGGAACGCTTTGTTGCTCAGTAGTTACTGTGGATGGAAACAAACCAAGTCAATCTTTCCTTTTGAGCAGGGCTCACTTCACCTTGTATTTGTTTGTGACACAACTTAGCCTGATGACAGTGTACACCTCTCCGGCATGGTTTGTATAAGTGTGTGTGTGTGTGTGCCCTTGTCGCACCGAAGGTCACAAACTTGGAACCAGGGATGGAGAAAGAGCCACATCTCACACTACCATTTAGACAATAGACAATAGACAATAGGTGCAGGAGTAGGCCATTCGGCCCTTCGAGCCAGCACCGCACAAACTCCACACCGACAGCACCCGTGGTCAGGATGATAACCCGGGTCTCTGGCGCTGTGAGGCAGCAACTCTACCGCTGCGCCACTGTGCCAATCAGTCTCTGAATCTCACGCCCTCTCTTTCTCTCTCTGTCTGTCTCTCTCTATCTGGACATCCCTCTCTGTCTCTCTCCCTCTCTTTCTCTCACTCTGGATCTCTCTGTCTCTCTCCCTCTCTCTTCCTTTATAGACAATAGACAATAGGTGCAGGAGTAGGCCATTCGGCCCTTCGAGCCAGCACCGCCATTCAATGTGATCACGGCTGATCTTCCACAATCAGTACCCCGTTCCTGCCTTCTCCCCATATCCCCTGACTCCGCTATTTTTAAGAGAATCTTGCCTTTTATGAAATCATTCAAAGTGGTGTTCAGTTTAGTTTAAAGTTATAGGATATTGGCTGCAACCTTCCCTCCATTGATGAACTGTACACTGCAAGGGCCAGGAAGCGAGCGGGCAAGATCATCTCTGACCCCTCTCACCCTGGCCACAAACTCTTTGAATCACTTCCCTCTGGAAGGCGACTCCGGGCTGCCACAGCCAGACATAAAAACAGCTTTTATCCACGAGTAGTTGCTCTACTCAACAGCCTCCCTTTGCTCTGGTATTTTGTTGGTTCACATGCTTGATCAATGGTGTTTTATCATTAATGTTTTATTATTATTAATGTTTTGTGTTTTCTGAGTCATTCGTAACTGTCACTATGTTATGTTGTTACTTGTGGGTGGAGCACCAAGGCAAATTCCTTGTATGTGAATACTTGGCCAATAAACTTACTTACTTACTTATTGGAGATATTTCAATTAGAGATATAGAAACAGGCCCACTAAATCCACACCAACCAGTGACTCCGGTACACTAGCATTATCTTACACATTGGGGACTATTTATTGAGGCCAATTAGCCTGCAAACCTGTACATCTTTGGGATGCGGGAGGAAACTGGAGCACCCGGAGAAAACCAACGCAGGTCACATGGAGAATGTACAAACTCCGTACAGACAGAACCCAAGGTTAGGATCAAACTCGGGGCTGTGGCGCTGTAAGGCAGCAACTCAACCGCTGTGTCACCAACTCTACCGCTGCCATCCGGTGCTTGACTACCCAGTACTGCCCTGGGGGGAAAAAATTCAGACTGTCTACGCTATCTATGCCTCTTATAATTTTTAAACCTCTATCAGGTCTCCCCTCAGCCTCTGGATCTCTAGAGAAATGAAACCTCTCCTTGGAGTTAATACTCTCTAGTGCAGATAACAATCTGGGGTCCTAGGTCTCCTCTCGTCTGGGGAGCAGCCATTCCAGGAACCGGTCTGGAGAATGTGTAGGGGGGAACTGCAGATGCTGGTTTAAATCGAAGGAAGATAGACACAAAATGCTGGAGTAACTCAGCGGGTGAGGCACCATCTCTGGGGAGAAGGAATGGGTGACATTTCGGATGGAGACCCTTCCTCAGACTGATGTCAGTGGAGCGGGGAGTACAGCGATAAAATGTAGTCGGAGACAGTAAGACTGGTGGGAGAACTGGGAAGGGGGAGGGTTGGAGAGAGAGGGAAAGCAAGGGCTGAGGTGATACCAGTCTGGAGAATGATTGCTGCACAAACTAAAGAGACCATAGTTGTACAAACTTCACCAGACATGATCTCCCCACAACTATATCATTATCGTAGGCAGACCAAAATGCTGGAGAAACTCAGCAGGTGCAGCTGTATCTGTGGAGCGAAGGAAATAGGCAACGTTTCGGCCCGAAACCCTTCTTCAATGAAACCCTTATCATTATCGTAGACCATTTGTACCCAAATCCGCTGGAAATAAAGGCTGGCATATAGCTTTCCTTCCTAATTCCGTGGCTTTCAATGACTTTAGTTTAGTTTAGAGATACAGCGTGGATATAGGCCCTTCGGCCCGTCAAGCCAGCACGGACCAGCGACACTAACACTATCCTACACACACCAGGGACAATTTTACTTTTATACCAAGCCTTTTAACCTACAAACCTGTACATCTTTGGAGAGTGGGAGGAAACGGAAGAACTTAGAGAAAACACACGCAGGTCACGGGGAGAACTGACAATAGTGCAGTAGTAGGCCATTTGGCCCTTCTAGTGGGAGGCTGGGTTTGCTACTGGGCCTGGCCAAGCTGGCCATTGGTGGGTGGTGGTAGTGGGCAGTCGAGGGCCCCACACTTACCTCCGTGCCCGTGAGTCCCTGGAGAGGGTGCAGGCAGTGTCCACTGGCACCTAATTGCATCTTAGCTATAGAGTCACGTTATAGGAGTAGCATTAGGCCATTCGGCCCATCGAGTCCATTCCGCCACTCGATCATGGCTGATCTCTGCCACCCAATCCCATTTTCCTGCCTTCTCCCTATAACCCCTGACACCCGTTCTAATCAAGAATTTGTCTATCTCTCTGCCTTAAAAATATCCACTGACTTGGCCTCCACAGCCCTCTGTGGCAATGAGTTCCACAGATTCACCACCCTCTGACTAAAGAAGTTCCTCCTCACCTCCTTTTTAAAAGATGCCCTTTAATTCTGTGGCTGTGCCCTCTGGTCCTAGACCCTCTCAACAGTGGGGTTACAGAGAGATGGCCCTTCGGCCCGACTTGTTCATACTGGTGAAAATGCCCCTAAAATGCCACTATTCCAGTCCCACCTGCCTGCATTTGGTCCATATCCCTCTAAACCTGTCTTATCCATGTATCTGTCCAAATGTCTTATAATCAAAGATAAGAGTAATAACATTGCTTTGATATTTGGTTATACTGTTTATTTGCATCGACGTCCCCTTGGAATAGTGTTTAGTTGTCATATTGTACCTGAAGTAAACTTACTTCTGTTAAAATAAATTATAGAGATGATAACTTCAGGTCGAGAGTGGTCTTAAAATGTTTAGTTTACTTTAGATTTAAGAGATATGGCACGGAAACCAGGCCCTTCGGCCCACCGAGTCCGTGCCGACCATCGATCCCCGTACACTAACATTATCCTACACACACTGGGGACAAGTTAGAATTTCACCGAAGCCAATTAACCTCCAAACTTGTACGTCTTTGGAGAGTGGGAGGAAACCGGAGCACCCGGAAAAACCCCACGCAGGTCACGGGGAGAAGGTACAAACTCCGTACAGACAGCGCCCGTAGTCAGGGTGGAACCCGGGTCTCTGGCGCTGTGAGGCAGCAACTCTACCGCTGTGCACCCCTAACAACAACGCTCTCCCAACTCCCGTGTCTGCAGCCTTGAGTCATTTCTTAAGTGCAGCAGGTAGACAAAAAATGCTGGAGAAACTCAGCGGGTGCAGCAGCATCTATGGAGCGAAGGAAATAGGCAACGTTTCGGGTCGAAACCCATCTTCAGACTTCCTTCGATTTTCCAGCATCTGCAGTTCCTTCTTAAACATCTTAAGAGCAGCAACAGTTTTGGCATAAAGTGTGTGTGTGTGTGTGTCTGTTGTCACTCTGCTGGTATCAGGAAGCTTTTACTTGTGAGTATAATGAAGAGGCTTTAGTTTCATCGAGGTGATGATATTGGTCACTCCATTCCCATGCCAAGGGTGAGGTGACAAGCATCTATTAGATATTTTGACTAAACATGGGACGTGTTTCCATAATTCCCAGCCCGCTGCCCTTACACAGGGCTCTCTGATTGCCTGTAAACAAACACTCACTGTTTGCCGATAGTTCCTGCCACACATGCGGGGGACTGGTGCTTTAGTAGCTCCGACGTGGAGTGGCTGAGGGGAGGTCCCTGCCGACAAGGCGCTGAGATGGAGCATGGTCACACTGACCAGCAGGGCCAGGCCAGGCCAAGCAATGGGGAGCTGGAGCGAGCGGTGGTGGGAGAGGGCTGGGGGTTGGAGTGGTGCAGAGAGGGGTCACAGGGAGGGAGGGCCCTCCTTACAACAAGGGACATTGAGGTCACTGACTCCCCTAAAAGACATACAAACATCTCAGAATGCTGTAGACACAAGGGACTGCAGCTATGTCATAAGGAATAGGAGAAGAATTAGGCCGTTCGGCCCATCATGGCTGATCTATCTCTCCCTCCTAACCCCATTCTCCTGCCTTCTCCCCATAACCTCTGACACCCGTACTGATCAAGAATCTATCTATCTCTGCCTTAAAAATATCCACTGAGTTGGCCCCCACAGTACTCTGTGGCAATGAATTCCACAGATTCACCACCCTCTGACTAAAGACATTTCTCCTCATCTCCTTCCTAAAAGGATGTCACCAACAACTCTCACCAACTTCTACAGATGCGCCACAGAAAGCATTTTATCGGGATGCCTCACAGCCTCACAGCCTCACAGCCAGGGGGAAGGATGTTTGGAACTGCCCCTCTCAAGGATGTTGAGGGATGTTTCAGAAGTGAAGTCGACAGAGTGTAGTATTAGAGTGGTAGAGTGATACAGCATGGAAACAAACCATTCATCCCAACTTGCCCACACCCACCAACATGTCCCCTCTACTAATCCCACATGCCTGTGTTTGGCCCATATCCCTCCAAACCTGTCCCATCCGTGTACCTATACAAATGATTTTTAAATTGTGTGCAGTTTTGGTTTCCTAATTTGAGGAAGGACATTCTTGCTATTGAGGGAGTGCAGCGTAGGTTCACCAGGTTAGTTCCCGGGATGGGACTGACATATGATTAAAGAATGGGTCGACTGGGCTTGTACTCATTGGAATTTAGAAGGATGAGGGGATATCTTATAGAAACATGTAAAATTCTTAAGGGATTGGACAAGCTAGATGCAGGAAAAATGTTCCCCATGTTGGGGGAGTCCAGAACCAGGGGTCACACAGTTTAAGAATAAGGGGTAGGCCATTTAGGACCTTTTCACCCAGAGAGTTGTGAATCTGTGGAATTCTCTGTCACAGAAGGCAGTGGAGGCTAATTCATTGGATGTTTTCAAGAGTGACTTAGATTTAGCTCTTAGGGCTAAAGGAATCAAGGGATATGGGGAAAAGGCAGGAACGGGGTACTGATTGTGGATGATCAGCCATGATCATATTGAATGACGGTGCTGGCTCGAAGGGCCGAATGGCCTACTATTGCACCTATTGTCTATGTTTCTAACTGCCTGGCTCAATTACCTCCTCTGGCAGCTCTAAATATCTCTATTTAAGAAGGGTTGCAGGCTCTATTTGAGATGCTAGTTCACAACCAAAGCACTGCAGTAACTCAGCAGGTCAGGCAGCATCGCAGGTGAACATGGATAGGTGACGTTTCGGGCTGGGAAAGAAAGTTCACAAACCGAAACATCACCTATCCATGTTCTCCACAGATGCTGCCTGGCCCACTGAGTTACTCCAGCACTCTGTGAAACGTCACCTATCCATGTTCTCCACAGATGCTGCCTGACCCGCTGAGTTACTCCAGTACTTTATGTTTCATTACGTATGTGTGCAGGGAGAATACACCTGCTCAGCCACAGGAGGTGACGTTAGGACAAACTGCCCTGACCTTACCATCCTCCCCCCTGACATCTGCAAATTAATGTTTTCATTGAGGGCGTCACGGTGGCGCAGCGGTAGAGTTGCTGCCTCACAGCGCCAGTGACCCGGGTTCCATCCTAAATGCAGGTGCTGTCTGTACAGAGTCTGTACGTTCTCCCCGTGACCTGCGTAGGTTTTTTCCGAGATCTTCGGTTTCCTCCCACGCTCCAAAGACGTGCAGGGTTGGAGGTGAATTAGCTTGGCATCAATGTAAAATTGTCCCTAGTGCATGTTGGATGGTGTTAGTGTGCGGGGATCGCTGGTCGGCGCGGACTCGGTGGGCCGAAGGGCCTGTTTCCGCGCTGTATCTCAAAACTAACCCCCCCCCCCCCTGACATCATTACCACCCCACACCCCCCCCCCGACATCAATAGCTGTTCCAGGTGTCAGCTGCTCTACATCGGTGAGACCAAGCGTAGGCTTGGCGATCGCTTCGCCCAACACCTCCGCTCGGTTCGCAATAACCAACCTGATCTCCCGGTGGCTCAGCACTTCAACTCCCCCTCCCATTCCGAATCCGACCTCTCGGTCCTGGACCTCTTCCATGGCCAGAGTGAGTCCCACTGTAAATTGGAGGAGCAGCACCTCATATTTCGCTTGGGCATTTTACACCCCAGCGGTATGAACGTTGACTTCTCCAATTTCAGGTAGTCCTTGCTTTCTCCCTCCTTCCCCTCACCTTCCCAGCTCTCCCACAGCCCACTGTCTCCGCCTCTTCCTTTCTTTTTTCCTGCCTCCCCCAACATCAGTCTGAAGAAGGGTCTCGACCCGAAACGTCGCCTATTCCTTCGCTCCATAGATGCTGCCTCACCAGCTGAGTTTCACCAGCATTTTTGTCTAACTCCGATCATAGTTCATTTTCTCATGCCCATTGACATGTAGGAAGGAACTGTGCAGATGCTGATTTACACCGAAGATAGACACAAAAAGCCGGAGTAACTCAGCGGGACAGGCAGCAGCTGGAAGAAAAGGTATACAGTAGGTGACGTCTCGGGTCGAGACGTCTGAAGAAGGGTCTTGACCCGAAAAAGTTACCTACTCATTTTCTCCAGAAATGCTGCCTGACCCACTGAGCTTCTTGTATCTATCTCAAGCAGAGAAAAATATTGTGTGAGAAAAATATAATTGCTGTTCACTTCAAAAATATTTATTCGGCTAAAGTATGACACAGATGAGTCAACGTTGGTTGGGTGAGTTGTGGTGTGGTTAGTTGGCACCAGGGTTTGTGAAGTCAGTTCCATTATTAGGATGCTGTCGAGCCTAATGAATGATTTGAATTGCCATTAAATTGTGTTAGATTGGGCATTGCACTTGTGGGCAGCAGCCTCCTGGCAGACAGACAGACAGACATTCCTGTGTTGGAAGGAACTGCAGATGCTGGTTTACACTGAAGATAGACACTAAATGCTGGAGTAACTCAGCAGGACAGGCAGTATCTCTGGAAGCATAGAAACATAGAAACATAGAAAATAGGTGCAGGAGGAGGCCATTCGGCCCTTCGAACCAGCACCGCCATTCATTGTGATCATGGCTGATCGTCCCCAATCGATAACCCGTGCCTGCCTTCTCCCCATATCCCTTGATTCCACTAGCCCCTAGAGCTCTATCTAACTCTCTCTTAAATCCATCCAGAGACTTGGCCTCCACTGCCCTCTGTGGCAGGGAATTCCATAAATTCACAACTCAGGTGCTGTCAGTACAGAGTGTGTACTTTCACAGCCACCTCTAACAGTGATCTTCATTCCCTTTGTCCTCTTTTCACACCTGACACTTCCTTATCTGAAGAAGGTGTCTCGACCCGAAACGTCACCCATTCCTTCTCTCCAGAGATGCTGCCTGTCCCACTGAGTTACTCCAGCATTTTGTGTCTATCTTTGCTGGAGTTAAAAGTACACAGAGTGCTGGAGTAACTCAGCGGGTCAGGCAGCATCTGTGGAGAACATGGATAGGTGACGTTTCACAAAGTGCTGGAGTAACTCGGTGGGTCAGGCAGCATCTATGGAGAACATGGATAGGTGACGTTTCACAGAGTGCTGGAGTAACTCAGCGGGTAGGGCAGCATAGAAACATAGAAAATAGGTGCAGGAGTAGGCCATTCGGCCCTTCGAGCCTGCACCGCCATTCAATATGATCATGGCTGATCATCCAACTCAGTATCCTGTACCTGCCTTCTCTCCATACCCCCTGATCCCTTTGCCACAAGGGCCACATCTAACTCCCTCTTAAATATAGCCAATGAACTGGCCTCAACTACCTTCTGTGGCAGAGAATTCCAGAGATTCACCACTCTCTGTGTGAAAAATGTTTTCCTCATCTCGGTCCTAAAAGATTTCCCCCTTATCCTTAAATTGTGACCCCTTGTTCTGGACTTCCCCAACATCGGGAACAATCTTCCTGCATCTAGCCTGTCCAACCCCTTAAGAATTTTGTAAGTTTCTATAAGATCCCCCCTCAATCTTCTAAATTCTAGCGAGTACAAGCCGAGTCTATCCAGTCTTTCTTCATATGAAAGTCCTGACATCCCAGGAATCAGTCTGGTGAACCTTCTCTGTACTCCCTCTATGGCAAGAATGTCTTTCCTCAGATTAGGAGACCAAAACTGTACGCAATACTCCAGGTGTGGTCTCACCAAGACCCTGTACAACTGCAGTAGAACCTCCCTGCTCCTATACTCAAATCCTTTTGCTATGAATGCTAACATACCATTCGCTTTCTTCACTGCCTGCTGCACCTGCATGCCTACTTTCAATGACTGGTGTACCATGACACCCAGGTCTCGTTGCATCTCCCCCTTTCCTAATCGGCCACCATTCAGATAATAGTCTACTTTCCTGTTTTTGCCACCAAAGTGGATAACCTCACATTTATCCACATTATACTGCATCTGCCATGCATTTGCCCACTCACCCAGCCTATCCAAGTCACCTTGCAGCCTCCTAGCATCCTCCTCACAGCTAACACTGCCCCCCAGCTTCGTGTCATCCGCAAACTTGGAGATGTTGCATTCAATTCCCTCGTCCAAATCATTAATATATATTGTAAATAGCTGGGGTCCCAGCACTGAGCCTTGCTGGTACCCCACTAGTCACTGCCTGCCATTCTGAAAAGGACCCGTTTACTCCTACTCTTTGCTTCCTGTCTGCCAGCCAGTTCTCTATCCACATCAATACTGAACCCCTAATACCGTGTGCTTTAAGTTTGTATACTAATCTCTTATGTGGGACCTTGTCGAAAGCCTTCTGGAAGTCCAGATATAACACATCCACTGGTTCTCCCTTATCCACTCTACTAGTTACATCCTCGAAAAATTCTATAAGATTCGTCAGACATGATTTACCTTTCATAAATCCATGCTGACTTTGTCCAATGATTTCACCACTTTCCAAATGTGCTGCTATCCCATCTTTAATAACTGTTTCTAGCAGTTTCCCCACTACCGACGTTAGACTAACTGGTCTGTAATTCCCCGTTTTCTCTCTCCCTTTTTAAAAGGGAGAACATGGATAGGTGATGTTTCACAGAGTGCTGGAGTAACTCAGCGGGTCAGGCAGCATCTGTGGAGAACATGGATAGGTGACGTTTCACATAAGTGCTGGAGTAACTCAGTGGGTCAGGCAGCATCTCTGGAGAACATGTTCTGGGTCGAGACTCTTCTTCAGACTGATTGTGGGTTGGGGGCGGTGGGGGTGGGGGGGGGGAGTAAAAACTGGGAGAGAGGAGAGGCATGACAAAGCGGGGCAGGACTTAAGGGTGGCGCAGTGGCGTAGCGGAGAAGTTGCTGCCTTACAGCGCTTGCAGCGCCAAAGACACGGTTTTGATCAGGGCACCAAGGGGGGTTGCTGGGACCACTGTACATCATGGGGGATTGAATACATCCTGGACCAGGAATGTAATGTAGTCATTTAATATTTAGTATTGAGAATATTTGGTAATATTTTGTCTTTGGTTGTGTGTGTGTGTTGGTATTGTTACGTTTAATAAATATAAAGGCCTGGATGGAGTGGATGTGGAGAGGATGTTTCCACTAGTGGGAGAGTCTAGGACCAGAGGTCACAGCCTCAGAATTAAAGGATGTTCCTATAGGAAGGAGATGAGGAGGCATTTCTTTAGTCAGAGGGTGGTGAATCTGTGGAATTCATTGCCACAGAAGGCTGTGGAGGCCAAGTCAGTGGATATTTTTAAGGCAGAGATAGATAGATTCTTGATTAGTGAGGGTGTCAGAGGTTATGGGGAGAAGGGTTGAGGGGGACGATAGATCAGCCATGATTGAATGGCAGAGTAGGCTTGATGGGCCGAACGGCCTCATTCTGCTCCTATCACTTATGAACTTGTGAAATATTATTTAGTTAAGTTTAGAGATACAGCGGGGAAACAGGCCCTTCAGCCCACCGAGTCCGCGCCGACCAGCGATCCCCAAACACTAACCGACACACACTAGGGACAATTTACATTTACACCAAGCCAATGAAAGGGCCTGTCCCACTTGGGGGTCATTTGCGAGTCACGCAGATGGCGAGCGAAGATATTGTACATCCCAAAATCCTGGGGGGGGCCCCACGTGACCGCACGTCACTGCCTACGCCACCACGCACCTCGCGCGCGTAAATGATGAAGCGCGCAAATGGCGCCCAAGTGTGACAAGCCAATTAACCTACAAACCTGTACGTCTTTGAAGTGTGGGAGGAAACTGAAGATCCTGGAGAAAACACACGCAGGTCACGGGGAGAACGTACAAACTCCGTACAGACAGCACCCGTAGTCGGGATCGAACCCGGGTCTCTGGCGCTGTGAGGCAGCAACTCTACCGTCCCCCTGCCTAGGGGGCAGAGCAGGCCTGGAACCCCCACCCCTCTCCAGAAAACCCCCAAAGCCTGTCACACACTCCCAATGGCCGCGAGACACAGAGACTGTTGTTGTGTAACTAAAGATAATGAAGGGTGTTGGTAGGAAGAGTGTCAGATGTCAGTCAGCTCATCACACGCTGGTCAAGTGCCCCTGGCCCTCTGTGGTCACAAGGTTTCATGGTACAATGTTGGTGAAAAACAAGAGGCATGGTTGTTAGTCTGGCTGTCCCTAACCCCCCTATTACTCCCAAACACACACACACGTTGGTCAGCCTGTAATTTGAACTGAGACACAGATCAAAGCACAAGGCACCAAGTGCTGGAGTAACCCAGTGGGTCAGGCAGCCTCAGACTATCTTTAATCGGACTTTACCTTGCACTAAAACAGTTCAGTTCAGTTTAGTTTATTGTCACGTGTACCGAGGTACAGTGAAAAGCTTTTGTTGCATGCTAACCAGTCAGCGGAAAGACAATACATGATTACAATCGAACCGTTTACAGTGTTTGATCCGTTTACGTTAGTGCCTTTATCATGTGTCCGAGAGACAACATACACTGAGACTGATCAGTCTGAAGAAGGGTTT
The DNA here is from genome assembly GCF_010909765.2 of Amblyraja radiata. Lineage (NCBI taxonomy): Eukaryota > Metazoa > Chordata > Chondrichthyes > Rajiformes > Rajidae > Amblyraja > Amblyraja radiata. The sequence goes on from NC_045990.1 coordinate 17,925,891, forward strand.
CGGCCCGAAACGTCGCCTATTCCCTTCGCTCCATAGATGCTGCTGCACCCGCTGAGTTTCTCCAGCACTTTTGTCTACCCCGATCTCAGCTCAGATTGCTGTGACTTAGATTGGGACAACGGTCTCCCCAAAAACTAAAGGATGAAACCGCACGCCTCCACATTCAGGGACAGTTTCTTCCCAGCTGTTATCAGGCAACTGAACCATCCTAGTAATTAGAAAGCTGCCCTGAGCTACTATCCACCTCACTGGAGACCCTCGGACTATCTTTGATCGGACTTTACTGGACTTTACCTTGCACTAAACGTTATTCCCTTTATCCTTTATCTGTACACTGTGGACGGCTCGATTGTAATCATGTATTGTCTTTCCATTGACAATAGACAATAGACAATAGACAATAGGTGCAGGAGTAGGCCATTTGGCCCTTCGAGCCAGCACCGCCATTCAATGTGATCATGGCTGATCATCCCCAATCAGTACCCCGTTCCTGCCTTCTCCCCATATCCCCTGACTCCGCTATTTTTAAGAGCCCTATCTAGCTCTCTCTTGAAAGCATCCAGAGAACCTGCCTCCACCGCCCTCTGAGGCAGAGAATTCCACAGACTCACCACTCTCTGTGAGAAAAAGTGTTTCCTCGTCTCCGTTCTAAATGGCTTACTCCTTATTCTTAAACTGTGGCCCCTGGTTCTGGACTCCCCCAACATCGGGAACATGTGTCCTGCCTCTAGTGTGTCCAAGCCCTTAACAATCTTATATGTTTCAATGAGATACCCTCTCATCCTTCTAAACTCCAGAGTGTACAAGCCCAGCTGCTCCATTCTCTCAGCATATGACAGTCCCGCCATCCCGGGAATTAACCTTGTAAACCTACGCTGCACTCCCTCAATAGCAAGAATGTCCTTCCTCAAATTAGGGGACCAAAACTGCACACAATACTCCAGGTGTGGTCTCACTAGGGCCCTGTACAACTGCAGAAGGACCTCTTTGCTCCTATATTTGATTCCTCTTGTTATAAAGGCCAACGTGCCATTCGCTTTCTTCACTGTGCCAGTCATTGGGTATTTTTAAGGCAGAGATAGATAGATTGTTGATTAGTGCGGGTATCAGGGGGTTATGGGGAGAAGGCAGGAGAATGGGGTTAGGAGGGAGAGATAGATCAGCCATGATTGAATGGCGGGGTAGACTCGATGGGCCGAATGGTCGAATTCTGCTCCTGACATTTTCTGAACATGAGCTTATGAAGCAGTGCTGGCTGGCAACGTTTCAGAATTCATCTCCCCCAGTCCTGGCACTTACACACACTTGCCCAGTGTGGGACCCCTTTCATCTAGCAAGTCAGGGACAATTGCTAACCTGCCCGGTCACATGGACTAATCTGGTGGCAGGCGATGAGAGGCCAGTGCCGGTAGATGTGCAGTCCCTCCGTCTGGGACCCTGCCGACCAGCAGCCTGTCCCTGCGGGCCACTAGTCCTAATGAAGGCACCCGCTGAGGCAGCTACACACTCAGCCCATCCTCTATAGCTGAAGGCATGAGCTATGGGCGTTTAAAGTGTTGTTTTACAGTTCATGCTTCATGTTTCATGCTTCAAAGTAATTCACTCCCCTCACCCCACCCTCCCGCACTACTTTAAAACACCAAAACTTTAAAACTAATCCAAACTAACACTCTAAAACCACACAAAACTCTGTCTCCCCACTCTCTCTCCCCTCTCCCTCTCTCCCCTCTCTCTCTCTCTCTCTCCTCCTCCTCTCTCTCACCCCCTCTCTCTCTCCCCCTCCCTCTCTCCCCCTCTCTCTCCCAACTCTCTTTCCCCCTCTCTGTCTCCCCACTCTCTCTCTCTTTTCCCCACTCTCTCTGCCTCTCTCCCCTCGCTCTCTCTTCCTCCATCTCTCCCCACTCTCCCCCTCTCTCCCCTCTCCGTCTTCCCCCCTCTCATTCTCCTCAGTCTCTCTCCCCCTCCCTCTCCCCCACTCTCTCTCCCCCTCTCTCTCTCCCTCTTTCTCCCCCCTCTCTCTCTCCCAAATCTCTTTCCCCTCTCTCCCCACTCCCTCTCTCCTTCTCCCCTCTCTCTCTCCCTTTCCCTCTCTCCCTCTCTCTCTCCCCTTCTCTCCCAACTCTCTCTCCCAACTCTCTTTCCCCCTCTCTCTCTCCTCCTCTCCTCCCCACTCTCTCCCTCTCTCTCCTCCGTCTCCCCCTCTCTCTCCCCTCTCCCTTCCCCACTCTCTTTCCCCCTCTTTCTCTCCCCCTCGATTCCCTCCCTCTCTCCCCCTCTCTCTGTCCCCACTCTCCTCCTCTCCTCTCATTCCATCTCTCCCCCTCTCCTCTCCTCCCCCTCCCTCTCTCTACCCCTCTTCCCCCCTCTCTCTCTGCCTCTCTCCCCTCTCTCTCATTCCCTCTCTCCCCCTCTCTCTCATTCCCTCTCTCCCCCTCTCTCTCATTCCCTCTCCCCTCCTCTCTCCCATCTCCCTCTCTCCCCCCTCCCCACTCTGCTCTCTCTCTCCCTCCCCCCCTCTCTCGCCCCCCACTCCCTCTCTCATTCTCCCCACTCTCTCCGCTCCCTCTCCCCCTCTCTCTCTCCCAACTCCCTCACTCCTTCTCCCCTCTCTCTCCGTCTCTCCGCCTCTCTCTCCCTCTCACTCTCCCTACTCCCCCACCCTCTCCCTGCAGCGTTTCTCATTCAGCAGGGCTGGATGTTGTGTGTGTGTGTGTGTGTGGCCACCACTATCTGTGTGTGAGGGGCTGTAGGGAGGCTGGGGCTTGCGTATTAGCGAGGGTGGGAGTGAGATAGGGATCCCACTGACGTCAAGGTGATTCCGCAACTCCCGACTCCAGTGACTAACCCCGGCACACACACACACACAAGGATGTGTAAACAAGACTGAGAGGAATAAAAAGATTTGAAAAGCATTTAGAGCAAATCCCAGCAAACCTAAAGAAGAATTTTCTCCTTTGCCCATCCACCTTGCGCTAAACTTCGGGAGAAATTCAGTCCATTCCTTCTGAAACGTCACCCATTCCTTCTCTCCAGAGATGCTGCCTGTCCCGCTGAGTTACTCCAGTACTTTGTGTCTAGCGGCGATTTTAACCAGCATCTGCAGTTCCTTCGTGTGTGTGTGTATGTGTGTGTGTGTGTGAGTGTGAGTGTGTGTATGTGTGTGTGTGTGTGAGTGTGTGTGTGTGTGTGTGTGTGTGTGTGTGTGTGTGTGTGTGTGTGAGTGTGAGTGTGTGTGTGTGTGTGTGTGTGTGTGTGTGTGTGTGTGTGTGTGTGTGTGTGTGTGTGTGTGTGTGTGTGTGTGTGTGTGTGAGGCCATTGAGCCCTGCGTGGGAGAGGGCGGTGGGTAAAGCTGTGGCCCCTGTTGCCCACTGTGGCCCGTGTTGTCCACTGTGGCCCCTGTTGCCCGCTGTGGCCCGTGGTGTCCACTGTGGCCCGTGGTGTCCACTGTGGCCCCTGTTGTCCACTGTGGCCCGTAGTGCCCGCTGTGGCCCGTGGTGTCCACTGTGGCCCCTGTTGTCCACTGTGGCCCGTGTTGTCCACTGTGGCCCGTAGTGCCCGCTGTGGCCCGTGGTGTCCACTGTGGCCCCTGTTGTCCACTGTGGCCCGTGTTGTCCACTGTGGCCCCTGTTGCCCACTGTGGCCCCTGTTGCCCACTGTGGCCCGTGGTGCCCACTGTGGCCCCTGTTGCCCACTGTGGCCCCTGTTGCCCACTGTGGCCCGTGGTGCCCACTGTGGCCCGTGGGTGCCTACTGTGGCCCCTGTTGCCCACTGTGGCCCGTGTTGTCCACTGTGGCCCCTGTTGTCCACTGTGGCCCGTGGTGTCCACTGTGGCCCGTAGTGCCCGCTGTGGCCCGTGGTGTCCACTGTGGCCCCTGTTGTCCACTGTGGCCCCTGTTGCCCACTGTGGCCCGTGGTGTCCACTGTGCTGTGGCCCGTAGTGCCCGCTGTGGCCCGTGGTGTCCACTGTGGCCCCTGTTGCCCACTGTGGCCCATGGTGTCCACTGTGGCCCCTGTTGTCCACTGTGGCCCGTAGTGCCCGCTGTGGCCCGTGGTGTCCACTGTGGCCCCTGTTGCCCACTGTGGCCCGTGGTGTCCACTGTGGCCCCTGTTGTCCACTGTGGCCCGTGGTGTCCACTGTGGCCCCTGTTGTCCACTGTGGCCCGTAGTGCCCGCTGTGGCCCGTGTTGCCCACTGTGGCCCGTGGTGTCCACTGTGGCCCGTGGTGTCCACTGTGGCCCCTGTTGCCCACTGTGGCCCCTGTTGTCCACTGTGGCCCGTGGTGTCCACTGTGGCCCGTGGTGTCCACTGTGGCCCCTGTTGCCCACTGTGGCCCGTGGTGTCCACTGTGGCCCGTGGTGTCCACTGTGGCCCGTGGTGTCCACTGTGGCCCCTGTTGCCCACTGTGGCCCCTGTTGCCCACTGTGGCCCGTGGTGTCCACTGTGGCCCCTGTTGCCCACTGTGGCCCGTGGTGTCCACTGTGGCCCGTGGTGTCCCTGTGGCCCGTGGTGCCCACTGTGGCCCGTGGTGCCCACTGTGGCCCCTGTTGCCCACTGTGGCCCGTGGTGTCCACTGTGGCCCGTGGTGCCCGCTGTGGCCCGTGGTGCCCACTGTGGCCCGTGATGCCCGCTGTGGCCCGTGGTGCCCACTGTGGCCCGTGGTGCCCGCTGTGGCCCGTGGTGCCCACTGTGGCCCGTGGTGTCCCTGTGGCCCGTGGTGCCCACTGTGGCCCGTGGTGCCCACTGTGCCCACTGCCCACAAGTTAACGGAGATATTTCCCTGGCAGCAACAACAGTGGAAAATTACTGTAAGTCGGGCATGAAGCTGAAAGCTCCAGTGAAGTCGCCACTGCCTGTCACACTAATGATGCTCGCTCTGTAGCAACTGGCCAGATCTTTACGTGCGCAGAGAGAGAGAGAGTTTTGTTTTATTTTGCCCCTTCGACAACAGTGGCTGCGGCACAGTGGATTAAACCATCACCATTCCCCTACTCTGGATAAAAGACTCTGTGCATTCACCCTATCTGAAACATATAAGATTGTTAAGGGCTTGGACACGCTAGAGGCAGGAAACATGTTCCCGATGTTGGGGGAGTCCAGAACCAGAGGCCACACAGTTTAAGAATAAGGAGTAAGCCATTTAGAACGGAGACGAGGAAACACTTTTTCTCACAGAGAGTGGTGAGTCTGTGGAATTCTCTGCCTCAGAGGGCGGTGGAGGCAGGTTCTCTGGACACTTTCAAGATAGAGCTAGATAGGGCTCTTAAAGATAGCGGAGTCAGGGGATATGGGGAGAAGGCAGGAACGGGGTACTGATTGGGGATGATCAGCCATGATCACATTGAATGGCGGTGCTGGTTCGAAGGGCCGAATGGCCTACTCCTGCACCTATTGTCTATTGTCCATTGTCTGTTCCCCTCGTGATTTATACAGCACAATAAGATCGCCCCTCGGCCTCCTGCCCTCCAAGGAATAAAGTCCGAGCTTGTCCAACCTCAAGTCCTGGCAACATCCTTGTGAATCTTCTCTGAACTCTTTCCAGCTTAATGGCATTGTTCCTGTAGCAAGGTGACTAAATCAGAACACGATACTCAAAGTGCAGCCGCACTAACGTCTTGCACAACTGCTACATTATATTCCAGCATTGATAATGATAGTAATGACCACTGCCCAGTCCATCATCGGCTCTGACCTCCCCACCATCGAGGGGATCTATCACAGTCGCTGCCTCAAAAAGGCTGGCTGTATCATCAACGACCCACACCATCCTGGCCATCCTGGCCACACACTCATCTCTACGCAGCCTTCAGGTAGAAGGTACAGGAGCCTGAAGACTACAACGTCCAGGTTCAGGAATAGCTACTTCCCCACAGCCATCAAGCTATTAAACCTGGCTCGGACAAACCTCTGAACATTAATAACCCTTTATCTGTTTATTTGCACTTTATAGTTTATTTATTCATGTGTGTATATATTTATATAATGGTATATGGACACACTGATCTGTTCTGTATTCATGCCTACTATGTTCTGTGGTCTCCCCGCTGCCTTCAGGTAGAAGGTACAGGAGCCTGAAGACTGCAACAACCAGGTTCAGGAATATCCACTTCCCCACAGCCATCAAGCTATTAAACACAACTCAAACAAAACTCTGATCATTAATAGCCCATTTGCACTTTATCAGTTTATTTATTCATGTGTGTATATATTTATATAATGGTATATGGACACACTGATCTGTTCTGTAGTCAATGCCTACTGTGCTTTGTGTGCTGAAGCAAAGCACGAATTTCATTGTCCTATCTGGGACACATGACAATAAACTCACTTGAATGTTGAATCTTGAATCTTGAGGTGAAGAGGGGAGCAGGAAAGAGTCAAGTGAAGACATCGAGTCAACCTCAGTATCAGCTGGTGATTGATGGGTGAAGATAGACTGGGAGACCCTCTGGTATCTACTGTGGAGGTAGGGGGGAAGTACAGAATAGAGGGGGTCCAAGTGTGAAAATACAAACGGTAAATAAGTGGCGCATCCATCCTTAGACTTGAGGAACAGGAGTTGCCTTCAGATTTCGACCGACAAAATGGCGGAGTAACTCAGCGGGACGGGCAGCATCTCTGGGTGGAAGGAATGGGTGATGTTTCGGGTCGAGGCCCTTCTTCAGACTGGGAGTCGGGGGGGAGGGAGACAGGCAGTGTAAGGTGTGAAAATGAGACAACGAAGGGGAAAATGTAGAAGAGATCATTGTTAGCGAGGAGAAGTTGACAACGAAGCAAACGGAAATAACATTTGATCAGGGGGACAGTCGAACCGGTCAGAGAACTCCCCCTTCCGACTTCTGCATATCCGGCTTCTCCCCATATCCCTTTATTTCCACTAGTCCCTAGAGCTCTATCTAACTCTCTTAAATCCATCCAGTGATTTGGCCTCCACTGCCCTCTGTGGCAGGGAATGCCACAAATTCACAACTCTCTGGGTGTAAAAGTTTTTTCTCACCTCAGTCTTAAATGGCCTCCCCTTTATTCTAAGACTGTGGCCCCTGGTTCTGGACTTGCCCAACATTGGGAACATTTTTCCTGCATCTAGCTTGTCCAGTCCTTTTATAATTTTATATGTTTCTATAAGATACCCCCTCATCCTTCTAAACTCCAGTGAATACAAGTTTAAACTCCAGTGAATACAAAGAATTCCACAGAATTCTCCTCTCTAAAGGTATGTCCTTTGATTCTTAGACTGTGACCTCTAGTCCTAGACTCTCCCACTAGTGGAACCATCCTCTCCTGATCCACTCTATCCAGGCATTGACATTTGTAAGAATTTGTCAAATTCGTTAACGATATTTCAAAGACGTTTCCTTAACTATGGCCTGATAACAGCGAAAAAATTAATACTCAAATTTTGGAAACAGACAACAGTCCCTACAGTGAAGATGTGGATTACAGATATGTCCGAGACACTACATTTGGAAAATATTAGGTTTGTCTTGGCGGAAAAAACAGATAAATTTCTTAAGACTTGGACACGCTTTACTGAATTCTTACAACAATGGTATGGTGAAACACAAGTTTAAATTTAAATCCGATGCTGGGTTGGGTGAGGTGGGGGGGGGGGGGGGGGATGGGGACGAGGGGCAAGGTATATCTCCACTTTTCTTTTATTCCTATATCTTTCTGCCACACTGCGTTGGTAGTTTAGGGGACTCTCCTTTGTTCTTCTTCAATCTATCTTGTCACTTTTTACTAAAACCCCTGTCCCACGGTACGAGTTCATTCCAAGAGCTCTCCCGAGTTTGCCCTGATTCGAACTCGGAGATTTACGGTAATGGCCACTCGTCGGTACTCGGGGCTCTCGTGGACATTTTTCATCATGTTGAAAAATCTTCACGAGTCTTCCCGTGCTTACCTGCCGTTAGCGAGTCTTCCCGAGTACCTGCCGTTAGCGCTAAGAGACGTCCCCGAGCTCCGACGTACCCGCTACGTTCATTCTCCGTGTTTACCACGAGTTTGATTTTTTTTAAACTCGGGAGAGCTCTTGGAATGAACTCGTACCGTGGGACAGGGCTATTATTTTCTTCTTGTAAAACAAAAAAAAAAGAAGTTGTCAAATTCCGCCTTAAAAATATCCATTGACTTGGCCTCCACTGCTGTCATCGCTGGGAAACTGCTTTGCCCATTGTCTACATCCACAGTGTCAACATCAGTGTTATTAAGATCACGTTTGCAGTCTCTGATTTGATTTGTGTGAGCTAACAACCTTGGCAGCAATACTCAACGTCCACAACTTTACATACAGAAGGTCGTGTTGCAATCACAAAATAACTCAATGAGGCCACTTATCTGATCTTAGTTTATCCACCATGAATGCCAGACAAAGTGTCTTGTCTAGAGACAGCCTCCCAAGCCCGTACCACAGGTCAAGTAGAACAGGTCTGATCCCACCCTGTATGGAATGGGATCCCAAATCCTGTATGGACCCAAATTCTTCGATGTACAGCACTTTGACTTAAATGCGAGTTGATTTAAATGTGCTACATCAATAAATATTAGACAATAGACAATAGACAATAGGTGCAGGAGGAGGCCATTCGGCCCTTCGAGCCAGCACCGCCATTCAATGTGATCATGGCTGATCATCCCCAATCAGTACCCGTTCCTGCCTTCTCCCCATATCCCCTGACTCCGCTATCTTTAAGACCCCTATCTAGCTCTCTCTTGAAAGCATCCAGAGAACCAGCCTCCACCGCCCTTTGAGGCAGTGAATTCCACAGACTCACAACTCTCTGTGAGAAAAAGTGTTTCCTCGTCTCCGTTCTAAATGGCTTACTCTTTATTCTTAAACTGTGGCCCCTGGTTCTGGACTCCCCCAACATCGGGAACATGTTTCCTGCCTCTAGCGTGTCCAAAGCCTTAACAATCTTATATGTTTCAATGAGATACGCTCTCATCCTTCTAAACTCCAGAGTGTACAAGCCCAGCTGCTCCATTCTCTCAGCATTGACAGTCCCGCCATCCCGGGAATTAACCTTGTAAACCTACACTGGGCTCCCTCAATAGCAAGAATGTCCTTCCTCAAATTAGGGAACTAAAGCTGCACACAATACTCCAGGTGTGGTCTCACTAGGGCTCTGTACAACTGCAGAAGGTTCTCTTTGCTCCTATATTTGATTCCTCTTGTTATAAAGGCCAACATGCCATTTGCTTTCTTCACTGCCTGCTGTACCTGCATGTTTACTTTCATAGACTGATGTACAAGGACCCCCAGATCCCATTGTACTTCCCCTTTCCCCAACTTGACGCCATTTAGATAGTAATCTGTAGTAGAAATGGGCCTGTTTATCCAACAGGTTTGGTCTTCTTTCCGATGGTGATATATTCTGACTGCTGGTGTGGAGGTTGGCAGGTGAGCCAGGTGTGGAGGTTGGCAGGTGTGCCAGGTGTGGAGGTTGGCAGGTGAGCCAGGTGTGGAGGTTGGCAGGTGAGCCAGGTGTGGAGGTTGGCAGGTGTGGCAGGTGTGGAGGTTGGCAGGTGAGCCAGGTGTGGAGGTTGGCAGGTGAGCCACACCTGACCTACCTGGTGCCAGTTCAGCAGGTTGGCTCCATGCAGCAGTAAGCAGGTTCTCATGAAGCAGCCCACTCGTTGATATATCAGGTTTAGCCTCTCATCACTTCAACCAACACAACCTACCATAGGGGCGATCATATACAGGGCGGCATGGTGGCGCAGCGGTAGAGTTGCTGCCTCACAGCGTCAGAGACCCGGGTTCAATCCTGACTATGGGTGCTGTCTGTACAGAGTTTGTACGTTCTCCCTAGGACCGCGTGGGTTTTCTCCGGGTGCTACGGTTTCCTCCCACGCTCCAAAGACGTACAATTTTGTAGATTAAATGGCTTTGTAGGTTGATGTAGCGAGACCTGGGTGTCCTTGTACACCGATCACTGAATGTTGGCATGCAGGTACAGCAAGCAGTGAAGAAAGCTAATGGAATGTTGGCCTTCATAACAAGAGGATTTCAGTATAGGAATAAAGAGGTTCTTCTGCAGTTGTATAGGGCTCTGGTGAAACCACACCTGGAGTATTGTGTACAGTTTTGGTCTCCTAATTTGAGGAAGGACATCCTTGTGATTGAGGCAGTGCAGCGTAGGTTCACGAGATTGATCCCTGGGATGGCGGGACTGTCATATGAGGAAAGATTGAAAAGACTAGGCTTGTATTCACTGGAGTTTAGAAGGATGAGGGGATATCTTATAGAAACATATAAAATTATAAAATGACTGGACAAGCTAGATGCAGGAAAAATGTTCCCAATGTTGGGCAAGTCCAGAACCAGGGGCCACAGTTTTAGAATAAAGGGGAGGTCATTTAAGACTGAGGTGAGAAAAAAAAAATTTCACCCAGAGAGTTGTGAATTTATGGAATTCCCTTATAGAACATCACTGGATGGATTTAAGAGAGAGTTAGATAGAGCTCTAGGGGCTAGTGGAGTCAAGGGATATGGGGAGAAGGCTTATTGATAGGGTTATTGATAGGGGACGATCAGCCATGATCACAATGAATGGCGGTGCTGGCACGAAGAGCCGAATGATCTCCTCCTGCACCTATTGTCTATGTTTCTATGTTTCTATGCTACAGTAAAAATTGTAAATTGTCCCTAATGTGTAGGATAGGTCTAGTCAGGATGGGCTTGATGGGCCGAAGGGCCTGTTTAAGCACTGTGTCTCTAAACTAAACTAAACTAAACTACATTAAATATGTAGGCTTGTAGATTCAGGCTGTGAAATGCTTCCGTTAGACATAGGCCCAATTAGACTCATTGTAAGAAACATCCTGATGCAGGATCCCAGGTCAAATCACCAATTATCCCAATCCCTCCACTGATGCTGCCCGACCAGCTGGTTTTGTGTTGAGTTTATTGTCACGTGTACCGAGGTACAGTGAAAAGCTTTTATTGCGTGCTAACCAGTCAGCGGAAAGACAATACATGATTACAATCGAGCCGTCCACAGTGTACAGATACATGATAAGGGAATAACGTTTAGTGCAAGGTAAAGTCCATTAAAGTCCGATCAAGGATAGTCCGAGGATCTCCAATGAGGTGGATAGTAGCTCAGCACTGCTTTGTAATTGGTGGTAGGATGGTTCAGTTGCCTGATAACAGCTGGGAGGAAACTGTTCCTGGATCTGGAGGTGTGCGTTTTCACACATCTGTACCTCTTGCCCGATGGGAGAGGGGAGAAGAGGGAGTGAGGGGTGAGACTGGTCCTTGATGATGCTGCTGGCCTTGCCGAGGCAGTGTGAGGTGTAGATGGAGTGGAAGGGAGGTTGGTGTTTGTGTGATGGTCTGGGCTGCGTCCACAATTCTCTGCAATTTCTTGGATGGAGCTGTTCCCAAACCGTGCTGTGATGCATCCCGATAAAATGCTTTCTCCGGCGCATCCGTAGAAGTTGGGGAGAGTCGTTGGGGAAGGAAGAACTTGTCCCCGAGAGAACAAAGAGGGAGCATTGGGGGCTAAATTGAACTCTTTGTAACTCTGTCAGTACCCTATACATGGTGACTCTTTGCATACCTTCTGAATGGCACTCAAAATGAAGAATCTCACTGAGACATGTGATAATCATTCATCCATTCACTCACATTGGGACCAGTTGTCATAAGGTCACAAGTGATAGGAACAGAATAAGGCCATTCGGCCCATCGAGTCTACTCTGCCATTCAATCATGGCTGGTATTGGCAACGTTTCGGGTCGAGACCTTTCTTCAGACCCGAAACGTTGCCTATTTCCTTCGCTCCATAGATGCTGCCTCACACGCTGAGTTTCTCCAGCATTTTTGTCTACCTTCGAATTTCCAGCACCTGCAGTTCCTTCATAGACATATATTTTAGGTTTGTTTTATACTAATCTGATCAGAGTGTGGCGATGGTACACAAAAATGCTGGAGAAACTCAGCGGGTGCAGCAGCATCTATGGAGCGAAGGAAATAGGCAACGTTTCGGGCCGAACCTCTTCTTCACAGTGTGGCGACCTTTGATTCAATTTCCATTTTGGTTCATAAGGTCATAAGTGATAGGAACAGAATGAGGCCATTCGGCCCATCAAGTCTACTCCACCATTCAATCATGGTTGATCTATCTCTCCCTCCTAACCCCATTCTCCTGCCTTCTCCCCATAACCCCTGACACCCGCACTAATCAAGAATCTACCTATCTCTGCCTTAAATATATCCACTGACTTGGCCCCCACAGCCGTCTGTGGCAAAGAATTCCACAGATTGTGTACTGGGGTTGTTCCCAGCCCTTCTCTCCTAAGGCAGGAATATAAGCAGCTGGCAAAAGGAGGGAACTTCGAGGATAATGAGCCGCCCTCCTGATGAATAATTTCTTAATTAACCCAATGCCTCCATTGCTTCGGGGCTGGAAGTCGGAGTGAGTGGGAAGGGGGCAATTAGGGAGATAAGACTTACATGGATGTCCCCTGACAGCTAACGTTCCTGCATTGTGGGGAGGTGTGACAGCAGGAACAGGGAGAGAGGGAGAGAGAGAGAGAGTGTGAGGCCGAGAGAGAGAGCGGAGAGAGAGGGGGCGGGAGAGAAAGAGAGAGAGAGGGTGCGAGAGAGAGGGAGAGAGGGTGAGAAAGAGGGAGAGAGAGGGAGAGAGGGAGAGAGAGAGAGAGAGGGGGGAGATGGGAGAGAGGGGGGTGGAAGCAGGAACACGGTGCATGAACCAGAGAGGGCTGAACTACCACTTTGGTGACCCTCTGACTTTCCTTGACTGGACTTTGCTGGCTGTACTTGCACTGAACACAATTCCCTTACAGTGTGTAGGAAGGAACTGCAGATGCTGGTTTAAACCGAAGACAGACACAAGATGCTGGAGTAACTCAGCGGGACAGGCAGCATCTCTGGAGAGAAGGAATGGGTGATGTTTTGCGTCGAGATCCATCAGTCTGAAGAAGGGTCTCGACCTGAAACATCACCCATTCCTTCTCTCCACAGATGCTGTCTGTCCCACTGAGTTACTCCAGCATTTTGTGTCTATTCCTTTACAATTTATCTATACACTGTAAATGGCTGGACTGTAATCATGTATTGTCTTTCCGCTGACTGGTTAGCACACAACAAAAGCTTTCTGAACTAAATCCAGCAACTCATTGAAGAATGTTTGGATGGTGATGTTCAGAGATCATCTTGGAAGTTTGGAAATGAATAAACTAATTGAAATCCCCTCGGGGTGGGTCTGACTGGGTATAAAGTGTGCAATTCAAGACTATTAATGAAATCAGTGGTAGACTCAAATGCTGGAGAAACTCAGCGGGGCAGGCAGCATCTATGGAGAGAAGGAATAGGCGACGTTTCTTCAGACTGTGCTGTGCTGTGAGATTGTGGGGGTTGAATAATATGGGAGAGAGAGGGAGCGGGGATGGAGGGGGGGGAGAGAGAGAGAAGGTGAGAGGGGGAAGGAGCGAGAGAGAGAGAGGGGGGGAGAGGGAGAGGGAGCGCGGAAATGGCGAGAGAAGGGGAGGGGAACAGGCACGAGACGAGGAGAGACGAGAGGGGGGGCAAGGGCCGGCGAGAGGGAGAGGGAAAGGGAGAGAAGGGGTTGGAGGGGGGGAAAGCGAAGCGAGGAGAGAGAGAAGAGAGGGGGAGAGGGAGGAGAGGGAATGGGAGGAGAAGGGGAGAGGGGGAATGAGAGAGAGAGGGGGGGAGAGGGAGAGGGAAAGGGAGAGAAGGTGAGAGGGGGAAGGAGAGAGAGAGAGAGGGGGGGAGAGGGAGAGGGAAAGGGAGAGAAGGTGAGAGGGGGAAGGAGAGAAAGGGGGAGAGGGAGAGGGAGAGAAGGGAGGGAGAGAAGGGGAGGGGATGGGGAGAGAGAGTGGGGAGTGGGGAGGGGGGAGACGGGGAGGGGCTCTGGCCACTTGTCCCACGGGGTGTGTGCAGGTTGGGCGAGTTGTTGGCCGCAGTTGTGGCCACCAGAGCGGATGGAGAAGTTGAGCCGAGCCCAGGCTGGGCGCTGGGCGGAGCCGCGGGGCTGGGGACCGGGTTATAAAAGTGAGGCTGACAGCGCTCGTCTCCGGAGTTGGCTGCGCCGGCGAGGGGCAACACACACGGTAGGGACACAGTCTCACTTTGGCCTCTCCACAGGGTCCCTGATCAAGCTGCCCCCCTCAATACCCCCACCCTTCCCCTCCCACCCATCCTCTTCCCCCTCTCTACCTCTCTCTCCCCCATTCTGCCCCCTCTCCCTCCCTCTACCCCCCTCTCATCCCATCTCGCCCCATCCTACCCCCTCTCTCCCCCCTCCCCATCTCCTCCCCCCTCGTCTCCCCTTGCACTCCCTCCGACCCTCTCAGAGGGGTGGGCGTGGAGGGGAAGGGGTCCCAGGAGACCAGAGTGGGCTTCGAGGTGGGGGTGAGGAGACATTTCTTCACCCAGACCCTGACTCAGTGTAGAGTTGGCGGCCACACGGGGAGGGGGGTAGAGAAGGTATCCTCACCCCACTCTCATCCCCCTCCCCCTTCTACCCCCTCTCCCCTCTCCCCTTCCCTCTCCCATTCTCGCTCTCCCCTTCCCTCTCCCATTCTCCCTCTCTCCCCTTCTCTCCCCCTTCTCTCCCCCTTCTCTCCCCCTTCTACACCCCTCTCCCACTCTCTCTTCCCCTCTTGGCGGGCATGGGCAAGTTGGGCCGAAGGGCCTGTTTCCCCGCTGCATGACCCCATGCCATTACATTTGGACAGGTACATGGATGCTTCACAAGTTATAGGGAGCAGAATTAGGCCGTTCGGCCCATCGAGTCTACCCCACTATCCATTCATGACCGATCTATCCCCCGCACTCTCCCCGTAACCTTTGATGGGATGGGATAGGTTGAGAGGGATGTGGGCCAAACGCATGCAAGTAGGACCAGCGTAGATGGGCCGGCCTGGCCCCGAGGAGAGTCATGCCAAGTCACCCTTCCTGATGTCTCCCCTCTCCTGAGATGGTGGGCGAGGGGGTCAAAGCTTCGCTACTACCTCCGGCCCCGGCGCTACCGAGCGGCCGCGGAGAGGCACCGGGACCCCGGCACATAGCGTGGAGACCCGGGTAACACCCCCTGCTGCACCCCACCTCACCCCTGTGGGGAGGGGTGCGGGGAGGGAAGGGGAGGGGGGGGGTGGAATTACAAAGGTGAGTTAGGGGAGAGAGAGGGGAGAGGGGGAGAGGGGGAGAGGGGGAGAGGGAGGGAGGGAGGGAGAGAGAGGGGGGGGGAAGAGAGGGGGGGAAGAGAGAGGGGGAGGGAGAGGGAAGGGGAGAGAGAGAGAGAGAGAGAGGGGGGAGAGAGAGGGGGAGGGGGAGAGGGGGAGGGAGGGGGAGGGAGAGGGAAGGGGAGAGAGAGAGAGAGAGAGAGGGGGGAGAAAGAGTGGGAGGGAGGGGGTGGCGACCACCCACACTTGGCTTCGCCGAGGAAACATCACAAGGTTGATCCCGGGCCGGGCCGGGGTGGTGTGTAGGAGTGGGATGTTGCCCCGCCCGGCCGGGGTACCCGGTGCCTCTCCGCGGCCGCTCGGTAGCTAGCAGCGAAGCTTTAACCCCTTCATCCACCATCTCAGGAGGGGGGAGAAATCAGGAACCGTGCTTGGAATTACTCTCCTCGGAGAGTGCGGATTCAAAATGCTGGAGTAGCTCAGTGGGACGGGCAGCATCTCTGGAGAGAAGGAATGGGTGATGTTTCGGGTCGAGACCCACGTTTAGTGTCTGAAGAAGGGTCTCGACCCGAAACTTCATCTTTTCCTCTCCAGAGATGCTGCCTGTCCCGCTGAGCTACTCCAGCTAGTATAAATCTTGTCTAAATCTCTCTCGTATAAATCTATTAACATGTATTAAGCGACAAACCTGTGTGGGAGGAAACCGGAGCACCCGGAGAAAACCCACGCAGGTCACGGGGAGAATGTACAAACTCCGTACAGACAGCGCCCGTAGTCAGGATCGAACCCGGGTCTCTGGCGCTGTGAGGCAGCAACTCTACCGTGCCCTGTATGGAAGGTCACCACAACTCCGAGATTTCCCTTCGCGTTTTCCTCGGTCATAGACTCATTCTGCACAGAAACAGGGCCTTCGGCCCAACTCGTCCATGCCTGCCCACCCGGACGGCCCACCTACCCTCGTCCCACCTGCATCCATATCCCACTAAACTTGGCCCATCCCATCAAAGGTAACGGCGAGAGGGCGGGAGAATGGGGCTGAGAGGGAGAGATAGATCGGCCATGATTGAATGGTGGAGAAGACTCGATGGGCTGAATGGCCTAATTCTGCTCCTGTTGAGTTATAGAGTCCTACAGCATGGAAACAAGTCCTTTGACCCAACTAAGATAGACCCAACATGCTGGAGTAACTCAGCGGGTCAGTCAGCATCTCTGGAGAGACCCTTCTTCAGACTTCGGCCCAACTTGACCATGCCGACCATAATGCCCCATCTACCTCCTCTGGCAGCTGGTTCCGTATACCCACCAGGTCTCCCCAGGTCTCTGCCCACCCATTGCCCAGTTGTAGGTCTAACATTGCACTCATATTGCACTCTCTCTCACTCTCACCCTCCATCCCTCCCCAGATCTGCAGCCTGGTGCAGCCGCGGCAATGACCATCACCTACACCGCCCGTGTGGCCAACGTGCGTTTCTGCAGCTTCTCCAAGCTGCTGGTGCTGTGGAAAGGCAGCATCTACAAGCTCCTCTACAAGGAATTCCTGGTTTTCTCCTTCATGTACGCCGTGCTCAGCGTTGCCTACAGGTCAGTCAACGTGTGCCCTGGCCACCACACGCACTAAACGCTGGAGTAGCTCAGCGGGGCGGGCAGCATCTGCGGAGAGACATTCCGAGTCGAGACTAATTTGAGGAAGGACATTCTTGCTATTGAGGGAGTGCAGCGTAGGTTTACAAGGTTAATTCCCGGGACTGTCATATGCTGAGCGAATGGAGCGGCTGGGCTTGTTCACTCTGGAGTTTAGAAGGATGAGAGGGCATCTCATTGAAACATATAAGATTATTAAGGGCTTGGACACGCTAGAGGCAGGAAACGTGTTCCCGATGTTGGGGGAGTCCAGAACCAGAGGCCACACAGTTTAAGAATAAGGGGTAAGCCGTTTAGAACGGAGACGAGGAAACACTTTTTCACACAGAGAGTTGTGAGTCTGTGGAATTCTTTGCCTCAGAGGGCGGTGGAGGTAGGTTCTCTGGATGCGTTCAAGAGAGAGATAGACAGGGTCTTAAAGATAGCGGAGTCAGGGGATATGGGGAGAAGGCAGGAACGGGGTACTGATTGGGGATGATCAGCCATGATCACATTGAATGGCGGTGCTGGCTCGAAGGGCCGAATGGCCTACTCCTGCACCTATTGTCTATTGTCACCAGCCCGTGTTTGGCCCATATCTCTCCAAACCTGTCCTATCCATGAACCTGTCCAAATGTCTATTATATGCTTTTATAGTCCCAGCCTCAACTATCTCTTCTGGCAGCTCGTTCCATACACCCAAAAGTGAAAAAAGTGTGTGAAAAATGTTGCCCCTCAGATTCCTATTAAATCTTTTTCCCCTCACCTTAAACCTATGTTCTGATTCACTACAGACTATTTCATCAATATTGCAGGCAACATACTTCAGATCATGTTGATTTGTTGCCTTTTGATTAAAAACCCCATCATATGTTCCCTCTGAGAGTGTGGCCCTTATATTATCATTCAAAGGGTGGTGGATATATGGAACGAGTGGCCAGAGGACCTTAGGGCATCACAGTGGCGCAGCGGTAGAGTTGCTGCCTCACAGCGCCAGAGACCCAGATTTGATCCTGACTACGGGTGCTGTCTGTACGGAGTTTGCACGTTCTCCCCGTGACCGTGTGGGTTTTCTCCGGTTTCCTCCCACACTCCAAAGACGTACAGGTTTGTAGGTTAATTGGCTTCGGTAAATGTAAAAATGTAACAATTGTGCGTGTAGGATAGTATTAATGTGTGGCGATCGTGTTGCTGGTCGGCGCGGGCCCGATGGGCCGAAGGGACTGTTTCCGTGCTGTATCTCTAAAAAAAAACGCCCTTCAATATGATCATGGCTGATCATCTAAAATCAGTACCCCGTTCCCGCATTTTCCCAATATCCCTTGATTTCTTTTGCTGTAAGATCTAAACCTAACTCTCTTGAAAAAACATCCAGTGAATTGGCCTCCACTGTCCTCTGTGGCAGAGAATTCCACAGATTCACAACTCTCTGGGTGAAAAAGGTTTTTCCTCATCTCATAGAAACATAGAAAATAAGTGTAGGAGTAGACCATTCGGCCCTTCGAGCCTGCACCGCCATTCAATATGATCATGGCTGATCATCCAACTCAGTATCCTGTACCTGCCTTCTCTCCATACCCCCTGAACCCTTTAGCCACAAGGGCCACATCTAACTCCCTCTTAAATATAGCCAATTAACTGGCCTCAACTACCTTCTGTGGCAGAGAATTCCAGCGATTCACCACTCTCTGTGTGAAAAATGTTTTCCTCATCTCGGTCCTAAAAGATTTCCCCCTTATCCTTAAACTGTGACCCCTTGTTCTGGACTTCCCCAACATCGGGAACATTTTTCCTGCATCTATCCTTTAAGAATTTTATATGTTTCTATAAGATCCCCTATAAGATATGTTGTAAAGTAACCAGTTAATCATAAGATCGAGGTGATTGAATCCCATCTGCAGTTTTGAGAACTTGCCCAAGATACAGTGTCTGGAACAGCGCTCAACGTCACAGAGGTTGAGGAGTCGAGAGAATTTAATCGAAGATAGACAAAAGTGCTGGAGAAACTCAGCGGGTGAGGGAGCATCTATGGAGCGAAGGAAATAGGCAACGTTTCGGCACGGATCGTTGCCTATTTCCTTCGCTCCATAGATGCTGCCTCACCCGCTGAATTTCTCCAGCACTTTTGTCTACCTTCGATTTTCCAGCATCTGCAGTTCCTTCTTGAGTATTTTAATGCCAAGTGCCTCAAAACAGAACAATGAACTTCTTGCTTGCAGCAGGACTACGAGTTTTCAAACACACAGTAGATAAGATAATGAAACAAACAAATTAAACAACAAATGGTTTGATAAATTAAAAAGACCAACATAGTGTAAAAACAAAACGAAGTCCAAAGTCCTTGGCTCAAGAGGCTGCAGATGCAAGCTTGGAATCTGGAGCAAAATACAATGTGCTGGAGGAACTCAGAGGGCCCTGTGGAAGGAATGGGAATCAGTCTGAAGAAGGGTCTCAACATTAAACGTTGTCTGCCCTCCACAGACATCAAATCTTGAGAGTACAAAATCACGAGAGGAATAGATCGGTAGATGCCCAGAGTAGGGGAATCGAGGACCAGAGGACATAGGTTTCAGGTGAAGGGGAAAAGATTTAATAGGAATCTGAGGGGTAACTTTTCCACACACAGAGGATGGTGAGTGTATGGAACAAGCTGCCAGAGGAGGTAGTTGAGGCTGGGATTATCCCAATGCTTAAGAAACAGTTAGAAACATAGAAACATAGAAAATAGGTGCAGGAGGAGGCCATTCAGCCCTTCGAGCCAGCACCGCCATTCATTGTGATCATGGCTGATCGTCCCCTATCAATAACCCGTGCCTGCTTTCTCTCCATATCCCTTGACTTCACTAGCCACTAGAGCTCTATCTAACTCTCCTAAATCCATCCAGTGACTTGGCCTCTACTGCCCTCTGTGGCAGGGAATTCCATAAATTCACAACTCTCTGGGTCAAAAAGATTTTTCTCACCTCAGTATTAAATGGCCTCCCCTTTATTCTAAGACTGTGGCCCCTGGTTTTGGACTCGCCCAACATTGGGAATATTTTTCCTGCATCTAGTTTGTCCAGTCCTTTTATAATTTTATATGTTTCTATAAGATATCCCCTCATCCTTCTAAACTCCAGTGAATACAAGTTAGACAGGTACATGGATAGGACAGGTTTGGAGGGACATGGGCCAAACGTGGGCAGGTGGGGGACTAGTGTAGCTGGGACATGTTGGTTGACAATAGACAATAGGTGCAGGAGTAGGCCATTCGGCCCTTTCGAGCCAGCACCGCCATTCAATGTGATCATGGCTGATCATCCCCAATCAGTACCCCATTCCTGCCTTCTCCCCATATCCCTTGATTCCTAAGAGCTAAATGTGGTGTGGGCAAGTTGGGCCGAAGGGCCTGTTTCCACACTGTATCACCCTATGACTCTACGAGATGCTGCCTGACCCACTGAGTCACTCCAGCACTTTGTGTTTTGCTGAATTCTACAGTCTACAGTCGACTCCGGACTGTCAAAGCCGCCACAGCCAGGCATAAAATCAGCTTTTTTTATCCACGAGTAGTAGCTCTACTCAACAGCCAAAAGCCTGTAGCCTCCTTGTGCTGTGGTATTTTATTTCAATCTTCACATGTTTAAATTATTATGTTTTATTTTTAATAGTCTTCTGTACATCATGTTGTTACTTGTGAGCAAAGCACCAAGGGAAATTCCTTGTGTGTGAGTACACATCCTTGGCTAATAAAATGTGTTCAATTCAATTCAATTCAAGGTTGAACAAGTTGTTTCCAAGCATAGACTTGGAATAGGACAGCAGGTGAACAGGCCCTTCAGCCCACAATAGACAATAGACAATAGGTGCAGGAGTAGGCCATTTGGCCCTTCGAGCCAGCACCGCCATTCAATGTGATCATGGCTGATCATTCCCAATCAGTACCCCGTTCCTGCCTTCTCCCCATATCCCCTGACTCTGCTATTTTTAAGAGCCCTATCTAGCTCTCTCTTGAAAGCATCCAGAGAACCGGCCTCCACAGCCCTCTGAGGCAGAGAATTCCACAGACTCACCACTCTCTGTGAGAAAAAGTGTTTCCTCGTCTCCGTTCTAAATGGCTTACTCCTTATTCTTAAACTGTGTGTGGCCCCTGATTCTGGACTCCCCCAACATCGGGAACATGTTTCCTGCCTCTAGCGTGTCCAAGCCCTTAACAATGTCATAGAAACATAGAAACGTAGACAACAGGTGCAGGAGTAGACCATTCGACCCTTCGAACCAGCACCGCCATTCATTGTGATCATGGCTGATCATCCAAAATCAGTACCCTGTTCCTGCTTTCTCTCCATATCCCTTGATTCCGTTAGCCCTAAGAGGTAAATCTAACTCGCAAGTTGTCCCTGCCAAAGATGATGCTTGTTTAAACTAATCTTGTCTGCGGGCATGTGATCCATATCCTTCCTTTCACTGCATATCCAAGTGCCTATCTAAAAGTTCTCAGCCTCCACCACCAACCCTGGCAGTACAATAGACAATAGACAATAGGTGCAGGAGTAGGCCATTCATCCCTTCAAGCCAGCACCGCCACTCAATGTGATCATGGCTGATCATCCACAATCAGTACCACGTTCCTGCCTTCTCCCCATATCCCCTGACTCCACTATTTTTAAGAGCCCTATCTAGCTCTCTCTTGAAAGCATCCAGTGCCCGCTCCAGGCTCAGTGTAAAAAAAAGTTGCCCCGCACATCTCCTTTAAACTTTCCGCCTCTCACCTTAAGGCTACCCCCTCTCGTCTTACGCTGAGAAAAAAGTTCTGAAGTTCTGACCTTTAACACCCATTGCTTTAGTGAAGGCGTTGCTTCCAAGTCCTTGGAGCCTGTAAACAAATACAGACTGGACATCTTTGTGTGGGGTTGCTGAAGGAAATGATAGCAATGCGAATATTTTTAGATGAGGGGAACGTTAGGTTATTTGGCTTCAGTGTAAAGTGTTTGGTCGTTAGTTGAAGATAGACACAAAATGCTGGAGTAACTCAGTGCGTCAGGCAGCATCTCCGGAGAGAAGGAACGGGTGACATTTCGTTGTGAAGAAGAGTCTCGACTCAAAACGTCATCCATTCCTTCTCTCCAGAGATGCTGCCTGGCCCGCTGATTTTGCGTCTATCTTTGGTGTAAACCAGCATCTGCAGTTCCTTCCTACACACTAGTTATTGGTTTAGTTTAAAGATACAGCATTGAAACAGGCACTTCGGCCCAGCAAGGCCATGCTGACCATCGATCTCCCGTTCACACTAGTTCCATGTTATCCCACTTTCTCATCCACTCCCTACACACTAAGGGAAATTTTACACCAAGGGCCGTTTAACCTACAAACCCGCACGTCTTTGGGATGTGGGAGGAAACTGGAGCACCCGGAGGAAACCCACGCGGTCAAAGAGAGAACATGCAAACTCCACACAGACAGCACCCGAGGTCAGGATCGAACCTGGGTCACTGGTGCTTTGAGACCGCAGCACTACCAGCTACGTCACTGCATTGGGTCTTTCTTAGTTCAGTTCAGTTTAGTTTATTGTCACGTGCTAACCAGTCAGCGGAAAGACAATACATGATTACAATTGAGCCGTCCACAGTGTACAGATACAGGATAAAGGGAATAATGTTTAGTGCAAGGTAAAGTCCAGTAAAGTCCGAATACGGATGATTTAAAGGTCCCCAATGAGGTAGATGGGAGGTCAGGACCGCTCTCTGGTTGGTGAGAGGGTGGTTCAGTTGCCTGATAACAGCTGGGAAGAAACTGTCCCTGAATCTGGAGATGTGCGTTTTCACACTTCTGTACCTCTTGCCCAATGGGAGAGGGGAGAAGAGGGAGTGACTGGGGTGAGACTGGTCCTTGATGATGCTGCTGGCCTTGCCGAGGCAGCGTGAGGTGTAGATGGAGTCGATGGAATGGAGGTTGGTTTGTGTGATGGTCTTGGCTGCATCAACAAGGCCATTCGGCCCTTCGAGCCTGCACCGCCATTCAGTATGATCATAGCTGATCATCTAAAAATAGTACCCCTTTCCTGCCTTTTTCCCCATATCCCTTGATTCCTTTAGCCCTAAGAGCTAAATCTAACTCTCCCTTGAAAACATTTAGAATGGACTGAAGGGCCTGTTTCCATGCTGTATCTCTAAAGTTCAAAGGACAGTGGAGGCCGGTTCTCTGGATGCTCTGATTGGGGATGATCAGCCATGATCACATTGAATGGCGGTGCTGGCTCGAAGGGCCGAATGGCCTACTTCTGCACATATTGTCTATTGTCTATTGTCTATTGAAGTAGTCGAGGCAGGTACAATTGCAACTTTGTAAAGCCATTTCGCCAGGTACATAGATAGGAATGGGTCAGAGGGATATGGGCAAATGGGACTAGTGTAGATGGGGCAATTGGGATGGCATGGATGAGTTGGGCTGAAGGACCTGTTCCCATCCTGTATGGCTCTATGACATTGTGTGTATGCGTGTGTCCATGTGTGTGTGTCTCCATGTGTGTGTGTGTTCGTGTGTCCATGTGTGTGAGAGGCAGAGAGAGGCGGAACATGAGATTGGAATATTCCAGCAAACAGCTGGATCACTGCATGGTATTTGGAGCAGTGGTCGCCAGCTGTGAACAAAGGGAATCTTGAGTTGAGTTTCAGCTGAGTTTAATGTCACGTGTACCAAGGTACAGTGAAAAGCTTTTGTTGCGTGCTAACCAGTCAGTGGAAAGATAATACGTGATTACAATCGAGCCATTTACAGTGTGTACAGATACATGATAAAGGGAATGAATAACGCTGTGACCCTTTCTCTGTCTGAAGAAGGGTCTTGACCCGAAATACCACCCATTCCTTCTCTCCACAGGTGCTGCCTGTCCCGCTGAGTTACTCCAGCATTTTGTGTCTATATTCGGTGTAAACCAGCATCTGCAGTTCCTTCCTACGCGTTTAAGTAAGAAATGCTGAGTAGAGTTGGAGTAGAGGTTTAAATGTGTGGAGCGATTGTAGACTAGTGTTGTCAACTGTCCCGTATTAGCCAGGACATCCCGTATATTGGGCTAAATTGGTTTGTCCCGTACGGGACCGCCCTTGTCCCGTATTTCACCGCTACAACTCGGGTCGAGGGGATTGTCGGGTCGGAGCGCCGCGTCCGGCCCCGCCTCGCCCGTCCCGACGTAGTGCAGCCCATGGAGTGCAGCAGCAGCAGCAGCAGCAGCAGCGCCTCGCCCGTGGCCCCGTCGTTCGGCAGCCCGGCCAGCTGTCCGACCTTCGAACCTTCGCTTACCGCCGACACCACCACCACCCCTCCTTCTCATGGCCGATCATCGGTTCATGAGTTGGACGGGGCGCCGGACTGTGAGCGCGGCCCAGGCCAAAACTCCTCAGCTGGCCCGCCGGCTGGGCTTTGTGTGCAGTCCAGCACCCGGGGCCAACTCATCATTCACCCAGCCACGGCCGAGTCAGTCAACGAATTGCCATCGGGAATTTGTCCCCCGTATTTTGAGTCTTTGTCCCTTTTGATAGTGAGAAAGGTGACAACCCTACTGTAATACGTGATTGCAGATCCAGCGATGTGACCCGCACACACAGTGTTGGGCGCCATCTTGGATCGCTACCTCAGTCTTTGAGGTAACTCCATGAATTTTCAGGTGATTTTAAATACATTTGTTTTAACAATAATTCTTCTGAAGGTTTCTGCTCATGGAAGGCCAGAAGAGGTATTTTGAAAAGCTGGCCTTGTACTGCAACCACTACGCCAACCTCATCCCAATGGCCTTCGTGCTAGGTGAGAGATGGCGTTCTTTATCCTTGTTTTTAGTTTTAGAGATACAGCGCGGAAACAGGCCCTTCGACCCACCGGGTCCGTGCCGCCCCCACCCTCTAGGGATCATATTTACATTTATACCCAAGCCAATGAACCTACAAACCTGTACGCCTTTGGAGTGTGGAAGGAAATTGAAGATCTTGGAGAAAACCCACGTGGTCACGGGGAGAACGTGCAAACTCCGTACAGACAGTCAGGGTCGAACCCGGGTCTCCGGCGCTGCAATCGCTGTAAGGCAGCAACTCTACCGCTGCACCACCCTAGTTTACCGATAGTTTATTGTGTCGTTTACTGATCTCTCCCCTAGAGACATAGATAGAGTCATAGATTAGTACAGTGTGGAAACAGGCCCTTCGGCCCAACTCGCCCACACCGGCCCACAATGTCCCAGCTACCCTAGTGCCACTTGCCTGCGCTTGGTCCATATCCCTTCAAACCTGTCCTATCCATGTACCCGTGCAACTGTTTCTTAAACAATGGGATAGTCCCAGCGGGTGGTGGGGGGCGGGGAGCGGGGGACGGGGAGTGGGGGTGGGGAGCAGGGGGTGGGGAGCGGGGGGTGGGGAGCGGGGGGGGGGGGTGGGGAGTGGGGAGTAGGGAGTGGGAGTGGGGGGTTTGGTGGGTAGTGGGGGAGGGGTTGGTGGGTAGGGGGGGGGGGTTTGGTGGGTAGGGGGGGGTTGGTGGGTAGTGGGGGAGGGGTTGGTGGGTAGGAGGGGGGGGTTTGGTGGGTAGGGGGGGGGGTTTGGGGAGGGGGGGGGTTGGTGGGTAGGGGGGGGGTTTGGTGGGTAATGGGTAGGGGGGGTTTGGTGGGTAGGGGGGTGCCTCCAGCCCCCACCCCAGTGTAACGTGGTGCTGTGCCTCCAGGTTTCTACGTGACGCTGGTGGTGAACCGCTGGTGGAGCCAGTACACCAGTATCCCGCTGCCGGACCGGCTGATGTGCGTGATCTCGGGCAACGTGCACGGGACGGACGAGCGAGGCCGCATGCTGCGCCGCACCATGATGCGTTACGCCAGCCTGTCCGCGCTGCTCATCCTGCGCTCCGTCAGCACCGCCGTCATCAAACGCTTCCCCACCATGGACCACGTGGTGGAGGCAGGTGAGAAATACAGCGCAGCGGCTGGGCTGGCCCAGTGTACAGTGGGGACACAGTGGGGGTACAGTGGGGACACAGTGGGGACACAGTGGGGACACAGTGGGGACACAGTGGGGGTACAGTGGGGACACAGTGGGGGTACAGTGGGGACACAGTGGGGACACAGTGGGGACACAGTGGGGGCACAGTGGGGACACAGTGGGGGTACAGTGGGGGTACAGTGGGGGTACAGTGGGGGTACAGTGGGGGTACAGTGGGGACACAGTGGGGACACAGTGGGGACACAGTGGGGGCACAGTGGGGACACAGTGGGGGTACAGTGGGGGTACAGTGGGGACACAGTGGGGATACAGTGGGGACACAGTGGGGGTACAGTGGGGACACAGTGGGGGCACAGTGGGGACACAGTGGGGACACAGTGGGGACACAGTGGGGGTACAATGCGGGTACAGTGGGGGCACAGTGGGGACACAGTGGGGACACAGTGGGGACACAGTGGGGGTACAATGCGGGTACAGTGGGGGTACAGTGGGGACACAGTGGGGACACAGTGGGGGTACAATGCGGGTACAGTGGGGGCACAGTGGGGGTACAGTGCGGGTACAGTGGGGGCACAGTGGGGGTACAGTGCGGGTACAGTGCGGGTACAGTGGGGACACAGTGGGGGTACAGTGCGGGTACAGTGCGGGTACAGTGGGGACACAGTGGGGGCACAGTGGGGGTACAGTGGGGACACAGTGGGGGTACAGTGGGGACACAGTGGGGACACAGTGGGGGCACAGTGGGGACACAGTGGGGGTACAGTGGGGGCACAGTGGGGACACAGTGGGGGCACAGTGGGGGCACAGTGGGGACACAGTGGGGGTACAGTGGGGACAGGGGACACAGTGGAGACACAGTGGAGACACAGTGGGGGTACAGTGCGGGTACAGTGGGGACACAGTGGGGGTACAGTGCGGGTACAGTGGGGACACAGTGGGGGTACAGTGGGGACACAGTGGGGGCACAGTGGGGACACAGTGGGGACAGGGGACACAGTGGGGACACAGTGGGGACACAGTGGGGACACAGTGGGGACACAGTGGGGACACAGTGGGGACACAGTGGGGACACAGTGGGGGTACAGTGGGGACACAGTGGGGGCACAGTGGGGGTAGAGTGGGGACACAGTGGGGGCACAGTGGGGACACAGTGGGGGCACAGTGGGGGCACAGTGGGGACACAGTGGGGACACAGTGGGGGCACAGTGGGGACACAGTGGGGACACAGTGGGGGCACAGTGGGGACACAGTGGGGACACAGTGGGGGCACAGTGGGGGCACAGTGGGGACACAGTGGGGGTACAGTGGGGGTACAGTGGGGGTACAGTTGGGACACAGTGGGGACACAGTGGGGGCACAGTGGGGACACAGTGGGGACACAGTGGGGGCACAGTGGGGACACAGTGGGGACACAGTGGGGACACAGTGGGGACACAGTGGGGACACAGTGGGGACAGGGGACACAGTGGGGACACAGTGGGGACAGGGGACACAGTGGAGACACAGTGGGGGTACAGTGCGGGTACAGTGCGGGTACAGTGGGGACACAGTGGGGGTACAGTGGGGGCACAGTGGGGACACAGTGGGGGCACAGTGGGGGTACAGTGGGGACACAGTGGGGGTACAATGCGGGTACAGTGGGGGCACAGTGGGGGTACAGTGCGGGTACAGTGGGGGCACAGTGGGGGTACAGTGCGGGTACAGTGCGGGTACAGTGGGGACACAGTGGGGGTACAGTGCGGGTACAGTGCGGGTACAGTGGGGACACAGTGGGGGCACAGTGGGGGTACAGTGGGGACACAGTGGGGGTACAGTGGGGACACAGTGGGGACACAGTGGGGGCACAGTGGGGACACAGTGGGGGTACAGTGGGGGCACAGTGGGGACACAGTGGGGGCACAGTGGGGACACAGTGGGGGTACAGTGGGGACACAGTGGGGACAGGGGACACAGTGGAGACACAGTGGAGACACAGTGGGGGTACAGTGCGGGTACAGTGGGGACACAGTGGGGGTACAGTGCGGGTACAGTGGGGACACAGTGGGGGTACAGTGGGGACACAGTGGGGGCACAGTGGGGACACAGTGGGCACAGGGGACACAGTGGGGACACAGTGGGGACACAGTGGGGACACAGTGGGGACACAGTGGGGACACAGTGGGGGTACAGTGGGGACACAGTGGGGGCACAGTGGGGGTAGAGTGGGGACACAGTGGGGACACAGTGGGGACACAGTGGGGGTACAGTGGGGGCACAGTGGGGACACAGTGGGGACACAGTGGGGACACAGTGGGGGCACAGTGGGGACACAGTGGGGACACAGTGGGGGTACAGTGGGGGTACAGTGGGTACAGTGGGGGCACAGTGGGGACACAGTGGGGACACAGTGGGGACACAGTGGGGACACAGTGGGGACACAGTGGGGGTACAGTGGGGACACAGTGGGGGCACAGTGGGGACACAGTGGGGGCACAGTGGGGACACAGTGGGGGCACAGTGGGGACACAGTGGGGACACAGTGGGGACACAGTGGGGACACAGTGGGGACAGGGGACACAGTGGGGACACAGTGGGGACAGGGGACACAGTGGAGACACAGTGGGGGTACAGTGCGGGTACAGTGCGGGTACACAGTGGGGGTACAGTGGGGGCACAGTGGGGACACAGTGGGGGCACAGTGGGGGTACAGTGGGGACACAGTGGGGGTACAATGCGGGTACAGTGGGGGCACAGTGGGGGTACAGTGCGGGTACAGTGGGGGCACAGTGGGGGCACAGTGCGGGTACAGTGCGGGTACAGTGGGGACACAGTGGGGGCACAGTGGGGGTACAGTGGGGACACAGTGGGGGCACAGTGGGGACACAGTGGGGGCACAGTGGGGACACAGTGGGGGTACAGTGGGGGCACAGTGGGGACACAGTGGGGACACAGTGGGGGTACAGTGGGGGCACAGTGGGGACACAGTGGGGGCACAGTGGGGACACAGTGGGGGTACAGTGGGGACACAGTGGGGACACAGTGGGGACAGGGGACACAGTGGAGACACAGTGGAGACACAGTGGGGGTACAGTGCGGGTACAGTGGGGACACAGTGGGGGTACAGTGCGGGTACAGTGGGGACACAGTGGGGGTACAGTGGGGACACAGTGGGGGCACAGTTGGGACACAGTGGGGACAGGGGACACAGTGGGGACACAGTGGGGACACAGTGGGGACACAGTGGGGACACAGTGGGGACACAGTGGGGGTACAGTGGGGACACAGTGGGGGCACAGTGGGGGTAGAGTGGGGACACAGTGGGGACACAGTGGGGACACAGTGGGGGTACAGTGGGGGCACAGTGGGGACAGTGGGGGCACAGTGGGGACACAGTGGGGACACAGTGGGGACACAGTGGGGACACAGTGGGGACACAGTGGGGGTACAGTGGGTACAGTGGGGACACAGTGGGGGTACAGTGGGGGTACAGTGGGTACAGTGGGGGCACAGTGGGGACACAGTGGGGACACAGTGGGGACACAGTGGGGACACAGTGGGGACACAGTGGGGGTACAGTGGGTACAGTGGGGACACAGTGGGGGTACAGTGGGGACACAGTGGGGACACAGTGGGGACACAGTGGGGGCACAGTGGGGGCACAGTGGGGGCACAGTGGGGACACAGTGGGGGCACAGTGGGGGCACAGTGGGGGCACAGTGGGGGCACAGTGGGGGTACAGTGGGTACAGTGGGGACACAGTGGGGGTACAGTGGGGACACAGTGGGACACAGTGGGGACACAGTGGGGACACAGTGGGGACAGGGGACACAGTGGGGACACAGTGGGGGCACAGTGGGGGTACAGTGGGGACACAGTGGGGGTACAGTGGGGACACAGTGGGGACACAGTGGGGACACAGTGGGGACACAGTGGGGGTACAGTGGGGGTACAGTGGGGACACAGTGGGGGTACAGTGGGGACACAGTGGGGGCACAGTGGGGGTACAGTGGGGGTACAGTGCGGGTACAGTGGGGACACAGTGGGGACACAGTGGGGACACAGTGGGGACACAGTGGGAACAGAGTGGGGGCAAAGTGGGGACACAGTGGGGACACAGTGGGGACACAGTGGGGGCACAGTGGGGACACAGTGGGGACACAGTGGGGACACAGTGGGGGTACATTGGGGACACAGTGGGGGTACATTGGGGACACAGTGGGGACACAGTGGGGACACAGTGGGGGCACAGTGGGGGCACAGTGGGGGCACAGTGGGGACACAGTGGGAGAACAGTGGGGGCACAGTGGGGACACAGTGGGGACACAGTGGGGACACAGTGGGGGCACAGTGGGGACACAGTGGGGGAACAGTGGGGGCACAGTGGGGGCACAGTGGGGACACAGTGGGGACACAGTGGGAACAGAGTGGGGACACAGTGGGGGCACAGTGGGGACACAGTGGGGACACAGTGGGGACACAGTGGGGGTACAGTGGGGACACAGTGGGGACACAGTGGGGACACAGTGGGGACACAGTGGGGACACATTGGGGACACAGTGGGGGCACAGTGGGGACACAGTGGGGACACAGTGGGGGTACATTGGGGACACAGTGGGGGTACAGTGGGGACACCGTGGGGTACAGTGGGGGTACAGTGGGGGTACAGTGGGGACACAGTGGGGGTACAGTGGGGACAGGGGGTTCCCCGAGCGAACAATGATCTATTCTACATTTCCCTTGAACCACATCCCCTTTGATGTCTGTTTTTCACACCTTACACTTCCTTATCTCTGTGTCTCCCTCTCCCCTGGCGCTCAGTCTGAATTAGGGTCTCGACCCGAAACGCCACCCATTCCTTCTCTCCATAGATGCTGCCTGTCCCACTGAGTTACTCCAGCATTTTGTGTCTATATTCGGTGTAAACCAGCATCTGCAGTTCCTTGCTACACGTGTTGGTGTTTTGCAGGGTTCATGACCAGAGATGAACGCAAGAAGTACGAGAGTCTGCATTCTCCTTACAACAAGTATTGGATCCCCTGCGTGTGGTTCACCAACCTGGCGGCCAAGGGGCGGAAGGAAGGTCGGATCAAGGATGACAGCGCGCTCAAGTTGTTGATGGAGGTAGGGGGACGTCAAACCCTGGTGCTGTGAGGCAGCAACTGTACCGATGCACCGCCTAATGCCCCTGTCCCACTTAGGAAACCTGAACGGTAACCTCTGGAGACTTTGCGCCCCACCCAAGGTTTCCGTGCGGTTCCCAGAGGTTTTTGTCAGTCTCCCTACCTGCTTCCACTACCTGCAACCTCCGGCAACCACCTGCAACCTCCGGGAACCGCACGGAAACCTTGCGTGGGGCGCAAAGTCTCCAGAGGTTTCCGTTCAGGGTTCCTAAGTGGGACAGGGGCATTAGAGTCCAAGACCAGAGGCCACAACTTCAGAATAAAAGGGCGCCCTTTTAGGAAGGAGATGAGGAGGAGTTTCTTTCGTCAAGAGGTTGGCGAATCTGTGGAATTCATTGCCACAGAAGGCTGTGGGGGCAAAGGTAATGGCTATTTTAAAGTGGGGTTTGATCCACAGGACCCTTCTTCAGACTGATGGGTCTCGACCCGAAACGTTACCCATTCCTTCTCTCCAGAGATGCTGCACAGCCATCTTCCGTGTAAACCAGCATCTGCAGTTCCTTCCTAGTCGTCGTACTAGTTTCACTGTTGTTCTGCTGAGTTTCAGTTTGTATCACCTCGTTATCACCTCCCCCACAGTCAACAATGGACCATTGTGGGCTCCACCTTTCCTTGATCATCATTGCTGGCTTCAATCTGTCCTTTTGCATATTGTTCATGAATTTGTTCTACGCACCTTTTCATATCTCTCAGTTCCCTCTCCCCTGACTCTCAGTCTGAAGAAAGGTCCCGGACCTGAAACGTCACCCATTCCTTATCTCCAGAGATGCTGCCTGTCCCGCTGAGTTACTTCAGCTTTTTGTGTCTACCTTCCTACACAATATTAGTTGCCTGTTAACTTTGTGGTTTTTCTGCCTTCACCAGGAACTGAACGCCTTTCGAGCAAAGTGCAGCCTTCTCTTTCACTACGACTGGATCAGTATCCCACTCGTATACACTCAGGTGAGGCCACTGATAGGAGTCGTGTTCAAAAACTCGGTGGCGCACCGGTAGAGTTACTGGCTTGCAGCGCCGGAGACCCGGGTTCGATCCTGACTACGGGTGCTGTCTGTACGGAGTTTGTACGTTCTCCCCGTGACCTGCGTGGGTTTCTCCGAGGTCTTCAGTTTCCTCCCTCACTCCAATGACGTACAGGTCTGTAGGTTGAAAAGTGAGTTTGGTATTCCGAAAAACGCAAGGAATCATGGGATTTGAACGTGAAGGAAGGAAGGAAAGTGAACAAAGCGCTGGCTGTATAAACTGGGTATAAATTCTTATCTTTATTCATGATTTATGTGTAAAAATATATTTAATCTGAGGAACGGTGGTGCCAGGTAGCGGGAAAGCGGGGTGTAACAGAGAGAGAGAGGGGGCAGATGCGAGTGGGAGAGACTGGACCGGCGGAGAGACATTCTCGGCAGCTGACGGTCCGCGCTGGCTGCAAGCCTTGTGCCACCACTGCTCCGGGCTGGTGTCCCGTCAGTCCAGGGTCACCACGGACATCTCCGGCCACCCCCAGACAGGGTAGGACACTCGGGAGGGGATGGGGATGGGGAAGGTCCAGCAGAAATTCACCAGCACTTGCAGTGCCGGACACCGGGTGCGATCCTGACTACGGATGAAACGCAGGTTCATATACACGCAGCAGCACAGCTGCCGAGAATGTTTATCACGAGTGACCTATGACCTGGGCATGCGCAGTCGGAATACCGAACTCACTTATTAACCTTTTCACCCAGAGAGTTGTGAATCTGTGGAATTCTCTGCCTCAGAAGGCAGTGGAGGCCGATTCACTGGATGCATTAAAAAGAGAGCTAGATAGAGTTCTTGGAGCTAGCGGTATCAAGGGATATGGGGAGAAGGCAGGAACGGGGTACTGATTGGGGATGATCAGCCATGATCACATTGAATGGCAATGCTGGCTCGAAGGGCCGAATGGCCTACTCCTGCACCTATTGTCTATTGTCTATGTATGTAACGCGGGATCGCTGGTTGGTGCGGACTCGGTGGGCCGAAGGGCTTGTTTCCGCACTGTATCTCTAAACTAAACTACAAGAACTCCTCAGACGCCGCTTCAGCAGTTAACCCCATCCCCGGTCTCGGCAGGTGGTGACCATTGCCGTGTACAGCTTCTTCCTCACCTGTCTGATCGGCCGCCAGTTCCTGGACCCTGCACAAGGCTACGCTGGCCACGACATTGACCTGTACATCCCCGTCTTCACCCTGTTACAGTTCTTCTTCTACGCCGGCTGGCTCAAGGTGAGTGTCCCCTCTGAAACCCCGTGTGGCCTGGTAGCCCAGTGGCCAGTTGCCCAGTGTCCAGTGTCCTGGTAGCCCAGTGGCCAGTTGCCCAGTGGCCAGTTGCCCAGTGTCCTGGTAGCCCAGTGTCCAGTGTCCTGGTCGCCCAGTGTCCCGGTAGCCCAGTGTCCAGTTGTCCAGTGCCCAGTGTCCAGTTGTCAAGTTGTCCAGTGTCCAGTTGTCCAGTGTCCTGGTAGCCCAGTGTCCTGGTAGCCCAGTGTCCAGATGTCCAGTGTCCTGGTAGCCCAGTGTCCAGTATCCTGGTAGCCCAGTGTCCAGCTGCCCAGTGTCCTGGTAGCCCAGTGTCCTGGTAGCCCAGTGTCCAGATGTCCAGTGTCCTGGTAGCCCAGTGTCCAGTATCCTGGTAGCCCAGTGTCCAGCTGCCCAGTGTCCTGGTAGCCCAGTGTCCTGGTAGCCCAGTGTCCAGATGTCCAGTGTCCTGGTAGCCCAGTGTCCAGTATCCTGGTAGCCCAGTGTCCAGCTGCCCAGTGTCCTGGTAGCCCAGTGTCCTGGTAGCCCAGTGTCCAGATGTCCAGTGTCCAGAGGTCCAGTGTCCAGTTGTCCAGTGTCCTGGTAACCCAGTGTCCAGATGTCCAGTGTCCAGATGACCAGTGTCCAGTTGTCCAGTGTCCTGGTAGCCCAGTGTCCAGATGTCCAGTGTCCAGATGACCAGTGTCCAGTTGCCCAGTGTCCTGGTAACCCAGTGTCCAGATGTCCAGTGTCCAGAGGTCCAGTGTCCTGGTAGCCCATTGTCTAGATGTCCAGTGTCCAGTGTCCAGTGGACCAGTGTCCTGGTAACCCAGTGTCCAGATGTCCAGAGGTCCAGTGTCCAGTTGTCCAGTGTCCTGGTAGCCCAGTGTCCAGATGTCCAGATGTCCAGTGTCCAGTGTCCAGTGTCCTGGTAGCCCATTGTCCAGATGTCCAGTGTCCAGTTGCCCAGTGTCCTGGTAACCCAGTGTCCAACTAGTTTAGTTCAATTTATTATTGTCACATGTGCCATGGTACATTGTATAACTCCTCCCCCTTCTGGCGCGGGGTAGACTGACCCCCCCCCCCCCCACACCCCCTCCCCCCAATCTTTGCACACCCCCAATCCTGGACTTTCCACTGGTCACTTTAATTTCATGTTTCATGTGTCTTGTGTATTATGAATGTTGGCAGATCCGTTTCCCTCCTGGGATTAAATACCGTTCTATCGTATCGTATCGTACAGTGAAAAGCTCGTGTTGTTGCGTGCTATCCAGTCAGCGGCGAGACTACATGATTACAATCGAGCCGTCCACAATGTACAGATACATGATAAAGGGAATAATGTTTAGTGCAAGATAAAGTCTAGTAATGTCCGATCAAAGATAGACCGAGGGTCTCCAATGAGGTAGATAGTAGTTCAGGACCGCTCTCTAGTTGTGGTAGGATGGTTCAGCAGCCAGATAACAGCTGGGAAGAAACTGTCTCTGAATCTGGAGGTGTGACCAGTCCCAGTACAATAGATAGAGCAAAGGGGAAGATACAGAGTGCAGGATATAGTTCTCAGCATTGTAGCGCATCAGTTCCACAGACAAAGTCCAATGTCCGCAATGGGGTAGAGGTGAATCGGACAGTACCCTAGCTTATGGAAGATGCCAATTATGCCACATTGAGGTCTAATTATGGATCGGGGTTCGTTAACGTTGCCGTGCGCCCTCTCTCTATACATGCGGGTATGCGCACCCATTCAGAGTGAGGTTCCCCGACAACATGTCCCTTCAAAATGGAGTTAGGCACAAAATGCTGGAGTAACTCAGCGGGTCAGGCAGCATCTCTGGAGAACAAGGCTCGGTGATGTTTTGGTTTGGGACACCTCATCAGACTGATTGTAGTGGGGGATGGGGGGAGAAAGCTAGAATAGTGGTGGGGGGCTGGACAAAGTCTGGCAAGTGATGGGCGGCAGTAAATTATAGTAGTGTAGGAAGGAACTGTAGATGCTGGTTGACACTGAAGATGGACACAATTGCTGGAGTAACTCAGTGGGTCAGGCAGCATCTCTGGGGGGAAATCTCTGGGGGGGGGGGGGATGGGGGGCTCCCAGCGTCTCTAGGCGGAAATCCTGTGGGTTGGGGGGTGCCTGCCCCCCCTCCTGTTTTGAGAGGCGGGGGAGAACCCCCCCCCCCCCCCATGTTCTGTGACCTGGGTGCTGGAACTACAGCCAGTCCTAAGTCGGCTCGCTTACTCCACACTCCAAAGACGTGCAGGTTTGTAGGTTAAGTGCTTTCGTGAATTGTAAATTGTCCCTAGTGTGTCGGATGGTGCTAGTGTACGGGGTGATTGCTGGTCGGCGCGGACTCGGTGGGCCAAAGGACCTGCGGTTCCCAGGTCTGGCTACAGTTCCCAGGTCTGGCTCGCTTGCCCCAGGTCTGGCTGCAATTCACAGGTTGCGAAAACTAACTGGTGAAAAAATACGCCTGCGGGCCGAATGATTTCGGGTTAGGGGCCGGATCCGGCCCGCGGGCCGTAGGTTGACGACTCTTGTCCTAGATGTCAGGCCTCGTTGTGTGTGTGTGTGTGTGTGTGTGTGTGTGTGTGTGTGTGTGTGTGTGTGTGTGTGTGTCTGCCCCCCATGTTTTAAAAGCGATTTCCGCCCATGCCCGGAGAGAAGGAATGGGAGACGTTTCGGGTCGAGACCCTTCTCCAGACTTGTGTGACGGGATGCCTTTGATTACAGGTGGCCGAACAACTCATAAATCCCTTTGGAGAAGACGATGATGATTTTGAAACAAACCGTTTGATCGATAGGAACTTTCAGGTATTTGTGGTGGCTGGCGAAGAACCTTCAGTGTGGATGGTGCCTTCACTTCTGCAGAGGCAGCACAGGATATTGGGCATTCCAGTTGTATTCGTGCTCAGAAGATGAGCAGAAGTGCCATGCAACACACTCATGCTGTGAAATGTCACTGCTCTTCTGTCCTGAGTGGATCTGTAAACCCAGGCATCTAGAATAGGGACACAGCCTAGATGACCTGCCAATAACAGTAAACTGTTTAGTTTAGAGATACAGCGCGGAAACAGGCCCTTCGGTCCACCGAGTCCGTGCCCACCTGCAACCCATGTCCACTAGTTCTACCTTACGCACTAGGGACAATTTACAGCATTCAGAAGCCAATTAACCTACAAACTTGTACCTCTTTGGGATATGGGTGGAAACCGGAGCACCCGGAGAAAACCACGCGGTCACAGGGAGAACGTGCAA
The DNA here is from genome assembly GCF_010909765.2 of Amblyraja radiata. NCBI lineage: Eukaryota > Metazoa > Chordata > Chondrichthyes > Rajiformes > Rajidae > Amblyraja > Amblyraja radiata. The sequence continues at coordinate 17,962,298 of NC_045990.1, forward strand.
ACTCCGTACAGACAGCACCCATAATCAGGATCGAACCCGGGTGGGTCTCTGGGGGCTGTGAGGCAGCAACTCTATCTCTCCCTCTGCTGGGTGTATGAGTCCAGGCTCAGATGGCTGGGGTTGTTAGAGGTGGCTTCTTGCCGTTCCTAGCCCCCAGAGCCTTGTCCCGTGTGTGACGAACCTTTAGTTTTGGCACCTTTAGTTTTGTTTCGAGAAACAGCGTGGAGACAGGCTCCTCGAGTCCGCACCGACCAGCGATCCCCGCACACTAATACTATCCAACACACACACACACTAGGGGGTGAGGGGGTGGGAATGGGAGTGGGGGAGTGTGTGTGTGGGGGGGTTGGGTTGGGGGGGGGGGAGTGTGTGTGTGTGGGGATGGGGGTGGGGATGTGGGTGGGGTAGTGTGTGTGTGTATGTGTGGGGGGGGGGGGGAGTGGGGGAGTGTGTGTGTGGGGGGGGGGGGGGGGGGGGGGGGGGGGGGGGGTGGGGGAGGGGGGGGGGGTGGGGGGGGGATTCTTTGTTGCCAGTCTCTCCCCCCTCCCTGCCCCCCACTGGTAGGCTCAGTTGCTGTGTCCCTCTCTTGCAGGGATGCATTGACTGTAGCTGTGACTGTTGCATTCAGGTGTCAATGATGGCGGTGGATGACATGTATCAGGACCTGCCCCTGATGGAGAAGGATCGCTACTGGGACGAGTCCAACCCTCGGCCACCCTACACTGCCGCCACTGTGTTTGTCTTGCAGAAGCCGTCCTTCCAGGGATCCACTTTCGACATGACGTGAGTCTGCAGGACGCGGTTGAGGCTCGGTCTAACCCTGGAACCCTGTGTAGAACCAGTCCAACATTGTCACCCCAACCCCGGCTAGAACCCGCCCTAACTTGTCCATTGTAACTCTAATGGCCCTGTCTCACGGTGCGAGTCCATCCACGAGTGATCCCGAGTTTAAAATTCGTGGTAATCACGTAGAGTTTATTAACGTAGCGGGAACGTCGGAACTCGTAACGCTGGCGGCAGGTACACGGGAAACTTGTTAACTCGTGAAAATCTTTCAACGCGATGAAAGATTTCCACGAGTCAAATTTACTCTTGAAGTAAAAATGTTAAACTTTTAAACTCATTGTAAGAACGTAGATGCCCCATAGGTGCCCGTGAGTTTACCGTAGTGACTCGTGAGTCTACCGTGGGAACTCAGCGGGACAGTGAACCAGTCCACATTGCCTTGAAGAGTGTCCTCTTTGATCTGTGTTTTCACACCTTACACTTCAATGTCTCCCAGTCCCCCCGACTCTCAGTCTGAAGAAGGGTCTCGACCCGAAACGTCACCCATTCCTTCTCTCCAGAGATGCTGCCTGTCCCACTGAGTTGCTCCAGCATTTTGTGTCTATCTTCGACTTGTCCTGTCCTGTCCAACATTGTAACTGTGACACAGTGCTGAACCCATGTCAACCTGTCCAGGAATAGAAACATAGAAACATAGAAAATAGGTGCAAGAGTAGGCCATTCGGCCCTTCGAGTCAGCACCGCCATTCATTGTGATCATGGCTGATCGTCCCCAATCAATAACCCGTGCCTACCTTCTCCCCATATCCCTTGATTCCACTAGTCCCTAGAGCTCTATCTAACTCTGTAATGTAACTCTGTGACAGACACAGAGTGCTGGAGTAACTCAGCTGGACAGGCAGCATCTCAGGAGAGAAGGAATGGGCGACGTTTCAGGTCTCCTTTATCATTTCAAGAGCTCTCCCGAGTTAAAAAAAAATCAAACTCGTGGTAAGCACGGAGAATGAACGTCGGGGCTCGGGGACGTCTCTTAGCGCTAACGGCAGGTACTCGGGAAGACTCGCTAACGGCAGGTAAGCACGGGAAGACTCGTGAAGATTGTTCAACTGTTGAAAAATGTCCACGAGCGCTTCGAGTACCGACGAGTGGCTATTACCGTAAATCTCCGAGTTCGAATCAGGGAAACCTCGGGAGAACTCTTGCAATTAACTCGTACCGTGGGACAGGGGTTAAAAAAAACTGTATCTCTGAACTAAACGATGAAGTGTAGCCTGCTTAACCGCGTGCCCTCTGCTCTAGGATCTCCAAAGACGACATGCACTTCCAGCCGATGGAGGAGATCGAGGAGATGACCGAGGAGGGGAATTCTCAGCACGTCCGACTGTTCAGCCGCTTGCTGCCCGCCCCGCCCTCGCCCTCTCCGGCCAGCAACGCCCAGCGGCCGGCCCGGCCCTTCCACCTCCTCAAGCGGCGCACCAGCGTGTCGTCGGACGCCTCCATGTACAGCTGCCTGTGCCAGGACACCCAGTCCACCGTGTGCTCCTGCGGCCCTTACAGCGAGCACAAGCCGCTCACACAGATACACTTTCTGTCCGAGGACCCCAGGCCGCGACGTATGGAGGCGGTGGAGAACTTTGTCCGAGGGGGCGAGGGGGCGGAGACCCTCAAAGTGGAACCGGGGAGCGGAGAGGGAGAGGGGGCTCCTCGAAGCTTACTGGAGGAAGAGATGGTCCTCAACACCTCTCCATTGTCGACTATCAATATCTCTGAGGTTGGAAGGGACCTGTTCTCCTACAGTTCTGATGCTGGGAGATTGGGTTCCCAGGAAATCTTGGCTTCCAGTTGCCAGTCTATCCCGGGTTCTGGATCGCAGCAGAGAACATGCCAGCAGCCGGCCAGCGAGTCCCCCCCTCGGCTCTCGCCAGCGGCCGCCCTCACCAACATTTCCTCCTCGCCCGAGGGCGCTCACACCTACCGGGGCGCCCTCGCCCTCCACCACCCGGTACTGTCCCTGTCGCCCGCCGTGGAGGAGGCGGGGGAGAAGGCGGACTGGCCCGGGGTGGCCACTCGCTCCTTGCGCGGGGACGGGGCCCAGGACAAGAGGAGCGCCCTGCTCATCCCAGAGACGCTGCCGCTCAACGGTGTAGAGGGCGACCACTGAACCCCAGACCACCCACCCACCCCCCGGGTGCCCGAACCGACTGCCCCTGCCCTCTGTGGGGGAGCACCGAGCAAATAGACCCGTGGTCACCACCCGGCACTCCGCCTCACGGCCCCCCCACGGTCAATAGACAATACACAATAGGTGCAGGACTAGGCCATTCGGCCCTTCGAGCCAGCACCGCCATTCAATGTGATCATGGCTGATCATCCCCAATCAGTACCCCGTTCCTGCTTTCTCCCCATATCCCCTGACTCCGCTATCTAGCTCTCTCTTGAAAGCATCCAGAGAACCTGCCTCCACCGCCCTCTGAGATCCACCCTAGTCAATTCCAATATCTCAGATAGACAAAAATGCTGGAGAAACTCAGCGGGTGCAGCAGCATCTATGGAGCGAAGGAAATAGGCAACGTTTCTCCAGCACTTTTATCTACCTTCAATTTTCCAGCATCTGCAGTTCCTTCTTAAAAACTCCAATATCTCCCCGTGTGTACAGAAAGTCGCCTACCGATGTCCCCCAGAGACGCTGCCTGCCCCCCCTGAGTTACTCCAGCACTTTGTGTGTTTCTCTGCAAGACTCCAGCACCTGCAGTTTCCGAAGAAGGGTCTCGACCCGAAACGTCACCCATTCCTTCTCTCCAGAGATGCTGCCTGTCCCGCTGAGTTACTCCAGCATTTTGTGTCCATCCCCGTGTTTAGTTTAGAGATGCAGCGCGGAAACAGGCCATTCGGCCCACCGAGTCCACACCGGCCAGCGATCCTCTCACATTAACACTATCCTACACACACTAGGGACGTGCATGTGGAATACCCAAGGGCATGATGTGTAAGAAGGAACTGCAGATGCTGGTTTACACCGAAAATAGACTCAAAAGTAACTCAGCGGGACAGGCAACGTCTCTGGATCAAGACCATTCTTCAGATTGGGAGTGAGGGGAGAGGGAGAGACAGAAGGAACTGTACAGCCCTGCGCCCACCCACTGTGAGATCTCAGTGAAAGGGCAGAAGCTCTCCGCGGTTGCTCACCTCGTTGCTGCCAATCCGTGGCGTGGACTTGTCTCACCCCCTCGGTGTGTGTGTGTGTGTGTGTGTGCATCGTGTGAATGCCTTGTCCCCTCCCCTCCTCTCCTCTCTCTCTGCATCGTGTGGCTCTACCTTGTCTCACCCCTGTGTGTGTGTGTGTGTGTGTGTGTGTGTGTGCGCGCATCGTGTGTGTGTATCGTGTGTGTGCGCATATCGTGTGTTGTGTGTGTGTGTGTGTGCATCATGTGTTTTATGTGTGTGCATCGTCTGTGTGTGTGTATAGAAACATAGAAAATAGGTGCATTCGGCCTTTCGAGCCAGCACCGCCATTCATTGTGATCATGGCTGATCGTCCCCTATCAATAACCCGTGCCTGCCTTTTCCCCATATCCCTTGATTCCACTAGCCCCTAGAGCTCTATCTAACTCTCTCTTAAATCCACCCAGATTTGGCCTCCACTGCCCTTTGTGGCAGGGAATTCCATAAATTCACAACTCTCTGGGTGAAAAAGTGTTTTCACACCTCAGTCTTAAATGACCTCCCCTTTATTCTAAGACTGTGGCCCCTGGTTCTGGACTCGCCCAACATTGGGAACATTTTTCCTGCATCTAGCTTGTCCAGTCCTTTTATAATTTTATATGTTTCTATAAGATATCCCCTCATCCTTCTAAACGCAATCTTTCCTCATATGACAGTCCCGCCATCCCAGGGATCAATCTCGTGAACCTACGCTGTACTGCCTCAAGCACAAGGATGTCCTTCCTCAAATTAGGAGACCAAAACTGTACACAATGCTCTAGATGTGGTCTCACCAGAGCCCTATACAACTGCAGAAGAAGTGCAGTGTGTGTGTGTCGTGTGTGTATCGTGTGTGTGTGTGCATCGTGTAACTCTACCGCGCAGCTCGCATCAACACGAGTTTAATGCTCTTAACTGCCGATTCTGGACATCATCATTCACCAAAGACTAAAAGAGGATACGAGAATGTAGAAGTGAAATATACTCCAGATATTGTCGACTTTCACAGACTGAATCTCCGTGAAACGACTGCGGATATATGCACTCTTTCACACTTATAGGCCTGTCCCACTTGGGCGTCATTTGCGCGTCACGCAGGTGGTGCGCGAAGACTTTGTGAATCCCAAGATCCTGGGGCGCCGCGCACGACCGCGCGTCACTGCCTACGTCACCGTTGTGACACTGCCTAGGTCGAGCATCGTGACGCGCAAATGACGCCCAAGTGGGACAGGCCCTAAAGTTTGCTCCATTCGCTATTCGGGTTGAGAGTCTTTCTTTGACCAGAGATACAGCGGGGAAACAGGCCCACTGACACTTCCTACAATTTACAATTTTACCGAAGCCAATTGAACTTCAAACCCACGTCTTTTGGAGTGTGGGAGGACACCCGGAGAAAACCCACGCGGGTCACGGGGAAAACGTACAAACTCCGTACAGACAGCGCCTGTAGTAGGGATGGAACCCTTGTCTCTGGCGCTGTGAGGCAGCAACTCTACCGCCGCGCCCACAGTCCTACAACGAGAGTTGGCGTCTTGTTTTGCACCAAGATAAGTCCATGGCTACCTTTAATATATCTGCGTCAAACGACAACCCGCGTAGAGAAAGACAAGGTGGACTGCTGTTGGATCAGGGCTGCATTCACTCCAAATAAAAGCCACCCGAGGCGGATGAGTTGATATGAAATATTTCTTCGCCCCGCTCTGTTGGTTTGAGCTTGGATGCCCGCATCGTCCCTCTCCGAACACGTTCCAGAGATGCCGCCGGTCCCGCTGAGTTACTCTAGCATTTTGTGACCATCTCCGGTGTAAACTAGCATCTGCAGTTCCTTCCTTCACGGTTCAGAGGAGACCGATAGTGTTGGTGGAGGCTTCTGTGGAGCATGGACACACACACACACACACGGACAGACTCTGTTTCAAAGTCCATTGCAATCTGCTGCACCCGTGCAGAAGCCCAGCACAGCCGGCCAGCAGTGAGTGGATAGTGCAGGAGTCTATTTCCAGTGAGGTGCGGGTCAACGCTGACTATTGCGTTCTACCAGTTTTTGGCAGGAAAAAAAACGCCTGAAGTTTAAAAAATTCCCCCCCTCAGTGTTTGGTAGAAAAAAAATAATTGACCCCCCCCCATCCAATTTGGAAACTGGTCCAGAATTAAAAAGTGGGTCCACTAATGTTTTATTTACACAGGATCAGGAACACCTGGAATGTAAACATCTGTGCAAATGAGGACATTTAGCCCATCAGGTCTAGGCTAGCTAGGAGGCGTGTGGGACACGTTGTGTACACAGTGGGTGGTGGGTGCATGGAACACATTGTCCGGGGTGGTGGAGGCAGATTATAACTGCCCTCTAAGAGACTGTTGGATATGCAGGGAATGGAAGGTAATTAATTACTTTTTAACGTTCTCAGCGCCCTTTATGTGGCGACTATTCGCATACCTTGGGTAGGATGCAAGCACGGAATTTGACTGTGACTTGTCACATGTGATTCAATGGAAGACTATTGATTATGTGGAGGCTGATAAGTAATCGTCTAGGCATCATGTTCGGCATGGACATTATGGGCCGAAGGGCCAGCTACTGTACTGTACTCTCCTACCCTATCCTATGTTTAAGGGAAGACAATGCCAAAATAGTCATTAAGACCAGTCGTTCAGGAATTGACCGCTCTGTGAATTCAAGCACATTAGTTAGCTGGGAGCACAAACTGAAAACCCGGAGTGAAATGTAGCTGCAGTAAATGTAATCAAGGTGTTCCAAACCTAATCCAACGGCCTGAGTGTTTCCGTGGCAAGTCCACATAATCTGCTGTACATCTTGTTTGTGAACGACCAGATCACACACAGTGGATGGACAGTGGACATCCATTGACGTTTCACACTTCCCCCAATTTAATCGATTCATTTAGGTCAACTAACACTGGAAACCAGTGACAAGATCCCTTGTTTAAGAAGGAACTGCAGATGCTGGAAAATCGAAGGTAGACAAAAATGCTGGTGAAACTCAGCGGGTGAGGCAACATCTATGGAGCGAAGGAAATAGGCAAGGTTTCGGGTTGAAGAAGGGTTTCAACCCGAAACGTTGCCTATTTCCTTCGCTCCATAGATGCTGCCTCACCCGCTGAGTTTCACCAGCATTTTTGTCCACCCACAAGAGCCTTTACAGGGTTCTTCTTATTGAGGAAGGACGAAAGAAGCAAAATAGTTCTCCAGTCTTTGGAATCCAGCCCACTGTACTACAAGATGGCATTGTTCACCCGATCCTCCAACATTAGCAGGGTTGATCAGAGCAGATAGAACATAAAACCGTACAGCACAGGATCAGGCCCTTCAGCCCACAATGTCTGCGCTGAACATGATGCCAAGACCAACTCTTATCTGCTTGCATATAATCCATATCCCTCTATTCCTTGCATATCCAAATCCTCTCAAACACCACTGTTGTATCCAAAGATACTGGAGCACAACACCGGTTAAACCAAAGATCATAGAAGGCTAAAATCCAATGGACTAACGTGGATTAAACTGCGAGAGGCATAACGGAAGTCGGAGTCTTATTCCCAAAATGGCGGAGGTTCCGCTCCGTTGCGTACTACACGTCAGTCCATTGGATCTTAGACTTTTGCGATCTTTGGTTGTACCTGCCTCCACCACCACCCAACTGGTAAAAAAACCTGCCCCACTCATCTCCTTTAAACTTTGCCCCTTTCACCTTAAAGCCATGCCCTGTCTGCCGAACGTGCTACGATACAATAGAATTTTATTTATCCCAGGAGGGAAATTCTGCCAACAGTCATAAAACATAACACGATACATGAAGCATTAAAGTGAAGAGTGGAAAATCCAGGATGGGAGATGTGCAAAGGTTGAGGAGCACGGGGGTGGGTGGGGGGAGGGGCATCAGTCTACCCCTCGACAGAAGGGGGAAGGAGTTGCCAAGACCCATTCTGCACGTTATCCATATCCCTCTGCTCCCTGCATTTCCATGTGCCTATCCAAATCCTCTTAAATGCCACCTTTGTATCTGCCCCTTCCAACCAAAGATCCTATAGCGGAGCAAGATAGACCACTCCTGCTAAATGCAATGGTGTGACGTGTAGTACGCAACGGAGCGGAACGTGGGCCTTTTTTTCATCCATTTCCGTAACCCGGCCCGACTCGACTCGCAGTGTAATCAACGTTGCGGGGGAACAGTTTGTGTTAATAAATTATAATTCTGAAAATGAGGAGAAGATTTTTACCAAATAACTTTTATTTTTACGAGGATGTTTCCGTAACCGGCGCAGAAAATTACCCATGAATCTGCCCATGACCGTACTACGTCTTTTTCGTCGAGTGACCTATCTTGCTCGCTATAGGATCTTTGCTTCCAGCAGTCTCTGTGTAAAAACACTTGCCCCGCACATCTCATTTAAACGTTGCCCCCTCTCACCTAACAGCTACGCCCTTTGGTATTTGATATTTCCATCCTGGTGCAAAAGGTTCTCCCTGTCCACCCTGTCAATGCCTCTCATAATGTTATAGTATTCGATCAGGCCTCCTCTCAACCTCCAGAGAAAACAATCCAAGTCTGCCCCACCTCTCCTTGTAGCTAAAGCCTCTAATCCAGGCATCATTCTGGTAAACCTCCTCTCCAAAGCCTCCACATCCTTCCTATAATTAAACTACAAGGGATATGTGGAGAAAGCAGGAACGGGGTACTGATTTTGGATGTTCAGCCACGATCAGATTGAATGGTGGTGCTGGCTCAAAGGGCTGAATGGCCTACTCCTGCATCTATTTTTTATGTTTCAATGTCTATAATGGGGCAACCAGAACTACACGCTATACTCCAACGTGGCCTCACCAAAGTGTTAGGGGAACATTAATATGCCTTTCAGAGTCCAGATTGGATGGGAGGTGACCAGAAAGGCAGACCAATTGCTGGTTTCAGTGAACATCCACTCTGAGAAGCAACGGCCAGTTGTGCTTTAAGCTCTTTAGATGAAAGGTTGATGAGAACATTAGCCCATTCTTGAATTCTCACTGATATTTCCTCCATACACCCATTGGATCCATTCTGGCCTTGGTGAAAAAAGATGCCCGAATTTCATATTTTTTTCCTGTGTTTGGTCGAAAAAACCCCATTTGGAAACTGGTTATGATGTAGTCCAGGATGGAAAAGTGAGTTTAATATTTAACATTTGCATAGGTACAGGAACACCTATGGTAAGAATTTAAACATTTATACTATGGATGTTGGACTCAACAATGTACTTCAATTTTCGATTAAATGAGCCTCTTGAACTGGAATGCAATGAGACTGACATGGATAACTCGATTCATCACTTACTGCCAGTGCTATTTTTGAAATATCTATGAGGTCGATGTTATCTCTTGTTCTGCACAAGTCCTGGAAGTCTGCTTAAATAAATAAATTATTGAGACGTGCATGCCGAGTTTCGAACTGTTCTTGTGTAGTGGGTGTAGATACATAGATAATAGGTGCAGGAGTAGGCCATTCGGCCCTTCGAGCCTGCACCGCCATTCAATATGATCATGGCTGATCATCCAACTCAGTATCCATACCTGCCTTCTCTCCATACCCCCTGATCCCTTTAACCACAAGGGCCACATCTAACTCCCTCTTAAATATAGCCAATGAACTGGCCTCAACTACCCTCTGTGGCAGAGAGTTCCAGAGATGTGTGGGCGTCGCAGGTTAAGCAGGTCACCGGTTTGGTCTGAAGAAGGGTCTCGGCCCGAAACGTCACCTTTCCCGAGATGATGTCTGACCCGCTGAGTTACTCCAGCTTTTTGTGTCTATCGTCAGCTTAAACCGGCATCTACCGTTCCTTCCTCCACCAGTTATGCTTCACTGTTGAATAATGAATTATGTTTCCCCCTCAAGGTTGTTTGGTTCATTCAGTCCATGGAAATGGGACAGGACAGAGAATGCGAGATTCATTTAAACACAGTCATGAACTGCCTTTAAATTATTCTCCGTCTTAAAGTCCCAACTCCTCAGAGTTTGGCATCCTTGAGCGGGCAACTGGGTGGCGCAGCGGTAGAGTTGCTGCCTTACAGCGCAGGAGACCCAGGTTCAATCCAGACTATTGTTGCTGTCTGTTTGGAGTTTGTACGTTCTCCCCGTGACTGCATGGGTTTTCTCCGAGATTGCCCGTTTCCTCCCACACTCCAGATGTACGGGTTTGAAGGTTAATTGGCTTAATTGTCCCTCGTGTGTGCAGGAGAATTTTGAAGTGCGGGGATCGCTGGTCGGTGCGGACTCGGTGGGATGAAGAGCATGTTTCTGCGCTGTGTATCTAAACTAAACTAATCCCCCTTACCCAATTCCAATTCAGTTGGACATCATAAACCACGATGACACCCTGCTCTGGGATTCTTGTTCCCCTTTAAAGTCATGGAAAACAGCTACTGAAAACATCTGATTATACTTTAGTCTATAGACACAAAATAGAGGAGTAACTCAGCAGGTCAGGCAGCATCGCTGGAGAAAATGGATAAGTGACATTTCTGCATACCGGAGGACTGGGAGAAATTCAGAGACCAGCAGAGGAGGACAAAGGGCTTAATTAGGAAAGGAAAAATAGATTATGAAAGAAAACTGGCAGGGAACATAAAAACTGACTGCAAAAGTTTTTATAGATATGTGAAAAGAAAGAGATTAGTTAAAACAAATGTAGGTCCCTTGCAGTCAGAAACAGGTGAGTTGATCATGGGGAACAAGGATATGGCGGACCAATTGAATAACTACTTTGGTTCCGTCTTCACTAAGGAAGACATAAATAATCTGCCGGAAATAGCAGGGGACCGCGGGTCAAAGGAGTTGGAGGAATTGAGTGTAATCCAGGTTAGCCGGGAAGTGGTGTTGGGTAAATTGAATGGATTAAAGGCCGATAAATCCCCGGGGCCAGATAGGCTGCATCCCAGAGAACTTAAGGAAGTAGCTCCAGAAATAGTGGATGCATTAGTAATAATCTTTCAAAACTCTTTAGATTCTGGAGTAGTTCCTGAGGATTGGCGGGTAGCAAACGTAACCCCACTTTTTAAGAAGGGAGGGAGAGAGAAAACGGGGAATTACAGACCGGTTAGTTTAACATCGGTAGTGGGGAAACTGCTAGAGTCAGTTATTAAAGATGGGATAGCAGCAGATTTGGAAAGTGGTGAAATTGGACAAAGTCAGCATGGATTTACAAAAGGTAAATCATGTCTGACGAATCTTATAGAATTTTTCGAGGATGTAACTAGTAGCGTGGATAGGGGAGAACCAGTGGATGTGGTGTATCTGGACTTCCAGAAGGCTTTCGACAAGGTCCCACATAAGAGATTAGTATACAAACTTAAAGCACACGGCATTGGGGGTTCAGTATTGATGTGGATAGAGAACTGGCTGGCAAACAGGAAGCAAAGAGTAGGAGTAAATGGGTCCTTTTCACAATGGCAGGCAGTGACTAGTGGGGTACCGCAAGGCTCAGTGCTGGGACCCCAGCTATTTAGAATATATATTAATGATCTGGATGAGGGAATTGAAGGCAATATCTCCAAGTTTGCGGATGACACTAAACTGGGGGGCAGTGTTAGCTGTGAGGAGGATGCTAGGAGACTGCAAGGTGACTTGGATAGGCTGGGTGAGTGGGCAAATGTTTGGCAGATGCAGTATAATGTGGATAAATGTGAGGTTATCCATTTTGGTGGCAAAAACAGGAAAGCAGACTATTATCTAAATGGTGGCCGACTAGGAAAAGGGGAGATGCAGCGAGACCTGGGTGTCATGGTACACCAGTCATTGAAAGTGGGCATGCAGGTGCAGCAGGCAGTGAAGAAAGCGAATGGTATGTTAGCTTTCATAGCAAAAGGATTTGGGTATAGGAGCAGGGAGGTTCTACTGCAGTTGTACAGGGTCTTGGTGAGACCACACCTGGAGTATTGCGTACAGTTTTGGTCTCCAAATCTGAGGAAGGACATTACTGCCATAGATGGAGTGCAGAGAAGGTTCACCAGACTGATTCCTGGGATGTCAGGACTGTCTTATGAAGAAAGACTGGATAGACTTGGTTTATACTCTCTAGAATTTAGGAGATTGAGAGGGGATCTTATAGAAACTTACAAAATTCTTAAGGGGTTGGACAGGCTAGATGCAGGAAGATTGCTCCCGATGTTGGGGAAGTCCAGGACAAGGGGTCACAGCTTAAGGATAAGGGGGAAATCCTTTAAAACCGAGATGAGAAGAACTTTTTACACACAGAGAGTGATGCATCTCTGGAACTCTCTGCCACAGAGGGTAGTCGAGGCCAGTTCATTGGCTATATTTAAGAGGGAGTTAGATGTGGCCCTTGTGGCTAAGGGGATCAGAGGGTATGGAGAGAAGGCAGGTACGGGATACTGAGTTGGATGATCAGCCATGATCATACTGAATGGCGGTGCAGGCTCGAAGGGCCGAATGGCCTACTCCTGCACCTAATTTCTATGTTTCTAAGCGATTTTAATTTAGTTTAGAGATACAACATGTATCAGGCGCTTCGGACCAGTGATTCTATGGTGACCATCGATCACCCATTTTAGTTTAGTTGTTCATTATCATATGAAAAGCTTGAATTTGCATGCTATCCAGCCAAAGGAAGGCCTATACACGATTGCAATCAAACCATCCACTGTGTACAGGTGAAGGGGAAATAAAGATTTAAGAGTGGAATGATTGTAATGGATGTCAGCAGACCTCTTCCAGTCTGCACGCAGATGCAGACCAGCACGCAAAGGATTGCCTTGCTCAGGCGCCAGTTGGTCTCGACATTCATACTGATTCAAGAGTGTTTTATTGTCAAGCATCTTTTGTTGTCTTATGTCCCAAAACAGGCTATTTTGGTGAATCGGAGACGGTAAGTTGGTTGGAATTTTTTTATTTTAAGAAATAACGAGCCAACGAGAGTGGATAAGACAACCACGTTGAATGTGGATCCACAAGTGTGGGCGCTAGACTGATAGTTACTGACAGTTACAGCAAAATAACTGCCAATGGAACACCCTGCAGTCAATCACGAAGGTTCGATTACCCAGAGCCACCACCGGGTGTCGCTACACTATGTTATTCCCCTTTTTCAAACACTCCCTACACATTAGTGGCAATTTTATGGAGGCCATTTACAGTAACCTAAAAAGGTGCACGTGTTTGGGATGTGGGAGGAAACTGGAACACCCGGAGGAAACCCACACAGTCACTCAAACTCCACAGAACCCAATGTCCGTATGGAACCAAGGTCTCTGGTGCTGTGAGGTAGTAGCTCTACCGGCTGCCCCATTGTGCTGCTCATTTTATGAGTGTAAATTCCATTGATTGCTTTGTGTTGAGTTTTAGTTACTTTGAGAATAGAGCAGGATTTGCTATTGAGTCAGTTTATAGACACATATTCTGTGAGAACGTCATCAAAGTGAAACCATGTACATGTTCAATGACCAAAAGCCAAGTGAAATTTGACCTTGCTTCCAAAACAATTGAGGTCCCAAGTTCCACGTATCCACTCGCAGAAATATTTTGTGTATTGCATTGCATCATAATTTCTCCATTATTACAACTCCCCATTATTGAGCATTATTGGGGCATCTTTGAGCCCTTAATCATGCTCTGCTTATTGGTTGTAAGGAATTTAGATGTATGATCATTTAACACATTGGAACTACCTGAATTTTAGAGCCCAGCTGCCTTCAACTTGTTGCCTTCTCCCCCATTACCCCTATATCCATTGACTTGGCCTCCACATCCATCTGTGGCAATGAATTAGACAGATTCACCACCCTCTGATTAAAGAAATTCCTCCTCGCCATTCACTATGTCTCTTTATTATCTGCCACTGATCTGCTTTGCATTGGGTGTCACTTTCTGGCATTTGCTAATCTCATCATTCGCATCATTGTGGTGGCGCGACTCACTGTTGCAGCGGCCCCCTACAGCCGGTCTGTCTTTTTTTTAATTTTTTGTCCCGATAAATGTAGTTAAATGTATTTTTTAATAGTGTTTTTGACTGTGTATATGTGGGGTGCAGTGCCGGATTTACGTATAAGCTAAACAAGCTATAGCTTAGGGCCCCCACTTTCTAGGGGGCCCCCCGAAAAAATTGATGGGCCTCGAGGTCTAGGGGGGCCTCCGGCCAAGGCAGAACACCTACCGTTCAACTCTGGGCGGCCCCCCTCACTATCTCTCTCTCTTCATCTTCCCCCGCTATCCGTGTCCGGGCCGCCGGGCTCCGCTCGATCCTCATCCGCCGGCACGGCAGGCCGCCTTGCACATGCGCACAACCACAGCCAGCACATCATCGGCCGCCCTGCGCATGCGCACTGCAACGGCAACTGGTCGGCGCTGGGCACTTTCTCCCTCGCTTTGAATTGTGGGAGATTTGGCCGCCATGGCTGTCCGGTCGTTGGGGGCCTCACAAGTGGAACAGCTCTTCATCTAAATCCGGCACTGGTGGGGTGGGGTGAAGGGGGAAACTTTGTAAAAATCTCTTCCCTGTCTGGGAGACCCGACCTTTTCCCTGTCGGGTCTCCGTTGTCGTTGGGGCCTAGCACCGTGGAGCGGCCTCCAGCCTGAACGACCTGGAGGCTCCAGTCACGGAGCCTGCGGAGCTGCGGACTTACCATCATGGGGCTGGCCGGCATCGGAGCGTGGGGAGCGGTGGTGACTCGCTGCTGCGACCCGACCACGTAGCTCGGAGGCTCCAGCTGCAGCCGCAGGTCCGGTGGACTGTCGGGGTATCGGGAGCTCGCGGGTCTGGGTGGAGAGACCGCTTTCCGGAGCTCCCGCAACGCAACTTCTCTGGCCCGTGTCGCGGGGTTGGAACGACCCGGAGCGGGGCCGCACATCGCCCGGCGAGGCTTCATGGCCGTGGGACTTCGAATGGCCGGGGGCTCCACCTTTGTGACATTTAGACCGGGAGCGGGGCCGTACATCGCCCCGCGCGGCCTAAAAATGGCCGTGGGACTTATCATCGCCCGCCTGGGGCTTGGACATCGGGAGAGAAATGAGAACAGGGGAGAGAAAAGATGTTTCTGTAAATTGAACTGTGTGTATGTCTGTAGGAAATTGTCTTTGCTTGTATGGCTGTGGAAACGGAGTTTCGTTTGAGCCTCACTGAGGATCAAATGACATGTAATAAATATTGATTGATTGATTAATACTGAACTATTATCTACCGCTTTGATGACCCTTGGACTATCCTTGATCAGACTTTGCTGGGTTTACCTTGCGCTGTAAATGCAAACGTGTATTGTCCTTCTGCTGACTGGTCAGCACGCAACAAAAGCTTTACACTGTACCTCGGTACACGTGACAACAAACTAAACGTAAACTCAAGAGCATAGACCATACAACAGTACAGTACAGCACAGGAACAGGCCCTTTGGCCCACAATGTCTGTGCCACGGATGATGCCCGGTTAAACTAATCTCTGCTCTGTACCAATTCTATTTAATTATTATTTTGGTTATTTTGCAGCCACATTAAAATAAAAGCATGTGGAGGTGCATTTGTGCAAATGAAAAGCCCCTTCCATCGGCAGGAGTAAGTATTTTTGTAATTTCCTGTTGTTGCATTTACATTTACAAAATTTGTATTTTGGTGTGGGACCAGCATTCTGGCAGGCAGGTTTGCCACTGCTACACGGGTGGTTTTAAACTGAATAAGGGGGGTGGGGTGTTGAATGGGCTAGTGGAGGATGGAGTTAAAGGGAAAGGGTTTCTTAAATGTGTGAGCGTAGAGACAGAGGGGTGTAAAATGAGGGTAGAAGCAATAGGTAGCAAGGTGAAAAGTAAAAGTGGCAGGCCGGAAAATCCAGGGCAAAAATCAAAAAGGGCCACTTTTCAACAAAATTGTATAAGGGGTAAGAGTGTTGTAAAAACAAGCCTGAAGGCTTTGTGTCTCAATGCAAGGAGCATTCGTAATAAGGTGGATGAGTTGAATGTGCAGATAGCTATTAATGACTATGATATAGTTGGGATCACGGAGACATGGCTCCAGGGTGACCAAGGCTGGGAGCTGAACATCCAGGGATATTCAATATTCAGGAGGGATAGAGAGAAAGGAAAAGGAGGTGGGGTAGCGTTGCTGATTAGAGAGGAGATTAACGCAATGGAAAGGAAGGACATTAGTTTGCAGGATGTGGAATCGGTATGGGTAGAGCTGCGAAACACTAAGGGGTAGAAAACGCTGGTGGGTGTTGTGTACAGGCCACCTAACAGTAGTAGTGAAGTTGGAGATGGTATCAAACAGGAAATTAGAAATGCGTGCGACAAAGGCAAAACCGTTATAATGGGTGACTTCAATCTACATATAGATTGGGTGAATCAAATTGGCAGGGGTGCTGAGGAAGAGGATTTTTTGGAATGTATGCGGGATAGTTATCTAAATCAACATGTAGAGGAACCAACGAGAGAGCAGGCTATTTTAGACTGGGTATTGAGTAATGAGGAAGGGTTAGTTAGCAGTCTTGTTGTACATGCCCCCTTGGGCAAGAGTGACCATAATATGGTTGAGTTCTTCATTAGGATGGAGAGTGACATTGTTAATTCAGAAACAATGGTTCTGAACTTAAAGAAAGGTAACTTTGAGGGTATGAGACGTGAATTGGCCAAGATTGACTGGCAATTAATTCTAAAAGGGTTGACGGTGGATATGCAATGGAAGACATTTAAAGACTGCATGGATGAACTACAAAAATTGTTCATCCCAGTTTGGCAAAAGAATAAATCAGGGAAGGTAGTGCATCCATGGATAACAAGGGAAATCAGGGATAGTATCAAAGCGAAGGATGATGCGTACAAATTAGCCAGAAAAAGCAGCATACCGGAGGACTGGGAGAAATTCAGAGACCAGCAGAGGAGGACAAAGGGCTTAATTAGGAAAGGAAAAATAGATTATGAAAGAAAACTGGCAGGGAACATAAAAACTGACTGCAAAAGTTTTTATAGATATGTGAAAAGAAAGAGATTAGTTAAAACAAATGTAGGTCCCTTGCAGTCAGAAACAGGTGAGTTGATCATGGGGAACAAGGATATGGCGGACCAATTGAATAACTACTTTGGTTCCGTCTTCACTAAGGAAGACATAAATAATCTGCCGGAAATAGCAGGGGACCGCGGGTCAAAGGAGTTGGAGGAATTGAGTGAAATCCAGGTTAGCCGGGAAGTGGTGTTGGGTAAATTAAATGGATTAAAGGCCGATAAATCCCCAGGGCCAGATAGGCTGCATCCCAGAGTACTTAAGGAAGTAGCTCCAGAAATAGTGGATGCATTAGTAATAATCTTTCAAAACTCTTTAGATTCTGGAGTAGTTCCTGAGGATTGGCGGGTAGCAAACGTAACCCCACTTTTTAAGAAGGGAGGGAGAGAGAAAACGGGGAATTACAGACCAGTTAGTCTAACATCGGTAGTGGGGAAACTGCTAGAGTCAGTTATTAAAGATGGGATAGCAGCACATTTGGAAAGTGGTGAAATCATTGGACAAAGCCAGCATGGATTTACAAAAGGTAAATCATGTCTGACGAATCTTATAGAATTTTTCGAGGATGTAACTAGTAGCGTGGATAGGGGAGAACCAGTGGATGTGGTGTATCTGGACTTCCAGAAGGCTTTCGACAAGGTCCCACATAAGAGATTAGTTTACAAACCTAAAGCACACGGCATTGGGGGTTCAGTATTGATGTGGATAGAGAACTGGCTGGCAAACAGGAAGCAAAGAGTAGGAGTAAACGGGTCCTTTTCACAATGGCAGGCAGTGACTAGTGGGGTACCGCAAGGCTCAGTGCTGGGACCCCAGCTATTTACAATATATATTAATGATCTGGATGAGGGAATTGAAGGCAATATCTCCAAGTTTGCGGATTACACTAAGCTGGGGGGCAGTGTTAGCTGTGAGGAGGATGCTAGGAGACTGCAAGGTGACTTGGATAGGCTGGGTGAGTGGGCAAATGTTTGGCAGATGCAGTATAATGTGGATAAATGTGAGGTTATCCATTTTGGTGGCAAAAACAGGAAAGCAGACTATTATCTAAATGGTGGCAGACTAGGAAAAGTGGTTAGTGGTGATGAGGTAACTACATTATAGGTTGCATGCATAACCCATCTACAGTTTTGGTCTCCAAATCTGAGGAAGGACATTATTGCCATAGAGGGAGTGCAGAGAAGGTTCACCAGACTGATTCCTGGGATGTCAGGACTGTCTTATGAAGAAAGACTGGATAGACTTGGTTTATACTCTCTAGAATTTAGGAGATTGAGAGGGGATCTTATAGAAACTTACAAAATTCTTAAGGGGTTGGACAGGCTAGATGCAGGAAGATTGCTCCCGATGTTGGGGAAGTCCAGGACAAGGGGTCACAGCTTAAGGATAAGGGGGAAATCCTTTAAAACCGAGATGAGAAGAACTTTTTTCACACAGAGAGTGGTGAATCTCTGGAACTCCCTGCCACAGAGGGTAGTCGAGGCCAGTTCATTGGCTATATTTAAGAGGGAGTTAGATGTGGCCCTTGTGGCTAAGGGGATCAGAGGGTATGGAGAGAAGGCAGGTACGGGATACTGAGTGGATGATCAGCCATGATCATATTGAATGGCGGTGCAGGCTCGAAGGGCCGAATGGCCTACTCCTGCACCTAATTTCTATGTTTCTATGTATTCATGATATATTTTGGAATTTTGTTTTTCCTTGTATAAAATAATGTGTGGACTACAATCACTTGCTTATGGTTTCAACTGCTAAAATAATTCATGAAAATGCTTTTCCTGTGCTTAACTTAGTGTGTCTGTTATATTTTGTCTCTGGTAAATGTTAGCCGTTTCAAATTGAATTTTTCATGTTTTATTATTTGTTATTGGCATGACTAATTTTTATTAGATGGGTTGTGCATATTGAGGCCGAGAAATGTTTATTTGTGTAATGTGACTGGTTCACTACTTGAAAAAATACATTCTCCTTTAAGTAAACGTGGGACGCTTATGACATTCATCATTTTCTTCCTGTCCTGTGCAGTGATGAGCAATGGTGGGCCACTAATGTAAAAGCAACCCTGGAAAAGATGGGCATCCTGTTTGTTCCAATATAAAGGGGATTGGTCTGAGCAGGACCCAAGCTCCTGGTACTAGGAGTCAGCTGCTCATCATAACACCTTACCTTGTGGGCAGCATTGACCACCAATTCTAAACTCATCTGCTCCAATGCAGAAGGGTTTCGGCCCGAAACGTCGCCTATTTCCTTCGCTCCATAGATGCTGCTGCACCCGCTGAGTTTCCCCAGCAATTTTGTGTACCTTGCTCCAATGTATCACTACTCACCCACAGTCATCAGAGAGCTATTGGCCCTCACTGAGGCCTGAATTGATCCTTGGTTTTCACTTACGATACGATACAATAAAACTTTCTTCATCCCTGGAGGGAAATTGGTCGCCAACAGTCCCAGCACACAAGGTGCACAAAAACTTGAAATTAAAAGTGCAAATAAAAAGAAAAAGACATGCGACTGTTGGCTGGCTGCCGTGTGCACAACGCCTTAAACGGAACGAGCGAACAAACAAACAAACGCAGGCTTATCCCCTGGGTAGAGAATTATAAAAGTAGAGTATTCCCCCACACCGGGACCCACATTGTTCTACCACCATCCCACATGGCAGTCCATTGTTTTTCACGGCAGTCCCCCCACGCCCAGTCCACGTTGTCTTCTCCCCCCCACACTCTCATTGAACGCTGATTGCGGGACGATCGTGAGGCCCCACTGCCGCTGAGGCTCCCGTCACCGCTGAAGCTTCCGTTGCTGCTGAGGCTTCCATCACCGCCGCTGCTGAGGCTCCCTCAGCCCAGGCAGACCTCGCCATCCCGCTTCACCTCGGTCCCCTGGGAGGCCTGTGGGGCGAGTCTCAGGTCGGCGGTGCGGTTGTTCCGTGGGTGGTTTGGGCCCGCGCGGCTCCTAGGGTCACTCCCACCTCACGTACGCGCCTCTCCAGAACACTTCCCCTTTTCCCAGTATTACTAGCAAATCAGACTTGCATCCCAGACACAAAGAAATGCAGATGCTGGTTTATATAAAAAATGGACACACTGCTGGAGTAATGGTGGTGCAGCGGCAGAGTTGCTGCCTTAACAGTGCCAGGGAACTGGGTTCAATCCTGACCACAGATGCTTGTCTGTACAGAGTTTGTACGTTCTTCCCGTGACCTGCATGGATTTTCTCCGGCATCTCGGATGTCCTCCCACACTCCAAATACGCGCTGGTTTGTAGGTTAATTGGCTAGGTATAATTGTAAATTGTCCCTAGTGTGTAGGATAGTGTTAATACACAGGGATTGCTGGTTGGTGTGAACTGGGTGGGCCAAAGTGATGTATCTCTAAATTAAACTGTACTAAACTAAACTAACTCAGTGGCTTGGGTGAAAAAGTTTCAGGTTGGGACCCTTCTTTAGACTGATTGTAGGAGGTGGATCTGGAAGCAAGAAAAGACCATGACAAATTTGAAAAAGGGTCCTGACCCGAAACATCAACCATCCTTTTATTCCACAGATACCACCTGACCTGCTGCGTTAATCCAGCACATTGTGTCTGTCTATCCTATTTTCCCCCTCAATATGAGAATTCATTGTGGGAAAGCCTTTGAGCATGTTAAAATACACGAGGCCAATTATGTTGGGTCTCCAGAGTGACTGAATTTTGCAGCAGTAGCCTTGCAAATAAAAAAATGCATTGGCTTCCATGCATTCCTCATTAATGCACTTCTCAAGTTACTGAATATTTCAATACTGTTTTCTCTGAAGTCTGATTCACTATGATGCAGTTATTAATAGTGACCCATCATTCTGCAGGCACTGTGCTGCCACAGGGCTACAGGTAAGTATTTGGTGGCGGATTTAATTGAGCAGCTGGCTCAGCATGAGCAGCTAGTAGCACAGCTGAAAGACGACATTCAGGACAAGGAGACGCAGCTTCACGTGAGAGATGAACACCTTAAGGTAACACCAATTCCAGTTACCCTCACTGAGTGAGCTATTACAGTGATCTGTGTACTTTGTGTTTGCATTTCTGCAGTTAGATTTCACTTGAAAGCCTGAAAATTCAGTCCATAATATTGCAAGTTTTCTTTTTAACAATAACAATGAACAATGCCTCTTATTTTCTAAAGCAAAGACTATTGTTAAACCGTTTCACGTCGTGTGTCGGATCTTTTCAAGGAAATTGAAAGGATGCCTTCACACTTGGTTTAGAAGGTTGTACTTCAAAATAGGCTACAAAATGTTATTTAAAAGTCCTACTCAAATGATTTAAGCAGAAAGTCATGCCTGATGCTTCCAGTACAATACGGAGAGAATGCTGCACCTTAAGTGCCAACTTTCAAATGAAATGTTGAATTAAATCGTGTTTGTTGTCTCAGGTGGATGTGAAATATTTTATTTTGGCATATTTTAGAGAACGAAATGTGTTTTCCAGGGTGACTTTTCCAGTCTTTACCCCAAAAGTAAAACCCTTCAAGGAGATAATCCACCACATTAGTACATTATCACATATTTACTATTTTCAAATTAGTTACATGGTTTACGGCATTCCAATGTTAATTGAACAATAAAGGTCCCTTATAAGCAACGTTGGCTGACACTCTGAGGAAGTCATTGTTTTCTGTTTAAATCCAGTAATGATTCCTCGGACCTTGACCACAAGAGAGTTTGTTTTGCCACTGAATCATTTTGGGGCTTGATTCCAAATACAGGCTGTGAGGTTTAGCTAAATTTGCAGTGCAGTTGCAGCCATGTCTGGATTACTGCATTAATTTAGTGAAGTTGGCATCTCCGAAGGTGGACAGATCATCAGGTCCGGCAGAAATGTTTCCCAGCCAGTTAAAGGAAGCAAGGATGGGAACAGCTGAGGTTCTGTCTAAATGTTTTCAGTCTGAAAATTGTACAGGAGAAGATGCAGATGGGATTTTAGTTTATTTAATTGTCACATGTATCGAGTAAACTATTAAAGAATACAAGTTTCTGACAAATTTTGAGAGGTTGGGTGAGGAGGCACAGTGTTGGGTGGCACGCTGGTGCAGCGGTAGAGTTGCTGCCTTGCAGCACTTGCAGTGCCAGTGGAGCTGGAGGTAGCTTTGTTAGGGATCAACATCGGGAGCTCCAACTGCAGGAGCTTTGATCGGCAACTGCGGGAGCTTCGATCGCCCCGACTGCGGGTGTTTCGATTGCCCCGACTGTGGGAGAAAAGGAGGAAGATGGTAAAAGTTCCATCACAGTGGGGAATATGTTGTCGCCGAAAAACAGGATGGACCAGCTGCCTGCCCTGGTTGGGACTCGGAGGGATTGCCGTGAGTACAGTGATCCTGGAGTCTGGTGCGAGTGTGGACGGCTTTCTGACTTTGGGTGGACAGGGACTGCAGAGAGAGTACAGCGGTCGGTGAAGGAGCGTGTGTGTGGCCCGGACATTGAACTGATGGCTGTGGGTCTCTGCTTATCCTGGGTGCCCTAGGGATTCTCACACGCCGCTGTGGTGGCTGGTTATGTTTAATCTTTATGTAGTTTTGTGTCTTGTTGCTTTTTTGGTATGTGTGTGGTAAATCAAATTTCACTACCTCAGTACACGTGACAATAAAGGACCATTAAACCATTGAATGCAAATTAATGATTTCATCCCGTGATTTCATTAATGATAATTTTAATTAAATGTCTTAATGCCAAGGTGGAATTGAGGACCTAACTATTGGTGCACATGAATTACAAATGTTGCGCAAGTGTGATTTCCATTCTATGTTGCCCAGTTTTTATCACTGTTAGGAGGTATTAATCACTTGTTAACTTCTTCAGTTGCTGGAAGACTTGAAGGAAGAACTTCGTGAAAAGGACGAGGAACTGCTGGAAACGACTCAACATGTGGAAGTACTGCAGATAAAGCTCGATGAGAAGAATCTGGAGCTAGCGGTAAGGACATCATTGTTTGCTGCTGTGTGAATGTCTATTATAGGGAAAGATCTCTGCAACCAGCTAAGGGATTCTGTTGTAACTGGCAGTGAAATAAAAATAGCAGGGAGCCTCTTGGAAATAAATCTGTAAATATGAAAAAATTAGAAGATTTTCTTTTATATGAATCTCCCCATTCTTTTTTTCTAAATGTTCATTAACCCTTTTATGATCTCTTATAGTGCAGAATCTCAGTTTATGTGGAGCCTTGCAACATTGTCATTCTGGTTATGACAGGTTGTTGGCAATGCTGATCTGTGCCATCATTTTCTTTTAGCCGTGACCAAGATCCAAAGAGATCCGATATTTAAGATGCCAAGAACACATGAACTCTTGATTATAATGCAACAGTGTCACTATTGATTATATCGTTCTTCATTTTCCCATCCACTAGTGGGAGAGTCTAGGACTAGAGGTCATAGTCACAGAATTAAAGGATGTTCCTTTGGGAAGGAGATGAGGAGTTTCTTTAGTGAGAGGATGGTGAATCTGTGCTTTAGCCGTCTTAATTACAGCGCCAACCCTCATGTTAATCGCGGTTGTGTGATATCACCTTGGCTTTGCATCATGTGAATTTTACTCAGATAGTGCCTCCCCCGTTTGCCCTGTCTCCGCCTGCTACTGGGATGGGTGAAGGAAGGATGGTGTGGTATGTTGTGTGTGGGTGTGTGTAGTGTTGTGTGTGTGTCGTGTGTGTGTGTGGGTGTGTGTGTTTGTGTGTGTGTGTGGTGTGTGTGTGTGTGTGTGGTTTGTTGTGTGTGTGGGTTCGTCATCTCTGAAAGTCGCCGTTTCCAGTGCCGGTTTTTCAGGCGACTGCCGGCAACATTTTGGACAGTCGCCTGACAAATCGCCAAGGTACAGGCCCCATTAGGCTTCTGAAAGTCTCTTTAGTTTAATTTGGCTATTTTTAATTTTTTAGGAGTTGGTTGAAGATTTAGAAAGGGTTGAGATCGACAATGAAATGGCAAGGACAAGCTTTTGGCAGAAAAGCACGCCATGCGAACCAAGGTCAGAGATCTGACGGAAAATCACAAGGGATCTTTAAAAATTCTCAAAACAAAACACAGCGCTCAGATCCGTAAAATCCGGGAGAAACATGCCCAAGAAACATCACAAAAAGATCAGTGCTGTTTACAACTGCACAAAGATCTCCAACTTTTAAGACCTCATGCCAAGTTCTGTGCACCACTTGCCGACCAAGCAATTGGTTCGTTAAATCATTTCACCGAACAGAAGATTAAAGAACTGGAAGGTAATTACTCAAAGTTGACCTGTTAATATTTTTGGCCATAAACGTTCCTACCGCAGATTTGTACATCTGTCGGCTCGTGGTAGGGAGTAGGTTTGCCTTAAATATTCTAGCATTAGAGCAATGGAGTGGATTTTATGACAAAACATCACTTCATTTTTGTTTTGCCGCATAAATATCTCATCCCTGTAACCTCATGAGATTTTGTGTATGCAAATTGGTTGCTGTAATTCCTATATTTTATCACTGATCACACTTAAAATATACTTCATTGGTTGGTAAATGGGTTGGTACATTCAGTGATCAGGAAAAGTAGCGTGTAATCTAAGTTTTTTTTACTCGGGTATTCTGGTCAGATTCCTTGATCAGAAGATAGTGATGTTTAAAGGATTCAAGAAAAGAATTCTTTGAGAAGCATTTGTGAGAGTCTGCCAAATGGCTGACAGGAACGCACAGTAGTCATTTGGACAGATTCGTACAGATGCTTTTAAAAACATTCTCTTCTTGAATCCTTTAAACATCGCTATCACTGAATTTTAATTTTGAGAGGATGCTGATAGTTAAAACATGACATCGTGAAGGGTGGCCTGGTGGCGCAGCGGTGGAGTTGCTGCCTTTCAGCGCCAGAGACCTGGGTTTGATCCCGACTGTGGTGCTTGTCTGTACGGAGTTTGTATGTTCTCCATGTGGGTTTTCGTCCAGGTGCTCCGGTATCCTCACGCTCCAAAGACGTACTGGTTTGTAGGTTAATTGACTTGGGTTAATGGTAAATTATCCCTAGTTTGTGTAGGATAGTGATAGTGTGCAAGGATCATTGGTTGGCACAGACACAGTGGGTCGAAGGGCCTGTTACCACGCTGTATCTCTAAATAAAATCATTTGAAGACATTTTACCATTCACAATGCCCTTGCCGGTAATGGTACATCAAAGTATTTTAATTTCAAATAGCTTTTAATGAGAAGACCACAGAGCAACCATGACACTTCATTAACTCCATGAATGTTTTATCTCTGTGAGTCTTGAGCTGTGTTTGCATGACAGTTTACAGAAGAGAGGGTGAAACTAGGGACAAGGTAGGCAAGGCAAGGCAAGGCAACTTTATTTATATAGCACATTTCATACACGAGGCAGACTCAAAGTGCTTCACATAAAAACATGTCATACAATAAATGAAATAATAAAATGAAATAAAATAGAAGAACTAAAAGAAAAGAAAAGCAAAATTAAAAATGCATTATAAAAAGTGCAAAAGTTAAAAGTGCAATGTAGTTAAGATTTAGCTGAAAGCTAACGTAAACATAAAAGTTTTCAGTCTTGTTTTAAAAGTGGTCAAAGTTGAGGCAAGTCTTAAATCTTCAGGAATTTTATTCCAGCTATTTGATGCATAGTAACTAAATCCTGCTTTCCCATGTTTTGTATTTACTCTGGGAATCACTAGCAGATTGGTTTCAGAAGATCTTAGCGGTCTAGAAGGCTTATATAGTGGAAGCATGTCAGTGATATACTTTGGCCCTAAACCATGTAGTGATTTATAGGTGAGCAGCAGGATTTTAAAATCAATTCTCTGACATACAGGGAGCCAATGTAAGGATTTAAGAATTGGTGTAATGTGTTCAAATTTTTTGGTCTTTGTTAGAACTCTAGCAACAGCATTCTGAACAAGCTGTAGCTGCCTGACAGTTTTTTTTGGAAGACCTGCAAGGAGACCGTTACAATAATCTAGCCTACTATTAATAAAGGCATGTACAAGTTTTTCTAAGTCTTGAGCTGACATGAGTCCTCTTAATCTTGCTATGTTTTTGAGGTGATAGTAGGCCGATTTTGTTACTGATTTGATGTGACTGTCGAAATTTAAATCTGAATCCATAATGACCCCAAGATTTCTGGCTTTGTTTGAAGTTTTCAGGGACAGAGAGGTAGAGAGACTATATTCGGCAGCAGAAGATTATATTTATTTGGAGCAATTTAAAATAAATAAGGGTTTTAATGGAGGCAGTGGAGAATGATCATTTTGTTTGCTTTGGGATTAAGTAACTTTATACCTTAATTTCCAGAATGTTGAGGGTGCACCTTTTCTGTGGAGCTTTTTTCAAGCTTCTAATCTTTTCTCACTAGTGATAGTTAAGGAATTTATCATTGGATAAATATGTAAATGAAATTATCATTTTGCCTCACAAATCTTCAAGCTTAATGAATTGTAGCATTTCAAGGATATTTGATGATTTCAAATGCTGGTATTTAGTAGAACATATGATTTTCACTGATTCCCATTAACTGCTGTGGAAACAATTGCAAATTGTGGAGGTATTGCTTTTTTTTGCAACAAATATCAGATTGTTTTTTCCTTTCTCTTTCTAAAAGAACAAGTGAGGCTTCTGAAGCAAGAGGCGGAAAGATCAGAGGACAGATTTGTGTCAATGGAAGCTTCATACCTGTTGAAAATCGAACAGATTCAAGAGGAGCTGGACAATGTACAGGTACCCCAAATAAAAATCCCTTGCACCTGGTGACGATTAACTGAATATTAATCTGTTTGCCATTTACCTGGAATGAAATGACTTCATCTTATCAAAAAAGGAAAATTGATGGTATGATATACCGTGAGTTGTTGAAGCATTGTAGGAACCAATTTTTTTTTTACACAGTTAGTTATGTACATTGTAGATTTTTAATCTGGGCTCAACTGTATGAAGGAGTACTTCCCTACATTTCACTGCTCACTCCATTCCGTGTAGAACCCCTTTCTGAAGAGTAAGTGACATGGGATAGATGTGCGCCTGCAGGAAAATTCAATCATAAAATAGTTGTGGTAGAATGGAGCTGTCGGCAGTGGGACATTAAAAGTATAATGCATGCTAAAATTATTTCGAGAGTCATACTGCTCAGAAACAGCCCCTTCAGCCCAACTTGCCCAACATGCCCCATCTACACTAGTCTTACCTGCCTGTAGAGTCATAAAGCAAAATATTTAATCTAGAATTTGAATGGTGACTATTTCACAGACCACTAGAAATCCCTTGGCTTTAATTGACACTAAACTTATTTCTACCCAGCTTGTACCTTCTCAGAAGCTGCTGCTGGAGCTCAAAGATGTAGCAGAAGACTTTGAAGAGGAGAATGAACAGTTACACCAGAGAGTGAACTGGCTGCGACACGTCCAGGCACAAAATGGTGTGTGTATAGTATGACTTTAATTGGGTAAGAAGGAACTGTGGATGCTGGTTTACACCGAAGATAGACACAAAATGCTGGAGTCAGCGGGTCAGGCAGCATCTCTGGAGAAAAGAATAGGTGATGTTTCGGATCAAGACCCTTCATCAGACAGGGAGGGGGAAATTAGAGGTATGGGGAGGTACAGAATAAAGCAGAGCCTGCATCGATGACTCAGGTAGGTTGGAGCTGACAATGGTCCATTGTTGGCTGGGGATGAGGTGATAATGAAGGAATATAAATGGTGAAATTAGCAAGAGGACTCAGGTGGGGAAGAGACGGGGAGAGAGAGGGAATGGAAGGGTTATTTGGTTAGAGATCCTTCATTCTCTTGTGTAAGAAGGAACTGCAGTTGCTGGTTTAAACCGAAGATAGACACATAAACCTGGAATAGGTCAGCGGGACAGGCAGCATCTGTGGAGAGAAAGAATGGGTGACGTTTCGGGTCAGGACACTTCCTCGTTCTCTTTATTTAAATGGTGATACGTGTTTTCTTACAGAGAATCTTCAAGCAATATTGGAGCATATGAAGATCAACAACACAAAATGCAGGCAAAATTAGAACAAGTTACCAAGGGAGCAACTTCCCAGGTTGGGAGAATTTGTGATGCATTTAATTTATCCACATACAATCTTAATTCCAAGTGTGCGCATTCTGCACAGATTCAACAGTCTCAAGTATCCTGATATTTAATATTACGTTGCATTTTATGTTGCTTATTCAGATTTTTTTTTAATGGGTCATTTAAGTAAGTTTGCTCTTTTCTATTATCATCCTTACCTTTTGGCTTGATGCTTGCATCTGAGGGGTGCTATTTGCTTCCACACCAGATAGTTTCTGTATGCCATACATACCTAGCAATGTTACAACATTTTGAGATTTTAAAAATCAAGTCTGCAATTTATCCCATCAGATAAAGCGTAAAAAGGAGTTTAATTTGACACCTAATTCACTTTCATATATTCAGTATTAAAAACGTTATGACCATTTTCATACTCTGAAATTAGCATCTTGTTCCCTATTGCTTTTCCATTGATTTAACTCAAAAGCTGTGATCGAGGAACCCGTAACTTTCTTAAAAATTAAGAGAACTGAATGAAATTTTCAGTTATTATGGATTGAAGCATTCTGAAACAAATATGAAACAATCTTACTTGGATGACCTGAAATTAAAGCATATAATTAGTTAGTTACCTAATTGTAGCTAATTACAAAATTCAATTACTAGATCTAAACATCTATCCATTTCTTAAGAAAAGGTTAACATTTTTAAATAGCCTAAGTGATCCAAATAACACAAGAATTCACAATATAACATGATTTTTAAATCTCATTGTCATGAATTTATAGGCCAAATGGAAGGAATTTAATGTTTAATTCCCGTAAATGAATGGCCATTTCAATCATCTTGCGAGTGGGTTTTTGTGGAACACGATCGATTGGAACGTTGCGGTTGCTGTGAATTTGAACCCCATATTGGCAGGAAAAACACTGCCGGTTCGTATGGGGCCAAAATCAAATTATCGCCAAGGAAATTTTGATTAAAGTCATCCTAAGAAGCAAGTTTATATGTAAAATAGACGATTTACAATTTGATTTGTCCCCTACGTGAGATCCGACCCGTTGTAAGCGTCGACGGTGTTATAAGGAGCTTTATATTTTACTCCAGGGATTAAATTGTCCCCCGATTTTAAAAAAAAACTTCCGAGAACGGAAGTCGAAACAATTTTTCTGCAGCAACTTAACAGCCTGAGGAAGTTCGACTCCGACAGGCAGGAGAAAATGGCATTTTAACCCCACGCCCCCCCACCCCCCCCAAGGCGCCAAAGTCGCGCACATGGCCAGTGGCAGAACTGCAGCGCCGCTGAAGGTAAGTATTGTAACATCGCTACAATACCACACACCTTGGACATGGAGAATGTTTACTGAATTAACTAGTGTGGTTGGGGAAGCAACAGAGTGTTTCCAGGCTTTTTAATCTAGGGTAATTTTACCTATTAATATTATACGGTCATGAAGAATAGGAGAATTAGGTCATTCGGCCCCTCAAGTCTACCCCACCATTCAATCATGGCTCAAGGTAGAAATCAATGTTTTTTAAGCACAAATCTTACAAGGTACTATTTAAAAGAGCACTTTCATTTACTAATGACATGCACGGAAACAAGCTCTTGCATCAATGAATAAATTGAGCAGGATACTAAATCTCAAGGTACTAAAGATGAAGCCATGACATTGCTCATTAATGGGACTTGTTCCTCAGGATGCATATGATGACTAAATATTTTGTGTTTTATTTATTTTTTAATTTAAAAGATTCCAAGATGGACACAGCAAAGATATGTTGTAATCAGTTTTGCATTCATGTGCTTATAAAGATTGAGCACTATTTTTATTTTGCAGGAAAGGGAAGAACTGGAAACCCTTCAGCAAGCAACACAGCAGGAGCGCACAGAGCAAGATCTGTCCTCCTGCAAGAATGAATTGGCTGAGCTAAGGTTTGGTTCTACTTGGACTAGGATATCAGTTGCATTTCTATTGTGCCATACGATCAAATGGGAATATCCCTTGATGCTTTGGCCAGCAAACAACGTTTGAAGTGTCGATGATGGTAGCAAACACGGCAGTCAATTTTCGTAGGGTGGTGTCGTAGAGCCACAAATTATTCAACTCCTTGACGAAGGAGAATCCGTCTGGTTAAAGGAGGACATTCAGTTTTGAATGGCTGAACGGCTTTCATTTGGTTTGTTTTAGATTAGTTTAGTTTAGGGAGAATCTAAATCCAAGCTGACTATCAACACGCATTTGGGATTGTTTCAGTTCCATAGGCTCCCATTTGGCATATCATCAGCCCCAGGGATTTTTCAAGGGTTTATGACACAAATTCTAGACGAATTGGAGATGTGGTGCGTTACTTGGATGACATCCTCATCTCAGCCCCTGGCAGGCAGGCACATGATGAAAGGTTGGAAGTGGTACTCACATGCCTTGAGACACACAGTGTAAGAGTGAAGGCACAAAAGTGTGAGTTCCTTCAGAACTCGGTGGAGTACTTGGGTCATAAGATAGACAAGGATAGTCTACACCCCACCAAGGGTAAAGTTGATGCAATCCAGAACGCGCCCACTCCCAGAAACATATCTGAGATACGATCCTTTTTAGGATAAGTGCATTATTGTGGGAAGTTCGTGCCATGTCTGTCCACCTGTTTACATCCCTTGAGCGAGATCTTGAGAAAAGATGTACCATGGATGTGGACACGTGAATGTGACCAAGCTTTCAAGTCATGTAAAGCTCAGTTGGTAGAGAGTACAATACTTGTTCATTACGATGTCAATAATCCAATGAAGTTAGCATGTGATGCTTCACCATACGGTGTTGGTGCTGTCTCTCATGTGCTAGTAAATGGAGAGGAGAGGCCTATAGCCTTTGCGTCTAGTACACTCAGTTCCAAATAGAGCGAGAGGATCTTGCATTAATTTTTGGCATTAGGAAGGTTTCACAAATACTTGTATGGTAGAAGGTTTGTAATCGAGACCGATCACCAGCCGTTGACAGTGATCCTAAATCCAAAAGCACACATACCAACTCTGGCAGCAGACAGAATGCAAAGATGGGCATTGATATTGACTGCATACCAGTATCAGCAATGCTGACACCATATCTAGATTATCTTTGGAATCGGAGGTTACCCCAAACAGAGAGAACGTGTTTTATTTCTCTCATTTAGAGGAGTTAACTATCACTTCGGGATATTCGGAAGGCTACTCGCACTGACAGACTGTTGTCAAGAGTGCAGGAGTATGTTACAAATGGATGGCCAAACAAATTACCAGATTCAGAGGCAGAACTGAACCCATTTTTTGTACGTAGGAATGAACTCTCAGTAGACCAAGGGTGTGCCATGTGGGGAGCGAGGGTTGTAATCCCTGAAAGATACGGAGTAAAATTGCTAGGAGATCCTCCTGATCAGCATTTGGGAATGTGTCTCAAAGAGTCTAGCTAGAAGCTATCTATGGTGGCCTGGTGCAGAGTTAGATGGACAACAATTGTTCATTGTGATTGATAGTCACTCCAAGTGGATAGAGGTGTTTCCAATGAACAAAACGACATCCAGCAAAACGATTTACATTTTGCGAGGATTGTTTGCATCCTATGGATTTCCAGAGAAAATTATGTCTGATAACGGACCTTAATTCTGTTCACCAGAGTTTGCGTAATTCATGAAAGGGAATGGTGTAAAACACACTAGAGTCGCTCCATACCATTCCGCTTCAAATGGAGCAGCAGAACGCACAGTGCAAATTTTGAAGTGTACATTAGTCAAACAAGTGCTGGATCCAAATCCAAAGAAAAGCCATTTGTCTCTGTTTCACAAACTGGCTAACTTGAGATGATGAACTAAGGAGAGGTTCTGCAGAGGAAGCATTGCTTGTAGTTGAATTGAGCCACTGAGTTGAATGTCGGTGCTTGTTTGTTAACATGGTAATAAAATGGCACATCCATTTCACCCATCACTTTTAGCAACCTTGGAAAAATAAGATGTCATTAGTCTTTGGATGCACTAATGACATCTTATTCTTCCAAGGTTGTTAAAAGACACACGTTAGTTACTTTAGACTTTAGAGATACAGCGTGGAAACAGGCCCTTCTTCCTACTGAGTCTGCGCCGACCAGCAATCATCCCGTACACTGGTGCAATCCTACACACTAGGGACAAATTACAATTTTAACCAATCCAAATAGCCTCATGTCTTTGGGATGTGGGAGGAAATCAGAATACCCGGAAGAAACCTACGCAGTAACAGGGAGAAGTTGCAAACTCCACACAAACAGCACCTACAGTCAGGATTGAACCTGGGCCTCAGGCGCTGTAAGGCAGCAATTCTGCCCCCACTGTTACTTGATAGAATCTGAAGAACCATGTGTACACAATGTGGGTGGAATTACAGAATTCTGCTTGTATAGCACTGAACGATTTATCCACATGCGCCCTTGAATTGTTTTAAAAAATATATTATTATTGAGTATTTTTTTACCACTTTTTTAGGGAATATAACCTAGGTCATAATTTGCTGAGTGAAAAATAATTTCTCCTCCTCTTCCCCTGGCATTTTTGCTAGTTTCTATACCCTTGCTTCCTCCAATTCAAGAAATGGTCTTTCCAGTTCGGCTCCGTCAAACCGCTTGTAGAGAAATCCACACTGCAGAAAGCAGCTGCTTCAAAGTCCTTGGAGAAGATTCCTTGAAAGCCGTGTGTTCTTCCCAGCCCTTGGTATCTATAACATTTCATTGAGAAGGTGGGGTTACTGTGTTACCGTTTATGCTGCTGTTTTCTTTCCAGACATGGACCTCTTCCTGTCAGACCAGCGCCCAGGAAGTACACCATTAGTTTGGAATCAATCGAGGAATGTGAGGAGGCTTTGGAGATAGACCCCAGTGAACAGGTAGTGGTGACACGGAAGGCGTGTGTTGCCAATCAACTCTTCGTTTTCTAGTTGTAATCTAATTTCCTGACATTTTACACTCTATCTTGCCCCCCACCCCCACCCCAGTGAACTGGGCAACACTGGAAAACCTGCTTCCATGTACTTACTAACTAATAAATAGGATACATAGTGCATCGGTTTGGAGTGGGTGATTCAGGCAGACAACACAGAAAACCTGGCCTGGTTTCATTGTCCAGCCTCGAGGTCTGCACGTGGTGCCCCTCCCCTCACCCAGCAACTCCTCCTCTCCTGGGAGACATGAGGTGTTTGAATTATTCTCATGTCGCACTCACACAAATCGGTTTTCAAATGCATATCTCTAATCTCTCTGTTTCTGTATGAAAGAGCGCAGTGAATACAAGGTGTAAGCCAAATCTCGAAATGAATGCAATAAATTTAGTTATCTCATCTTAACCAAAAGAAGATCTTAAATGTAGAGACACCTTTCCAGGAACACAGAGAGCAAGAGAAAACAGCTGATGAAGATTCATCATTCCCCACTTTCATCATGCTGTATAGTGTTAGAATGGATACGTCACCCATCACCAAGGAATCCAAGACTAATCATGGAAGCACTGTCACTTTCTGATTGACTGCGACAGAGGATTGTTTAAAATCATGACCAATAGTTCACCAAGGAATCTAAATTGCTTGTTTGCTCATAGAATAGTGCATTCATTGGACCATTGAATTGAAGCCGCTACCACCCATTCATAAATTATAATGCGGATTTTTATAACATGATAAGTAAATACAAATCTTCACATCTGTACCTTGGTATTTTACTAATTAGTTTAATTCTGAAAGAACTAATTAGTTGAGGTTCATAAGTGATAGAATAAGAATTAGGCCGTTTGGCCCATCAAGTCAACTCCTAGATTGAATCATGGCTGATCGATCTCTCCTTTGTAACCCCATTCTCCTGCCTTCTCCCCATAACTTCTGACACCTGTATTAGGTTGATGTTAATTAGCTATTGACCTCTGTTTCTGTTTTGCAGGCGAAGAGACGAGTGAATTTCTTCAAGCGCTTCTTTACTGCTCGAAAATGAAGACTTCCCGGACCAGGTCACGCTACTTGGTCTTGGCGTACTTTGCGACACCACATTTGCTTATTTACATGTGCCTGGAGAGACTTTTTGGATGCACTACAGATGGGAATGACACCAATATATTTATCAAAGCTGTTAATGAGTTGAACACTGACCACGGGTGTATAAATGAATACTGTATTGTTAATGTATGAAATGTATGAACGCAACCCCCAGCGATACATGTTGGTGTTGAACCGGCCGACCCCTGCACAGAGCCAGTTCAGGGCCACCCACTCTTTACAGGGCAGGTCCGAGCCAGGTGGGACTGTGGTGTTCGGTGCAACAGTGAATTGAGGAGGTCGGGAAGTCTGTTCCCAGCTGGTTCTCCAAGCTCCTAGTGTGTTGAAACCGGAGCCACAGAGGATGGCTGCGTGACGGGAGAAGGGGCGACGAGATGACAGGCGTTGAGGTCCCAGTTGCTGTGAGTCCTGGGCGAGATGGTGCAAAGGATGTTTGGCATCCGATGGGGCCTTGCACACCAGCCTGTGGGTGAAGTACTCTCTGCGTAGCTTGGCGGGTGTGATACATGCGAGCACTGGCAGAAGATCCGGAGTAGGACGTAGGCAGCCGGTGATGATCTGCATGGTGTCGTTGAGGATGGCGTCTAGCTTGCTAGTATGAGCGCTGCGGCATCATGCTGGGGCGGTGTACTCAGCGGCGCTGTACACGAGCGCAAGAGCACTGGTTCAGAGAGTAGATGTCCTGGCGCCCCATGACGATCCAGCCAAGCAACGCAGGAGGTTGTTCCGCGCCGAGACTTTAGCACGGAGAGCTTCAAGGAGTTGCTTGTAGGTCAGCTGCAGATCTAGTTTCAACCCATGATATGTAGGAAATGGGTTATAGGGTAGGGGTGACCCATTGAGGGTGACGGTTAGCTGGCGTTGAGCTTCCTTGTTGTTCAGGTGAAAGGCCATTGTGGTGGTTTTTGCCACCCTCAGTTTTAGTCTTCAGGTCTTAAGGCAGCCCGCGGAAAGTTCCATATCCACTGAAAGGACATCCTCCATGTTTGACCAACTTCTGTCCGAACGCAGTAGGGCCAGGTCATCTCCGTATCCATACTGGCCCGAGGTCGTGCGTGGCAGATCGCTGATAAAGAGATTGAAGAGCATGGGAGCCAGTACCAAGCCTTGGGGGACTCCGTTTCTTAGGCGTTGCAGTCGGCTAGATTGCCCGTCGCTGGACTTGAGTACAATACTGCAGTTGGCCAGGATGTTGGCAAGGAACCGCACTAAATGGCGGTCAGGAATGGTGCGGAGGAGATTCAAGATCAGGCCCTGGTGCCACACTGTATCGTAGGCGGCAGTGAGGTCCACCAGTGTAACGCCTGCCTTGCAAACCTTTTCCAAACTGTCTTCGATGTTGTTGGTCAGCTTGACTATTTGGTGGGTAGTGCAGAGTCCCGTACAAAAGCTTGTACAGGACACAGAGGAGTGAAATGGCTCGATGGTTCCTTGGGTTGTACACACGCTTGTTTGGTTTTGGAAGCGCAATGACAGTGGCTTTCCGCCAGATCTTTGGAATGGACTGACCAATGAGGCAAGAGGAGTAGAACTCACGGAGCCAGACCTGGCATTTAGGACCGCAGTGTTTCAGGAATTCTGGGGGATGTTATCAGGTCTCTTCCCACCGCTCTCTGCGCTTCTTGTCGAGACGGATTGTCATTTCCATAGCCTTGGAGGCAGCCTCTTAGCCAGGTTCAGCGTCCAGGAATGCGTCGTAGCATGCGTCACACTCTTCGTCCCATGTGGGGATGTACCAGCAATGATAGCCGCGAGGAATGGAACACTTCGCTGCCCTGAGGAGGAGTTTGCAGAAGGCTGAGTAGGCTTTGTCCAGATAGGTGGGGGTAGGAAGGCTGTCGATCCAGAAGTCCACCAGACTTGTGAACTGGTCCCACCTGGCATTGCGGAAATTCCACCTCTTCGCAGGGTTGATTGGGACCGGCTTGATGGGGTTGTCCGGGATAATCAGAGATTGGGCGTGCTGGCAGTTAAAGTCTTCGGCAGCAGATGCAGGGTGAACCAAAGATGGAGACTGGAGTCTTTGTGGAGCTTGGTAGACGTTGGCTTGTATACATTGATGACCGTGACACCTTCGACTTGCGTTGCTGCCCATTCCACGCCGGAGTCAGGAGGGGACACTGCAATCCGCTTTCCATTTTGCTGTGTTCCTTACAAAAGTGGCAATCCGTGGGTGTCGCTCTTGGTGTAGGCCGCACGGGTATAACCAGGGATCTTCAGGATGGGAGCTATCACTTTTGTGAGTCTCTTGGAGCAGGATTGCAATGACTTTGTGGGTCTGTAGCAGATGATCAATGATGGTGGTCTTGGCCTTCGTGCAGTTTTCCGCATTCAGCTGCAGCAGGGTGATGCCATCGGTTCGACACCTGTAGATGCCCGCCCTTAAAGGGCGCACGCTCCAGGTTGGCGCCGAGCTGCGACGACTGAGGTTGCATTAGGGCTGCAAGCTCTTGTCGTTCATTGTTATTTCTGCTGCTGTGTCTCTGTTTGTTGTCGTTTGCCTGACAGGTCAGTTGACAGGGCTCACCACGGGGAGGTCGACAACATGAGCCCTATGTGTTATATAAAACGGTTATATACATTTACACACAACAAAATCCGGCTTGTTCAGTGGGTAGTTGGGGGTCGACGATTGGATCGAGCCAGGCCAGGAGAAGCCGTTCGAGAAGCTTGTACGGGACACAGAGGAGTGAGATGGGCCGATGGTTCCTTGTGTCGTTCACACGCTTGTTTGGTTTTGGTAGCGCAATGACGGTGGCTTTCAACCAGATCTTCAGAATGGACTGACCAATGAGGCAAGAGGAGTAGAACTCACGGAGCCAGACCTGGCATTTAGGGCCGCAGTGTTTCAGGAATTCTGGGGGATGTTATCAGGACCCTGGGCTTTTCCGCATTTCAATTGAGTGATGACAGGAGAGAGTTCTGCAGAGGAAATGGCTGCTGACAGGAGCCCAGTAGCGCCTGGAGCTTTCCAAAGATTAGTGGTTTCCTGTTTGACAGAAAGAGTATGATTCTTGTCCGCGTCTTTGAAGTGGCCGTTGGCCAGGAGCTGGTGGGCGATGGAGTTGGCCATGACAGGGCAATGCTTTGGGCGGGTACTTCGACCAGTGAGGCGATTGAAGGTCTTGCAAGCCACCCTACTGGAGTGTGTGAAGTCGATTCCTTGGACTGTCTCTTCCCACCGCTCTCTGCTCTTCTTGTCGAGGCAGATTGTCAGTTCCGTAGCCGTGGAGGCAGCGTCTTCGCCAGGTTCAGCGTCCAGGAATGCGTCGTAGCATGCGTCACACTCTTCGTCCCATGTGGGGAAGTACCGGCAATGATAGCCGCGAGGAATGGAACTCTTCGCTGCCCTGATGAGGAGTTTGCAGAAGACTGAATAGGTTTTGTCCAGATTGGTGGGGGTGGGGGTGGGAAGGCTGTCGATCCAGAAGTCCACCAGACTTGTGAACTGGTCCTACCTGGCCTTGCGGAAATTCCACCTCTTCGCGGGGTTGGTTGGGAGAAGCTCGATGGGGTTGTCCGGGATAATCAGAGATGTGCGATGTTGTGATTTCGGGAAGTGATCCAGGATGATACGGTGTGGGGATGGTCCATTCAGGTTTGAAAAAGGCCAGTCGGGGTTGGTAGTGGTGTTCCACCTGCCAGAGTGGAAGCTGTCCAGTTGTTTTGGGTCGTACAGGAGTTGAACGGCAGGAGCTGAGGCCCAGTCTTCTAGTGCAGCGCCATCTGAGTTAGTTGAACGGTAGCCCCAGGTGGTGCTGTGGCAGGTAAAGTCTCCGGTGTAGATGCAGGGTGAACCAAAGGTGGGGATGGAGTCTTTGTGGAGCTTGGTAGAAGGTGGCTTGTATACATTGATGACCGTGACACCTTCAACTTGCGTTGCTGCCCATTCCACGTCGCAGTCAGGAGGGGACACTGCAATCACTTTCCATTTTGCTGTGTTCCTTATAAAAGTGGCAATCCCGTGGGTGCCGCTCTTGGTGTAGGCCGCACGTGTATAACCAGGGACCTTCAGATGGGAGCGATCACTTTTGTGAGTCCCTTGGAGCAGGATTGCAATGACTTTGTGGGTCTGTAGCAGATGTTCAATGATGGTGGTCTTGGCCTTTGTGAGGTTTTCCGCATTCAGCTGCAGCAGGGTGATGCCATCCGGTTCGACATCTGTAGATGCCCGCCCTAAAAAGGGCGCATGCTCCTGGTTGGCGCCGAGCTGTGGCGACTGAGCTCAGTTGACAGTGTTCATCTCGGGGAGGTCGACAACATGAGCCCTATGTGTTATATAAAACATTTATATAAAAGTTCTAAATGCAAAATTAGGTATATTTTTGAGGTGTTAAGCAATGTTATTTAACTCTGTTCCTTGGGAGTTAGGATGTCAGAGAGATTATATTTCTGCTTGGAAATGCATTTGTACATTTAAAGTGGTGCTGCAGATTTGAGGAAAGCACTGAGTACATTAGAATATAAGTTATCTATTACTTTCATGTTACTTATGTTGCCGTTATGGAACAATTTAGAACTGCACTTTTGAAAATTATTTTGTTTGACAGAGTTTTTTATTAAAAGTTACAATTTATTTTTACTGTTTTATTACCTGTATTTATTTTTGAGTGAAAATCGCTTCCAAAAGATGTCCTGAAATTGTGTTACTTGTTTATTGCCATAATGTCACTGCCATAATGTCTCTAGCATAGTGGCTACCAATGGTATTTAGCTGTACCTTGACCCACTACACTTCTATGGTAACACAAGTATGATGGCCACCAGCATTAAGGATGTCACACCCCAGCCACTCCGCCCTCTCCCATCAGGCAAGAGGTATAGAAGTTTGTAAACACACACCTCCAGATTGAGAGACAGTTTCTTTCCAGCTGTTATCCGGCAACTGAACCATCCTACCAACAATTAGAGAGCAGTCCTGAGATACTATCTACCTCATTGGAGATTCTTGGACTGTCTTTAATCAGACCTTATCTTGCACTAAAGATGATTCACATTATTCCCTTTAACATGCATCTGTACACTGAGGATGGCTCGATTGTAATCATGTATTGTCTTTCCGCTGATGAGTTTGCACGCAACAAAAGCTTTACACATGACAATAAACTAAACTAACTAACTAACTGGTAATCAGTTGGAACTTGACTCTCCACAATGGATGTAATCTTGGTACAGATAAGTTTCAAGCAA
This sequence comes from Amblyraja radiata, assembly GCF_010909765.2. Classification (NCBI taxonomy): domain Eukaryota; kingdom Metazoa; phylum Chordata; class Chondrichthyes; order Rajiformes; family Rajidae; genus Amblyraja; species Amblyraja radiata. The sequence goes on from NC_045990.1 coordinate 18,001,512, forward strand.
GTTGTGGGCGTTGCACTTCATTTCAGTCTTTTAATTATTGCCCTACTAAGTTATTAAATATATGGTTTTGCTGGCAAGGCATTGATTACATAGAACAAAGAACACTACAGCACAGGACCTGGCTCTTCAGCCCACCATCTGTGCCGAACATGATGCCAAGCCATTTACTTATCTACCTGCACATAATTCATATCCCTCCAATTACTGTATAACCAAATGCTCATCTACAAGTCTCTTACTTGCACAATTGTACCGGCCTGCATCCCCAGCAAGCTCCAGGTGCTCCCACACATCTCCTTTAAACTTTACCCCTATCACCTTAAAGATGGGAGAGATAGATCAGCCACGATTGAATGGTGGAGTAGACTTGATGGGCTGAATGGCCTAATTGTACTCTGATCGCTTATGACCTTAATGCTAAAAATTATCTTATTTAATATTTTCACCCAGCGAAGTAGGTTTGGACTGTCTACCTCATATGTGTCTCTCACATAGTTTTATTTACTTCTAACCAGTCACCCCGCATCCTCTGACTTTCAAGAGAAACCAATCTAAGTGTCCAACCTTTCCCTGTAGCTAATACCCTCTAATCCAGGCATTATTCTGGTAAACCGCCTCTCCACCCTTCCCAAAGCCTCCAAATCCTTCTTGGAATGGGACAACCAGAACTGCAGGCAACACTGTAAATGAGAAATGAGTCTGAAGAATGATCTCAACACAAAATGTTGTGTATTGCTTTTCCCCAGAGATGCTGCCTGACCCGCTGAGTTACTCCAGCTTTTTGAGTTTGACTTCAAATGCAGCAAAACCAAAGTCCTATAAAGCTGCATCATGACTTCCGGACTCTTATACCCAATGCACGGGGTAGGAGATTGCAACTTTCATGAGGTAGGTCCACCCTGTTTCGATGAATGCAATGCACCTGGCGTGCACAAACAGAAGATCAAACATAACAAGTTTTCTAACAACTTTGGGCTGTGCACGCCATACGAACGAGGAAGATACTCAATGCCCTGACCTATGAAAACAAGCATACCATATGCCTTCATTTACTACACGGACCCCTTGTGATGCCACTTGCATGTTATAGACTTGGACCACAAGATCCCTCTGTACATCAATGCTGTCAAGGCAGTCATGCCATTGATTGTAGAAACAAAGAACTGAGGATACTGGTTAATACACAAAAGGACAAAGTGCTGGAGTAATGCCCCTGTCCCACTTAGGAAACCTGAACGGAAACCTCTGGAGACTTTGCGCCCCATCCAGGTTGCAGGTGGTTGCCGGAGGTCGCAGGTAGTGGAAGCAGGTAGGGAGACTGACAAAAACCTCCGGGAACCGCACAGAAACCTTGGGTGGGGCGTAAAGTCTCCAGAGGTTTCAGTTCAGGTTTCCTAAGTGGGACAGGGGCATTACTCAGCAGGCCAGGCAGCATTTTGGAACATGCACGGGTGACGTCTCAGTTTGAAATCCCATTATTGGTGTACCAATCCTTGTGAATGTTTCCTGCGTGTGTAGCAAGCTATATTCACAGAAGGCACCAAAATCCTTGGCATGCTGAAGAATCAAGAGGCCAGTGAAAATGAAGGAAGTAAGAGGAGGGTGTTAATATAAAAGATATTGTATAGGTTAATGAGTCTGAAACCTGATATATCTTAAACATCTGATGATCTGTATCCCAGTTTGAAAAATATGCAAGGGATCACTGCAGTGTGGTAGCTTTTTCCAGGTCTAAGTTCACAAAGAACCTTCACAATTGACCGAAGGCTGTGCTAGTACATTGAAGACGATGGTAAATTTCATCAGAGATGTCTGATTTTCTGCGAGATCGCTCCTGAGTTACAAGAAGTGATCAACATTTTCCACGGTCTAACTGTGAAGCTTAGTTATCAATGAACATGCTCCTTGGTCCAACTCTGGCCAAGGTGTCCCATCTAAACTTGACCTATTTTGTCCATAGCCCTCCAAACCTTCCCTACATCCCCCAAACATAGAAGACTATTGGGCAGCTAAACTGCTTCACTGATTGATTCAGTGAATATTACCCTAGTTACTGAGTAGAATTACTGCTTTGTTTGATAAGGGGACAAAACAAAATCTTTCACATCTCTCATTGTGATCGCCATAATGCAGCACTCTCAGTACTGCACGACAATACTGGGAGCATCAACCAACTCTTCCTAATCAAAGGCAAGAATACTGCAACTGAATCGAGTGGACACTTGATAAAGGTCACTTGCCTTTCAGTATGTTTGTACTGAAAACACAGAAAGGTTCGCTTGGACTATTGAAAGAACGAGGTAACACTTAAAAATGTCAAGATATTTTGGATTACGAAATAAAAGCTTCACGATTAAAGAAAAAAGTTGCATCATCAGATGGGTGTGGCCATTTTAACTTTTATTGGAAAATTTGAATAACTATTTAATTGGAATCAGGTTTCAAGGGTTTAATCAAAGGTTAATTAGTTTCATTAGCAGCTACCAGCAGAGATGCTGGCGGTAAACTCATTGTTATATTTTGCGAGAAGGTTCAGCTTTCAATAGCTAATGAGAAGTCTACTTTTTGTAGGATTTTTGTTGGAATTTAAAAATGAGTATGATTGGGGACATTCTCCCTGATGTCCTGCCTAATTCTGGGAGACATTACCTGTTTTTTCTCTCATTGCCATTTTTGAACATTCCTACACAAAAAGTTAATATTTTAGAAGTATTTCATTAGCCATAACTATTTCTGTGAAAGGGAAGGTGCCTTATAACTAGAGTCATCGAGTCTTACAGCGGAGAAACGGCCTCTTCGGCCCAACCTGCCCACACCGGCCAACATGCCGCATCTGCCCTCTAAACTTGTCCTATACATGAACCTGTCTAAATGTTTCTTATTTGTTGTGATAGCACCCGCCTCAATTTACCTCCTCCGGCAACTCGTTCTATTCACCCACCTCCCTTTGTGTGAAAAGGTTACACTACAAACTATAAATATTTTTTTTATTTTAGAAACTTAAACATTATAATATTGTAAAATCATGAACAACACTGTAGTGCAGCTGGTAGAGAGCTGCTGTCTCACTGACCCAGCAAAGTGGCTTCAGTCCTGACCTCTGATACAGTCTCTGTGGAGTTTGTAACTTCATGGGTTTCCTCCCAGTGTTCCACATTACCCCTGTCTGGTAAAGATGTGGAGCTTGATAGGTTAGTTGGTTCTGCAGGAGGAACTGTAGATGCTGGTTTAAGCCAAAGATAGACACAAATAGCTGGAGTAACTCAGTGGGTCAGACAGCATCTCTGGAGAGAAGGAATAGTGATGCTTCGGGTCTGTAGAAGGGTCTCGACCTGAAAGGTCATCTATTCCTTTTCTCCAGAGACACTGTCTGACCCGATGAGTTACTCCAGTTTTTTGTGCGTGTCTTAGGTTAGTTGGTTGATGGGTGAATGGGTGGAACTGGGGAAGTTAATAGGAATGTGGGGAGAATAAAAGATGGGGTTTGTGTGTAAATGATTGGCTGATGATCAGTGGTACTAGTCCTCAGTGCCCTACTTCCTTACTGTGTATCCCTTTAACTCTATCATTAGTTCCCATTGGGAGCAACTTTCATTGAAAAGACTGCTTTCCTTTTAGTGGTACCATGCACTCTGTAAGCCTCAGATATCTGACAACACTTGATCTTGTGATTCAACTTCAAGAATAATCCAAGGTAAATATTTAATTAAGTCGGGTGGTTCAGGTAGCACTTATCAAACTGGATCAAAAGGGGAAGTGACTACAGGAAAAATTACAAAAGATTCTCGGATTAATGGGAAGGAAAATTTGAGAAGGGATAAAAGAGTAAGGTCAGGGTTAATTGTGAACGGTGCGAGGGGGGACGTGAATACGTAAAAATACCCTAGTGGGACTTCTCTACAGGCCCCCAAACAGTAGCCTGGACATAGGGTGCAAGTTGAATCAGGAGTTAAAATTGGCATGGAGCAAAGGTAATGCTGTGGTCGTTATGGGAGATTTCAACATGCAGGTAGACTGGGAAAATCAGGTTGGTACTGGACCCCAGACATGCACACACCCACAGGGAGACACACACACACACAGGGGGACACATACACAAAGGAAGACACACACAGAGACACACACACACAGGGAGACACACACCTATCCTTCCCCCCCTCCATCCTCCCCTCCCTCCCTCTTTTTCCTCACGCTTCCTCTTTCTCCTTCCCTTCATTCATCCCCTTTCTACATTCCCTCCCCATCTCTCTTTGCCTCCATCCCTCCCTTTTTCTCTCTCTCTCTCTCTCTCTCTCTCTCTCTTTCTCCCCTCCCTCTTTCCCCGGCTGCCCAATGGGGAGTCTGGCGGGCACGGTGTAGCATGGATTGGCGGCGCTGGCGCTGCCGTGTGAGTTGAAGGGCAGGAGGGAGGGAGGGAGCGATGTTGCCGTAGCAGCCCGAAGCGCAGCGCTCACAGACGGCTCACAAAAGCGCTGGCACCCGCTGCCCGGGACCGACGCGCTTCCCCAATTCGTGCAGATCGCTGTCATGCGGCGCAAACTTGAGACAAACTGTGCAGGGACTGAAGACAGCCTGTCAGCGTGAGAATTCTGTCTTCAGAGTGAGGGCGTGAGAATTGGCTGAAATGCGTGAGTGTCACGCTCAAAGCGTGAGAGTTGGCAGCCCTGCTTTACTTGAGTCTAGTTTAGTTTAGAGATACAGAATGGAAACAGGCCCTTCGGATCACCGAGTGCAGGCCGACCTTACTTTACATACCTTAATTTTATCCTACACACTCTAGGGACAATTTACAGAAGCCAATGAACCTACAAACCTGCACGTCTTTGGAGTGTGGGAGGAAACCGGAGCATCCTGAGAAAACCCACGCGGTCACGGAGAGAACGTACAAACTCCGTACAGACAGCACCCGTAATCAGGATCGAACCCGGGTGTTGGATTGTTCTTTGGCAATCAGTGTCTTAAAAAATACAGAGGGTAATGAGTTATTAGAAATGTGGTTGATTGGATGCCTGGAGTTTAGTTTAGTTTAGAGATACAGCATGGAAACGGGCCCTTCAGCCCACCGAGTGTGCCGAATAGTGGAATTCTCTGCCACGGAAGGCAGTGGAGGCCAATTCACTGGATGTTTTCAAAAGAGAAACTGGGCTAACAGAATCAAGGGATATGGGGGGAAAGCAGGAACGGTGGGTGTACTGATTTTGGGTGATCAGCCATAATCATATTGAATGGTGGTGCTGGCTCGAAGGGCCGAATGGCCGACTCCTGCACCTATTTTCTATGTTTCTATGAACAGCGATCACCCCATACACTAGCACTATCCTACACACATTAGGGCCATTTTTACCAAGCCAATTAACCTACAAACCTGTACGTATTTGAAGTGTGGGAGAAAAACGGAGAAAACCTTTGAGGTCATGGGGAGAAGTTACAAACTCTGCACAGACAGGACCCGTAGTCAGGATCAAACCCGGTCTCTGGCGTTGTTAGCTCTACCACTAAGCCCCTGTGCCACCTCAGATCAGTGCATTAAAGGTGGTTCTTATGTCAAGTCCAATATTACGTGTAATAGCTCATGCTGTATCAGACTGTATCTGTGTATCTAGGTACCACAATGGTCACAAGGAAATAGACACATGTTAAATAATATAATCCAATTAATTGACAACATTATAACCAGGCAGAACGTAACAAGACGGAACTGCAGATGCTGGTTTGTACCAAAGAGAGTCACAAAATCATGAGAGAAACAGATCGGATAAATGCAGAGTAGGGGAATCGAGAACCAGAGGACATAGGTTTGAAGTATTAGGAACCAGAGGGGTACCATTTACACACAAAGGGTGGTGGGTGTACGGAACAAGCTGCCAGAGGAGGTAGTTGAAGCAGGGACTATCGAAACATAAGAAACATTTAGACAGGGACATGGATAGGATAGGTATGGAGGGATATGGGCCAAACGCAGGCAGGTGAGATTAGTGTAGATGGGGCATGTTGGTTGGCGTGGGCAAGTTGGACTAGTGTAGATGGGGCATGTTGGTTGGCGTGGGCAAGTTGGGCAGAAGGGGCTGCTTTGTTAGCTTTTTAAAAAATATATATATTTCTTCCCTTTGGATATCAGTGTACAACTCCACACATCAACAATTATACTACCAGATACAATGTGCCAGAGAAACTCAGCGGGTCAGGCAACATCTCCAGAGGATATGGATAGGTGACGTTTCAGATCGGGGCCCTTCTTCAGACTTTTCAGAGACTTCAGAGTCTGAAGAAGGGTCCTGACCCAGAACATTAAATGTTTTTCCCCCCAAAGATGCTGCCTGACCCGCTGAGTTACTCCAGCACTCTGCACCTTTTTTTGTGGTAAACCAGCATCTGCAGTTCCAAGTGTCTGATAATGAACACATTTCTTATATTTAAAAAAACAGGCAAGTCACCTATTTACAGACATAAAGGACAAAAACTTTATTTAAATTAACAAAAGCAGAACCCATGGGAACTAGGCCCCATAAACCTCTCTAGTTGCTGAGCTCTGCCAAGCTGAACATTTACATTCAATTTGAATATAAACTAAAATATCGTCGTAGAAGAATTCAGTTTAATTGTTGATTTTTGTTCAGTTTTACAGTCTACCCCCTACAGTACCAAGAACGATGTTCACAGCAATAACACATAAAAATCAATTAGCCAGATAAACTCGTAAAATTCACCTCCGCTAATTATCTAGAGAATCAATTAAAAAAACGTTTAATTTCTTTCGCAATAGGCAGGGAGGAAAAAGATATCATTCAAGGGGAAGGCACATTCCGACGTAACCTCAGGGCTGGGCAAACGGTCTTGCACTTCAACATGTGCTTGATGTTACATTCATAATAGATAAAGTGCAAGAGTTATGCCAACTTAGTTTCCGAGCGGCTCTCAATACCAATCGGACCTACGATTCCTGTTGTAGAACTCGCAAACGGATCTCAGACACTCTCTGTATTTCAGCCGGTCTGAAGTACAATCTCATGGAGGAACACGGGGATAGCTGAGGTACTTCATGTACGATGAGAATTAGTGTTGTTAGAACGGGAGACTCTGCCCTGGTTTACAATTCCCCCACTGCTTCCAGTCACACCTGGGTCGGGACAAGTGTGTATGAAGGAAACTGCAGATTCTGGTTTCAACCGAAGATAGACACAGTGCTGGAGTAACTCAGCGGGTCAGGCAGCATCTCGGGAGAGAAGGAATAGGTGACCTTTCGGGTCATACTGAGAGTGAAGATAGACACAAAAAGTCAGTCAGCCACTGTTGTGGTAGACAGTGGAGAGGAGCTTTGGTCAGAGTTGGTGAGCGGGGATGATAAAGGTGATGGCGGATCTTGTCAACCACATGCTCCCTCACCAGATGAAAACCCAACGGCCTGGCAACTAAAGCACGTCTGTGTGTGTAGACGCTGCCTGAAACACTGAGCACTCTGCTTTTGTTTCTGGCATTCAACCTCTGCAGAATATTGCTTTAAATCTCCATGATAATCACCCCAAAATTGTCTATCACAACACAGTAGTGACAATAGACTAAATCTCTGCTCGTTCTCAAATTGTTATGATGCCAGAACTATTATCTAAACCTTCATCGCCATGGGTTGCTGGAGAAATCTGGACAGGGTGGTGGTAGTGGTGGGTGGGGGGAGAGGAGTTGTGGGAAATTATGATCACATTGATCAATAGGAAGAGAGGAGTCAGGTTGTGTAGGAAGGAACTGCAGATATTGGTTCAAACCGAAGATAGGCACAAAAAGATGGATTAACTCAGCAGACGGGCAGCATCTCTGGAGAGAAGGAATGGGTGACGTTTTGGGTCGAGACCCTTCTTCAGACAGTAAAGAAGGGTCTCGACACGAAACGTCACCCATTCCTTCTCTCCGGAGATGCTGTCTGATCCGCTGAGTTATTCCATCCTCTCCTGCCCCGAGGAGAGGAATTCCAAGTTATTGCGCCTGATTTCAGGTCTAGACTGAAGAAGAGTCTCGACCTGAAACGTCACCCATTCCTTCTCTCCAGAGATGCTGCCTGTCCCGCTGAGTTACTCCGGCATTTTGGGTCTGGCAGAGAGGTTTTTGGAGTTACGTTGCGTTGAGGTACTGGACTTGCGCTTCACACTTGAATGCTGCTCCGACGGGCTATCGCATTATGGACTGCTGCTGCAGCCGCCTCGGATGCGACCGGCGTGCGTTGGTGGCTTGCCTCTGCTGGGCCAGGAACGACTGCGACTGACCCGGACCCCGAGACCTCTCCTCCGATACCTTCTGGTGGAGAGCCATCCCCTGTGGAGAAAAGCAGACAGGGTGAAACCTCCCCTCAGTCCCACCGCTGTCTAGCACAACAAGGACAGGCTGACTGTTTGTGTCTATCTTGATTCTCAGTGTGAAGAAGGGTCTCAACCCGAAACGTCATCATCCCTTCTCTCCAGAGATGCTTCTTGTGTCTATCTTAAGCCAGTATCTGCAGTTTATAGAAACATAGAAAAATAGGTGCAGGAGGAGGCCATTCGGCCCTTCGAGCCAGCACCGCCATTCAATATAATCATGGCTGATCATCCAGAATCCCGTTCCTGCTTCTCCCCCCATATCCCTTGATTCCGTTAGCCCCAAGAGCTATATCAAACACCCTGTTGAAAACATCCAGTGAATTGGCCTCCACTGTCTTCTTTGGCAGAGAATTCCACAGATTCACAACTCTCCGGATGAAAACGTTTTTGCTCATCTCAGTCCTAAATGGCCGACCCCTTATTCTTAAACTGTGTGACCCCTGGTTCTGGACTCCCCCAACGCCGGGAACATTTTTCCGGCATCGAGCCTGTCCAATCCCTTAATAATCTTATGTTTCTATAAGATCTCCTCTTATCCTTCTAAATTACAGTGAATATAAGCCCAGTCGACCCATTCTTTCATCATATGTCAGTCCCGTCATTGTGGGAATTAACCTGGTGAACCTACGCTGCACTCCCTAAACAGCAAGAATAAGTGCGTCAGAAATTCCTTCCTACTCCGCAACTCAAATGTTTGGCAGGGTGCAATCCGGTCCAATACACCCTCGCATGTTCCCATCAGTGAGACAGCTTGCGGACTGGGCAAAATAACTACACACACAGCACCAAAAATACCACACACTAGATTCAGCATGATACTTCAATTTGACTACAGTATAGTTTAGTTTAGGGATATAGCGTGGAAACAGGTCCTTTGGCCCACTGAGTCCGCGCCGACCAACGATCCCCGCACACTAAAGGGCCTGTCCCACTTAGGTGATTTTTTAGACGACTGTCAATCGTAGCAGGTCGTCGAAAAAACGGCGACTGGACCCCCTCCTATGACAATGCCTACAAGCTACAACAACCTTTCACCCAGTCGACGTCAAGCCACGGCAAGTGACCGACAACCAGCGACCCATTAGGACGTCCACCTACGACCACACAGGTGACAGCCTGCGACAATCGAAGTCCAAGCTGAGACCCTGTCGGCGACAACGGAAGAGAATTCAGTCGCCGGTTGACGTAGGTAGTCGCCAAAGGATTTCACCGAAGTCAGCTGACTTCGGTGAAATCCATTGGCGACTACCTATGTCACCTGGCGACAACCTACGACAGCATCAACGTCAGAAGAAGTCAAGCTACGCTCATTGGCGTCAAACCCACTGTCGCCAAAAATGTTTGAACAAGTTGAAAATCCAGCAGCGACTCTTGGGGCGACTGAGGAGACGACTCACGACCATACAGGCGACACCCCGGCCACCATGTGGCGGCAGCCTAGTCATCTAAAAAATAGTTGCGGGGTCACACCTGTATGGTCGTGAGTAGTCGCCCAAAGAGTTGTACCGTTTTCTGGTCGCTGCTGGATTTTCAACGTTGAAAATTTCCGGCCACCAGCTGTGGCTATGGCGGGTGCTGGCAAATCGCCGGAAACAATTGCGTAAGTGGAACAGGCCCTTAAGTGGAACAGACAGGCACTTCACACTACCCTGCACACACTACGGACAATTATCAAATTTAACAAAGCCAATTATCCTACAAACCTGCACCACTGTGTCACAGCACAGTGAAAGAAAAGTGTCTTTTGTTTCGTTTTCTAACTAAAGTTTGCTCAGAATCAATGGATAAAATCATATTTCAATCAAAAAGTTATTGAAGGTTTGTTTGCTTAGTTCAACAGAAGTGTAGCACTACTCCCATCTAGTGGCAGCAATGGGTTGTGGGAGACTGCATTCCTTTTGGCTGTGAGTTGGTTCAAGGTTCATGTCAAGTCAAGTCAAGAGAGTTTATTGTCATGTGTCTCAGATAGGACAATTAAATTCTTGCTTTGCTTCAGCACAACAGAATATTGTAAACATAAATACAGAACAGTTAGATAACATGGATTAGTCATAGTTCAGGTTTGATGCCCTTATTAAAATCAGCTGGGTTTTACTAGTTACATTGGCACTTAAAATGTGAAAATAGTGTTTTGCTTCTTTCCTTCAATGTCTCTATTACATTTACCTGTCCATCTGTTTGCACAAGAGCCTGCAGATGCTGGAATATATATACAGTGTGGAAGCAGTGTCCACTTCGGTCCACCTAGACTGCGCTGAACATCAATACACTTGCTCTGTCCTACACAATTTACACAAGCCAATTAACCTACAAGCCTGCACGTGTTTGGAGTGTGGGATGAAACCGGAGCACCCGGAGAAAACCCACGCGGTCACGGGGAGAACGTACAAACTCCGTACAGACAGCACCCGTAATCA